>NW_004443968.1:10525163-10556291 GCF_000243295.1 Trichechus manatus latirostris | reverse complement strand
CTCTTCTGTAAATGTTTTGTAGAATTCTCCAGTGAAGTCATCCGGGCCAGGGCTTTTTTTGGTTGGGAGTTTTTTATTACCTTTTCAATCTCTTCTCCTGTTATGGGTCTGTTCAGATTTTCAACATCACTTTGTTGTAGGTTGCGTAGGCCGTGTGTTTCTAGAAATTTATCCATTTCCTCGAATAGAACGATTTAAATGCATGTTTACAGGGCCTGTCACAAGTGTAGAAAATAACTCTCAGCACGTAAGTTGCAGGCCATCTAGGGAAATTGGGCTGAGGGAGTCAGGCTTCTGGGTCATAGCACCGATTGCATCTGAGGGCCAAAGCTAGGAGCTTTGTATAGAAACCACTATAGAACTTATCTGATAATCAAGGGTCTACAATTAGAATAAAGATGGTTATGTCTTTTTTTTTTTTTTTCTGGCACTTTAATAAAAAAAAAAGAAAAGAGATGGAATAGTTTTATTGTATGCATGGTTTCTTAAGTATAATTTAACCTTGGGAATATGTATCAAAATATGTTTACTACTTTATAACTTCTACTAAACCAGGCATTTTGTCTATCAATAAAGATAAAAAGTACACTTTTGTTGCTAGAATTCAGTCCTGTGTTGTATAATGTCAGATGCTACCTGTCAGTATAATGCTTTTTTAAAAAATAAAATAAATTTTTCCTCAGTAGGTAGTGCCACAGTCCATAAACATTTGTGCAGCATTTATATGTTAAGAGATGTGTGGAATAAAAAAAAAGTCGATTGTAATCTAGTAAGGGAGATACTCATATATTCAACATAGTATGAGTAAGTAGGAGTAAAATGTGTAAGAGAAGCAAAACAAAATAGAAATATTAAGTAAGATAGCATTAATTTTAACTGAGGCTTTGGGGTAGAGGTGATATTAAAATGAACTTCCTGGAGGACCTGAATGGTAATTAGGACAGGAGTGGAGGCATTCTGGATGTGGGTATGTGGTGAGGAAGCCTACCATGAGTTTAAAGCATGATGCTGTTGTGAATAGAACTTTTTTTAAATTTAATTTTTGGTTTGCTCATTGCTACTGTATAGACACACAATTGATTTTTATACATTCATCTTGTGTCCTGAAAACTTGCTGAACTTGCTTATTTGTTCTAATTGTTTTTAATGGATTCCTTAAGATTTTCAATATTCAGGACCATCTCGTCTGTAAATAGAGATAGTTTTACCTTTTCTTTTCCAACTGGATGCGTTTTATTTTGTTTTCTTGCCTAATTGCCCAGGCTAGAATCTCTAGTACAACGCTGAATAAAAGTGAAGAGAGCAGATATACTTGCTTGTTCCTGACCTTAGGGGAAAAGCATTCAGTCTTTCACCATTAAGTATGATACTAGCTGTGGGTTTTTCATAGATGCCCTTTATCATGCTGAGGAAGTTTCCTTCTAATCCTAGTTTGTCGAGTTTCTTTGCACATTCTGCTTCCTCTGCCTGATATGCCTTTTCTTCTCTCTTCTGCCTAGTGAATTCCCTAATTCTCTGAGATAAGCTTAAATGCTTCCACTTAAGAAAACCAATCCTCTCCTTTTCCACTGCCAGCTTGTAGGATTCTAAGTGATAACAAGAGTGAAAGCAATTAGCCGTGAGTCACTTTTTAAAACCTTTTTCAGTTTGGAAAATGTCCAATTATGAATTCAAGATACTAAGATAATGGAGCCCCCACAGATCATTCCATTCAATCTGTTATGCTATTGATTTTCAAACACAAACCTCAGTGAATTTGCATAAGCAAGAATGTATTTGCAAAGTGCAAATTGCTGCACATCTGTTTGCATAGTTAAGTAATCTGTGCATTTGCAAAAATCTAATAAAAACATGTCTCAAATATGCCAGATTGAAAATAATAAAATATTGAATATTCTGGCAATAGAGAAGAGAATGTGAGTTATCTGATCTAGTGAAATGAATTTTGCATTAAGATGGCATGTTAATTGAGAGTTGGAGATTGATGATCTTTACTTAGATGTATATTAAGTCATAAGTCACTTCTACCACTTTTCTTCTCAAATAGTGAACATATAGAGTTTTTCCTTTACTTGGGCAGCTTAGCTTTTAACTTTGTTTTATTAGCTTTCTTTTACTCACCCATTCAGTTACTAACTCACCAATTCATTTATTTGATTAATTTTTAAAAGCGCATTTATGCTTATTTCTATAGGAGATTGAAATACAAAAGAGAAATTCCCATTCTGAAGGAATTTAATATTTAGTAGTATAAGATAAAATAAAATAATATAAACTAGCGAATATCAACTTCCAGTTCAAAAGCCTGAGTACAAAAGCTTCCTTTTGCTCCAGCATATACACACATACATCAACCCCCCCACCACATGTACACACACATGTACAAAGGGAAGGCAAGTTGGGAAAACAGAGGTATACAACCATAGAATGAATCTAAGCCTGTTATTTATACTGATTACTATAGTGTGTGACTCAGAAACATAAATGGACACAAAATATTACCATATTCTTGAGAATAAAAGAGCACATGAAAGATGAACCAACGGGAATTATTGCAGACCTAATAACAAAATAGAAATTAAATTTTTTAAGTTTATATCTTTTGAAAGATTCTCAAGTTTATTGCATCCATAAAATAAGACAAATATGATGTAATAAAATGAGCAATCAAAATTAAGAAAATAATCTGGGAAGCTAAATATGTAATTACTGAAATGCAAATTTTGAATGGTGTGAATCACAGGTGCTTATGGTTGAAAATAAAGACTCTGGAAGATAAAGCCAAGGAAACTATATTAGTAACAAATGGCCACAAACTTGATGGCTTAAAGCAACAGAAATTTATTTGCTCACAGGTCTGGAGGCCAGAATTTTGAAACCAAGGGATTTGCAGTGTGTTCATTCCTTCTGGAGGTTTTGAGGGAAAATCCTTTCCACACCTCTCTCTTCCTAGCTTCTGCAAGCTGTGGATAACCCTTGACATTCCTTGGCTTGGAGACACATCACTGCAATCTCTACCTCTGTCTTCACATGGCATTCTTCTTTGTGCTTCTGTGTCTGTTTCCCCTTGTCTTCTTTTATAAGGACTTGTCATTCAATTCAGAGCCCACCCTAATCCAAAATGATCTCACCATGAGATCCTTACCTTAATTAATCTGCAAAGATTCTGCTTACAAACAAGGACAGACTCTGAGATTCCATGAGGACATCTTTTGGGGGCTACAATTCAATCTGCTACAAAAACATACCAAAGAATGGAAAATGTGAGAGCAAAAGTGTTTGAGGACCCAAAGGATAAAAACAATTAGAGGTAACCTGCAAAATATTTAACCACTGATATGACACAGACACGGATTGATCAAAATGGATGATTACCATATTTTTATGCAAATAATGCTTGTGTTACATGTTTTTGCCAACCACACAACTCCCCCCCACTGCACGTTATTTTTATAAGAGTTGTATGTGTGAGTGTGTTATTTATGTGGGTGCGTTATTTGTGAAAAAATATGGTAGTCAGAATGGATGCTAACTAAACATTAGCCCAGAATTCCAAAGCAGAGAATAGGGACAGTGGAGCAAAGGAAATAGATGAAGAAATTATGTATTATGCTGAAAACCTTTTCATAAATAAAATTCCCTTGGATGTTGTTTGATCTCTTCTGACCTGTTAGTTTACTTTTTCTTAGAAATGCAGAGTTTTTGAATTGCATTAAAATTAGGATGGTTGACCCTAAATTGAAATGGAATTTAGCCAAATACTAAAATAAAAGATTTGTTTAACCAAAAGAATTAAATTGAAACAGAGGGTGAATTTCAAAAAAAAAAAAAATTTAATGGCTGATAAAGGTTTAGGGAATTGTCCCTAAAATGTAATTTCATGTTAATTGTATACTACTGTGTCCAAAAGCCCTAATAGAAATACTATCAATTTAAAGTTTGTTCAGGGCTAGAGAAGAAAGTCTTAAGATACAAACTTCAATTTACTTCTAGAGATTCAATCCTTAGCACCGTCAACAAGATCAATACAGTAATTTTGCCCAGAATAAAGGAAATTTTAGTTTGTTACTGAATATTCTCTAATGTTTCCCTACCAATTACCAGATTATAAATCATGGCCAATGCTTAGAAACATGAGCATAGTATTTACTGATGCTATCATTTAGTCATTGGTGGGTTCATTCCTTTGTTCTTGATGTTTATTGGGCACACATTTTGTGGTGTTAGTAAAGGAAGAGGGTGTGTCCTGCTGCCTCCAAATTCCTGGCCACGCTTGTAGACCCATAAAATTGAATGTGCATTAGAACATGAACATGACAGTTTGCAAAATGCAGAAGTTTAATATTTCTTTTAAAAGGGGAAAAAGGACAATTCTCAAAATTATAGGATCTGAAACCAAACTCGCTGCCATCAAGTTGATCCTGACTCATATCAACCCTATAGGATAGAGTAGAACTGCCCCATAGGGATCTCAAAGCTGTAAATCTTTACAAAAGCAGATTGCCAGATCTTTCTCCTATAGAGCGGCTGGTGGGTTCGAACTGTTGACCTTTCGGTTAGCAGCTGAGTGCCTTAACCACTGTGCCACCAGGGCTCCTTCAATTACAGGATAGTTTAATTATTGCTTAAAAATGGAATGCAGTAGATTAATTTCTGGTAAATTGAAGATATATTTTGCTTTTTTTAGTTAAATTTTAAAAAATTTATTGTTTTATTAATTATACAAGTAATATATGTATTCATTATTTTCGCAGAAACAATTTACATAAAAAGGGACAGATAAAGTCTTCCTTGATTACTGCCCTCAATTCCAATCACTATACATTTGGATAGACAAAGAGAGAGATCCCCACATGAATACATATATAACTGGGTGTGAGGAGGGACAGATTACCCAGTAAACAAGGCACGCATGGGTTTCTAATCTGTAGTGAAAAATTTCACCTATTTTTCACCACATGAAAGTGGAATTGCTCACTGCAGATTAGCAAGTAAACACAATTAAGCTCATGCATACCTTGCTTAATGTAAGCTAGTGCAGACCTTGCTTAATGGTTAATCTGCCCCTGGGTGTGAGTGTGTGTTGTGCGTATGTGTGTGCATGTGTGTGTGTCTGTGAGACGTTTCTACATAACTGGTACCTTACCTTACACATCGTGTAACTTGGTTTGTTGTTATGGAGATCTTACTGTGTTAGTCCATATAGATTGGTCTCGTTCTTTTAACTGCTACATTTAAAAGAAAAAACTCATTGCCAGCGAGTCTATTCCGTATAGGATCCTTATTTATCTATTGCCTGGTTGGTGATCATTTATGATGCTTCCAGCTTTTTGCTCATATAAACAATACTGCATTGAGCTTCCTTGCAACATGCTTCATTGCACCTAACCTGTGTGGGAATTTCTATGAGATAAACATTGGTTTGTGGGATTGCTCTATTATAGGTTGAGAACCTTTTATGATTTGATAGCTGCTTCTTAATTGCTAAATTAATTTTTGGTGGGTAGATCTAAACTTATTACTATTACAAATTATTAAATCTTAATAAGTGGACTTTTTGAAAAACAGCTTGTTCCTCAGTGACAAACTGTAGCTCTGCAGGTAAGGGGAAAGGAAGGAGAGCGATACATTTGAACTTCAGTGAAGCTTTGGATTTGAATAAAATTCTTATAAATGAACTTGGTAAAACTGCTTTGAAACATACAATGACCAAGTATGCAATTAGCTATGATGCCAAAAAAAAAAACCCAGTAATCAATACCTTAATGTCAATCTGAGGGTCTTTATTGAAGCTAATCTGGTTTGATACTCTTAGTTAAAAAAATAAATCACTGGTTGAATGGAATAAAAAGCAAGCTTAATATAACTGGGGATGGCTTGAGAATGATGGGGGCCTTAGGCTGTTTTGGAAAAGTAACCATCAAAACTAGAATCTTCCACATCAATGATTCCATTCATTGATTCATTCCAATGATATTTAGGATGAACTTCAATCAGCTGGTAATAGGCTTTTCTCCTGGCTGGAAACTTTTCACCCACACCTCTCCACAGCCCTTTTGCCCCTGCCAAACTCCTCCTCATCCTAAGGCCCAGTGGAAACACACCTCCCCTCACTGTTCATGTTTAGGTTATTAGTTGCTAACTCTGTGTGTTTTCATAGCAGTCTTTCATGTGCTTATGAATTATATGTATTTTCTTTTCCTGTCATGTGGACTCTGAAAAATGAAGCATAACTAGTTTATTATTGTATCCCCAGTTTGTAGCGCCATACTTAGAAGCGTAGTGGTTAAGGATATGGACTTCAGATTTGTGTTGAAATCTCAGTTCTGCCACTTTCTAGTTGTCTGTGTGTTCTTGGCATGACTCAAAATGAGAAGAAACAGCAGTGAACATCCATTAATAATCAGAGCATGGAATGTACAAAGTATGAATCTAGAAAAATTGGAGGTCATCAAAAATGAAATGGAACACATAAAGATCGATATCCTAGGCATTAGTGAGCTGAAATAGACTGCTGTTGGCCATTTTGAATCAGACAATCATATGATCTACTATGCTGGGAATGATGCCATTCCTCTTCAATTTGTCATCTCCAGCACTGGTGAAAAACAAGGCTCCAGGAATTGACGGAATACCAATTGAGATGTTTCAATAAAAGGATATGCTCACTTGCCTATGCTAAGAAATTTGGAGGACAG
Organism: Trichechus manatus latirostris; assembly: GCF_000243295.1. NCBI lineage: Eukaryota > Metazoa > Chordata > Mammalia > Sirenia > Trichechidae > Trichechus > Trichechus manatus. The sequence goes on along the minus strand of NW_004443968.1, from coordinate 10,549,593 downwards.
GTACCTGGCCAACTGACAGGAAGAGATCATATTTGTACTCATTCCAAAGAAAGATGATCCAAGAGAATGCAGAAATAATTGAACAATATCATACACAAGTAAAATTTTTGCTGAAGCTAATTCAAAAGTGGTTGCAGCAGTACATCAGCAGGTAACGGCAAGAAATTCAAGCCAGATTCAGAAGAGGATGTGGAATGAGGAATATCATTGCTAATGTTAGATGGATCTTGGCTGGAAGCAGAGAATACCAGAAAGATGTTTACCTGTGATTTATTGACTATGCAAAGACATTCAACTGTGTGGATCATTAGAAATTATGCATAACATTTCAAAGAATGGGAATTCCAAAATACTTAATTGTGCTCATGCTGAACCTGTACATAGATCAAGAGGCAGTCTTTCAAACAGAACAAGGGGATACTTTGTGGTTTAAAATCAGGAAAGATGTGCATCAGGGTTGTATCCTTTCACCATACTTATTCATTCTGTATGCTGAGCAATTAATTTGAGAAGGTAGACTATATGAAGAAGAACATGGTATCAGGATTGGAGAAAGACTCGTTAACAACCTGTGATATGCAGATAAAACAACTTTGCTTGCAGAAAGTGTAGAGGACTTGAAGCACTCACTGATGAAGATCAAAGACTTAAGCCTCCATTATGGATTACACCTCAACATAAATACAACAAAAATCCTCACAAGTGGACCAATAAGCAACATCAGGATAAATGGAGAAAAGATTGAAGTTGTCAAGGATTTCAATTTACTTGGATCCATAATCAACGCCCATGGAAGCAGCAGTCAAGAAATCAAATGAAGTATTGCATTTGGAAAATCTGCTGCAGAAGATCTCTCTAAAGTATTAAAGCAAAGATGTCACTTTGAGGATTAAGGTGCACCTGACCCAAGCCATGGTACTTTCCATTGTCTCATATGCATGCAAAATCTGGACAATGAATAAGGAAGACCGAAGAAGAATTGATGCCTTTAAATTATGGTGTTGGCAAAGAATATTGACTGTCCCATGGACTGCCAGAAGAACAAACAAGTCTGTCTTGGAAGAAGTACAGCCAAAATGCTCCTTACAGCAAGGATGGCAAGACTTCGTCTCGTACTTTGGACATGTTATCAGGAGGGACCAGTCCCTGGAGAAGGACATCATGCTTGTCAAAGTAGAGTGGCAGCGAAGAAGAGGAAGACCCTCAATGAGATGGATTGACACAGTGACTGCAACAATGGGCTCAAACATAGCAACAATTGTGAGGATGACGCAGGACAGGGCAGTGTTTTGTTCTGTTGTACATAGAGTTGCTATGAGTCAGAACTGACTGGACGGCACCTAACGACAATAATAACATGTATTCCTGGGGAAATTGATTAACACAACTAGGCCTCAGTTTCCAGATTTGTAAACTGGGGCTATTTACCTTAAAGGATTGTTTGGGGAGGATTAATTTTAATATCTGTATGCTTGTCATGGAGCCCCTGGGTAGCACAAAGAGTTAATGTGCTCCGCTGCTAACCAAAAGGTTGGAGGCTCGAGTCCACCCAGAGTTGCCTTGGAAGAAAGGCTTGTTGATCTATTTCTGAAAGATCAGCCATTGAAAACCCTATGGAGCACAGTTCTACTCTGACACACACATGAGGTCACTATGAATCAGAATAGACTTGATGGCAACTGGCTTTTTTATGGTTGGCACAATATAAACAGTCAAATGATAGGTGCTTTTATTATTGTTACTATTACTGTTGTTATTATGATTACTGAAATATAGTTGAAGAAGAAATAAAGATTTAAGAAAAACTCTTAAGGCTAACTAAAAGAGGGCCAATTTATTACAAAAATTTAATCCAAGTTTCCCAGTCTTTTTTATTTTAAAGTACAGGGAATATATGTGAGTTTGCTTTTCTTTTCATCTGGTATAAGCCACATCTCTCTGCATTTATTCAGCATAGATTTAGGAAGCTCAATGTAGAATATAGTCCAGTTTCCAAGATATTTGTCTGACTAGGCATCTAAAAAATTGGTAGAAGGTAATATCCAGGAAGGAGCTGGCATACTGAGCTCAGTGATCTCCTATTTGGACCCAAGATTTCAAAAAGATGAGGGGACACATATAAAGGAAACTATCGAACATTTTCAGAATGTGATCTCATAGCTAGTTTTCTCATTTTCCCACGAATGTGCTTAATAAAATAAATCTTAGAGGAGAACATTTAAAAACTCGTAATGTATTAGAGAAAGATCTTTCATCCCCCTTTGGGAATTAACTCATATATCACTCTGAATTCTTTACATATAAAGTATTTATTCTTCCCACCAAGAATTTTACTGCTACCTTTGATACCGTGTGTTTAGGAATTTTTATGTATCTCTCAGCTTAGTCATTTTACCTCCCCTTCCCTCCCAAGTTGTTTATTTCAGAGATTCTAAGCTTCCCCTGTGCTCTATCAACTGGGAATCTGGATGCAAACCCAGACCTTTTTTAGTGTCTGGCTGTCAAACAGGTACTCGATGTACTGTCTGCTCCTGAAATTTTTTCTGCTCCTTCCTTTTCTTGTCTGATTTTATATGCATATTTTTATTCCTTCTGGAAAAAAACATTTCACCAACTGAAACATTTTCAGATCTTGCTACCTGGGGATCTCCATTTGTAGGGCATTAAAAAGACACACTGCTGTTTATTGCACAACCCCACCATTGCCGAACGCCTCCTGCTTTTCATTTTCTCCCTCTTGTCTTCTGTAACACTAGTTTCTCTCTCTTTACTTCTCTTAGAAATAGAAATGAGACATTATCTCACTCCTTTCGAAGAGTGAATTTATACTTTCACATCTCTCCTCCCCCTCCCCCATTGTTTGTGGGTAGTGGTAAAGGGAAAGTAGATATTGTATATAAAAATTGTCACCTCTAGTCAAGCTGTCTCTGGGGGAAAACTCAAGATTTTATGAGGCTGCTGTGTCCCAAATCTTTCCTGGAAACGTCATTAGCAAGAACATCTTCTCCGTCATCCACTGTCCTGAATCCCTGAAGTATATTCGTCTAAGATGTGCTGTGAATAAGGACGCTCTGGGGCAACCTCCTGCGCTTTGACTTTCTGCCATCTCTCATTTTGGGATTCAAGGTCCTTTAGGCCTGGCTAGGCTCTGTATCATACTTCTCCTTTTGGTGGCAAATTAATCAACTTGCCTTTGTATTTTTAATCTCCCTTGAAAACTTCCCAGCAGTTTCTTATTGCCAAGGTCTCTGCCCACAAATCAAAGCCTTAAAGACTCACTTTTTCTCTTTCCATCCCTCCCTGGCTAGGTCTCTGTGTGGATGCTATTCTATGTGTTTGGGAGGTTCCACTGTGCCATCCACTCGTTGCCCTGCTCCTCAGACAAATGTGAAACAGGCTCTTTTGATTGCCTTTTCCTCTCAGTGGCCTCAGGTCTAGTCACTACCCTGAGTGTTGGGTTTTATTTTCTTTCATGTGGGTGTCATAAAAGTCATTGCTATCCCCATGATGTTAGTTGAAAATTAAGGCGTTGGATAGTAAGTGCATATCCCTGGATATCTGCATTAAATAGACTTCTGAAAACAGATGCTAAAAAAAGGTAAGTCCTGAAAATGGAAAGTCAGTGGAGTTGAATTTTTTAAGAGGGTGTCTTCCTTGTTTTTCTCTCATAGGTACCACCTGATCATAAAATAAGCCCTCCCCTCCCCATCCCTTCACACAGTTTCAAGTTCATGTTCACCATAAGCACATAACTTCCTGAGGTAGTCGAGTGGGGTGAGGAGCAAGGTTTGGAGAGCCAAAGAACCTGGAAGTTTGAATCCCACTTCAGCCACCTTATTAGGTGTGTGATCTTGAGTAATATTTCTTAATCTTTCAGTTCATTAGTTTCCCCATGCATAAAATGGGCATAATACCTTCTACCTCATAGGGTTCTTATAGGAGTTACATAAATTAAAATCTATCTTATTACTATCTTGAATTAAAAAATAAACGATAAACTCTTATCTACTACTATCACTCCTATGTATCTGGCCTTTGACTGATAAAAGACTAAATTTATGTCTTATAGGTATATATATTTATCATATCTTTGGTCTCTACTTGTGTGCTCTTTGCATGTTTGTCTATGTTAATGGTTTATAGTTTCCCTACAGAATAGTATTCAATACAAATGTTACTTAAAAATGCTTCTCAGTGAGCCTGATGGTAAAGGGCATTGACTTGACTTTGCAAAACCCTCAAAATATTTAAATTCTGTAGTACTATTTAGCCTTATTTAATTCTGTACATATCCCTGGATACCTGGATATCTGGATATTTGGGTTAACTCTATTTGTTAACTTTATCTCATGCTTTCTTTGTGAATAAAATTTGTTCTCCCAGAATAGTGGGGCTTGAGTGGAGTAATCTATAAATGAAAATCCTTGGTAAACAGAAAATCGCTATGCAAATATAAAATATTATATCAACCAAAAAATAGCCCTGTGGACTCACAAAATAATGAGTTATCTTCACGTGAAAATCAGGCATCTGTGGCTAGACTCATGCAATAGAAGAAGCCTTGAAGATGATGCAAACTCAATGAGGTGTTTCACCTCTGATTTGTTGATCAGTGACTATGATTAGTTTCTTTTCAATCTCTTCAGATCTTTATTAAATTTTAATCATAATTCAAAATGATTTTTTAATATACCCAGCTTATTACAGTGTAGTTTTGTTGCCCACTCAGATTTATTGGGTCATAGTTTTGTACAATTTTAAGGAAAAGCAGTGACCATCTGTGATGGTTAAGATTGTGTGTCAACTTGGCTGGGCCATGATTCTCCGTGTTTTAATGTAATCACTCCCATGATTGAATATACTGTGAGTAGCCAATCAGATGAAAGGGAGTCTCCTTGGGGGTGTGGCCCGCATCTGTACATAAGCAGACGTTCTGGCTTTTTGCTGTCTCTGGATCCTGCAGCTGCTTCCTGTCATCTCATCTCCCTTTTTTGGGACTTGAGCTGTAAGCTTATCTGCCGAACCTGGGGTTCGTTGATCTGCACAGCCTGTGAGTGGGAGCCCTGCTCTCCGACCTTCCGATCTTGGGCTTGCCAGCTTCTGCAGCTGTGTGACTTGGGAGAGGCCTCTACCCTGATCCATGGACTTGGGACGTTCTAGTGTCTACAATTGTGTGAGCTGTTTCCTTGATATAATCTCTCTATATATATGTCTTTATACACTTTACTGGTTTTGCTTCTCTAGAGAACCTAGCCTAAGACACCATCCTTTGTAGAAAAAAGGAAAATCTACTTACAAGGAAGGTAAAATGTTACAAGCTTTACATTTGATAATACTTCATTTACTAGTTTGTCACCTGCCATCCAGCTTAGCCTCCCTGCACTGTCAGAAGATCTCACCAGCAAATAGCAATCCATTCCTTCAAGATGTTCCTGCTAACATAGAAATATAGGAAGCAAATGTCACCGGAACCGTAATAAAACCCACTGCCGTCAAGTCGATTTAGACTCTTAGCAACCCTATAGAACAGAGTAGAACTGCCCCGTAGGGTTTCCAAGACTATAAATCTTTATGGAATCAGACTGCCACATCTTTCTCCAGCAGAGAGGCTGGTGGGTTCGAAAGGCCTACCTTCTAGTTAGTAGCACAGTGCTTAACCACTAAATCACCAGGGATCACCTTATAAACCTTGGCTTCAGTGTTAACACAAACAGCCACTGTGCTCTTAAGTCCTCAGATATTCTTTAATTAAAGCTTCCCAGGAGGCCTAAAAATTACAAATATATAAACCAAAATAAAATCTATTTTATTTGATTGAATATGGTTTTAAATGCTTTTCCAAGACATATAAAAGCATTTGTCAACTTCTGTTAATTTTTATTAAAATAAAAACTTACCCTTTGATCTTAACATGCATGTGTATATGTGTGCACACCTCACTTTTATCCTACCAACTTCCTAAAATAGATTTGGGAAGATTATGATTGCTTAACGTCCATGATATGTTCTGTGAAATAGGACGTTATGTGACTTGGATGTTGTGTGAATACCATATTGTATACAGGCAGTCCCTGGGTTATGAACGTCTGACTTACATACAACCCAAAGTTATGAACCAACCCCTGTAAAGCCTATTATGTTAAAAATTCAGGGTACAGACAATGGTTCATAATAACAAACTGGTGCTACTTTGCAACGCACATCAAAACATCATTATTATTATTATTACTGTATTTTTATGTTAAAAATGTTTTAGTGTATCTGGAAGTGTTTCTTTAATGTTTTTTATGCGTAGAAAGTTACACTATATATACTAAGACAAACATTTAACTAACTGATGTTAGATATGTCCACTGCGTCCTGTTTGCCAGTTGGGACTTCTGAACTCTGTTATAACCTTGGCATTATAATCTTCTGGCACCACAAACATACATGCAGTCAGACGTTGCAAAAACAGATGCTACGTGGTGGGGGGCTGTGCAATAAAACTAATGAATTATTTGTTGTGTGCTGTGGAGTCCATTATTGACTCATAGCAGCCCCATGTGACAGAGTAGAACTGCTCCGTAGGGTTTTGTAGGCTTTATGGGAGCTGATCACCACGTCTGTCTTCTAATGGAGTCACTGGTGGACTTGAACCACCAACCTTTTGATTAGCAGCTTAACCATTCTGCCACGAGGGCTTCTTAATGGATTATTACAAGACGATAATCTAGAACTTGGAAATGAAAAGGAAGCAAGTTTGTCCAAAGAGGCTAATATAGTTATATAATGTGAAGTTGATTTTACTCTCAGTTTCCTGTTAGCCAGGGCAAAAATGGAAATAGGCTAAACTACATATTCTCAGTATCAGAAAGGAAAAAAACAAAACAAAATGGCAAACCGTTAGTATACCATACTATGAATGTGGTTATACATACATGATTCACCACACATTTGAAACTACTAACGCAAAACATATGTTTGTTTTACAAAATTTATATTTTTAATTACTTTGCTTATGTTAATGTGAAAAGCTATTTTTATTCCCTGGGCATACATTCTCTGTGCATGCAGTTTTGGGTAGCAGCAAGGTATGGGTGATAGGGAAGTTTGCCATAAAGAATTCCTAAGAGAAAATTTGGGGTACACCTAAATTTTTAAATACTGGTGCCATAGTTAGGATTCTGACTTATTGCATAGTAACTAGCTATTTTAACAACTGGGAAGTGAAGTGAGCAAAATAAATTTATTTGAAAGCTTGGAATTTGTCTAGAAAATGAAGAGCTATATCTCCAATATAGCTATTTGGAGTTTGATTTCCAAAGCTCAAGTTCTTTTAAAATCTTAATCAAAGAAAATATTTTTGTGCAATAGGAAGGAAAGGGAACTAGTTATTCAGCTATAATAATGCACTTGTAACAGAAGTGAAGTCAGTTCAGCAAATGTACAGTCTTCTCAGGTTGAATTCATTTGTTAGTGACATACTATTCACCCCTGGAAAAAGAAAAGTGAGAAAATATTTCCAAGCAAACCAGTATACTTATTTTTACCTTCCTAGAAATGTTTCAAAAAATGAAATAGAGGAAAGCAACTCCTTGGGACTCATAACTGAAAGCCATGAGGTGAAGAAGAAGGTGTAGTGGTAGAAAATAAAAACAAATTGCTTCTTTGAGTGAAATGGAGATTCTGGTGGATGGCTGCTTAGATCAATATAGTCTCCTTTCCAGATTGACATGTGATAGAAGACAGTGTAAATATAGATTGGCATATATTGTTGTATTTTTATTGGCATTGTTGAAACTTTCTCTTTGAAAGCTAAGGGCATTTTGAAAAAAACTCCTTTTTTAAAGGTGTTATTCTGCTTAAATTAAGTTTTAGTCTAAATATAGATATTTTTAATGGGAGCCCTGTGCACAGGTATTTTTAAATAGAGTTCCCTGACCTGTTTTAATAAATCATGATATTTAGAGTTTATGTTTTTATTATCAAAAAGTAAAATGGAATGAATAAAGAATATTTAAGTAACAATTTATATTTGTTTCTGCCTATTATATACCTTGATCCCCATTACCAAATAACTTGAAATAAAGTCATGAGAATTCATGAATTAGCTTAGAGTTATTTAACTGTACAAGATTTTTCTTTATGTTTGGCTGATGCTGGTTTCAAGCCATTATACCACATAAAACCAAACATAAAGCTTAATTGTCAATTCTATTGGAATTTCGCAGACTTCAGAATTTTAGTCCCATAGACAAGTTTTGTTTACTTTTTAAAATTTGCTTTGTTATTTTAGAGATCTTTTTCAAAAGAAAATTAATCTTTAACTGGGATTAACAAAAGCTCATTCTCAAATTTTATCAAGTATCCATATAGCAAATCTGCCTTTTCTATAGCATTTCTATAATATTTGTCAAAGAAATCAAAGACCACCAGGGTCGATTATTGATCTGATGTTTATTGAGTGAGAGTGGATTGCAATCGGGGAGTGTCCAAACCCAAAGTGGAGAGGAGGTCCCTTAGGTAGTGCACATGCAGGGTCTTTAAAGGCAGTTAGGGGGTTTCCAAGCAGCCCTGGTGGTGCAGTGGTTGAGTAGCTCGGCTGCTAACTGAAAGGTCCGCTGTTGGATCCCACCAACTGCTCCGTGAGAGAAAGATGTGGCCAGTCTGCTTCTAGCCTTGGCAACTGTATAGCGGCAGTTCTCCTCTGTCCTGTAGGGTCGCTATGAGTCGGAATTGACTCAACGATGTGTTTAGGGGATTTTCAGGAGGGAGGTTACAATGATTGGGTCTTAGGTATTTCTTTAATTGAAGGGAGGGTTTTACGAGTCAGGGTCTTTTGTCATTGGCTGTATAGGAGTACTTGTCTGTTGAGGATTGGTTTTGTCTGGTATAGTGAGTCAGAAACATCCTCCAATGTCAAGTTGTTTTGTGTGGAAAGTCTCTGCAGTTGGAACGTTTTGAAGAACTCCCTGTTGTTCTTGGAATGGTCTGCGCTGCACCTGTCACCAAACCAAAAACCAAACCCCTTGCCTTCTAGTCGATTCTGACTCAGGGCAACCCCATGTGTTACTGAATAGAGCTGCTCCGTAGAATTTTCTTGGCTATAATCTTTTTGGAAGCAGTTTACCAGGGCTTTCTTCTGCAGAGCTGCTGGGTGGGTTTGAACCATCAATCTTTAGATTAGCAGCCAGTTGCAAACCATTGGCACTACCCAAGCTCCCCATGCACCTGGCACAGATGTCCCTTAATATTTATTTAATATTTAACACACTTCACAATTTGTGAAACATGCTTTTAGGTGCATTCATTCACTTGATCCTTCTAACAACCTTGTAAAGAAGATAGGGAAGGAATTGTTTTTATCCTTGTTTTTCCAGTAAGGAAACTGGAAAGCAGGCAGCTTAAGTTACATGTTTTTCTGGTTTCAATAACTCACGTCTTTACTGGGTTCCAGATTAGAAGTTAACACTTAGTGGATTTGCTCTCCAGTTTGCATGGGAGGAGAATTGAAAGCCAATACCCCTAGAATAAAAATGTCTGAAAGAAGAGGTTTAGCAGGAAAAACCATACATGAAGAGATGAGTGGATTGCATTTGATAGTGAAGAACGCATACTATAAATTAGATAACCAACCCCAGATAATTGAATACTGTCTTTATATTCAGCATCTCAGACATGTTTTCCTCATGTCTTACTAATTTATTTAAATTAGGATGATGATGTAATTTCCTAGAATTGGCTTCTTGGTAGGTTTGGTAACTGGAGATTCCCAGTGTTGGGGCATCAGAATTCAAAGGCAATTCCAGAAGGCATCAGTGGTAAAGAGCTGTTTGTATCCTTACCAGACTTCCCTTTCAGGCTGTAGCGTGCTTCTGGAATATTTGTGTCAGAATACATTCTGTTGCTTTAAAAACACAGCAATATTGAGGCAGCTGAAGGTCTTTAATAAGAAAGCCAATAGCTTCATCTTCTAAGCTCACTGTTCTCTGGAATACCCTGCAATCTCTTTGCATATATGTCTCTCCTGCAAGGAATTGATATTAAGACCACCAGTCAAATATTTTTCGTGTCATTTAATCTCCTGGTCTGTTTGTCTCTGGAAATGTAATTTAGTAATTAAAAGTACACTGTTAAAAGAGGGAAAGAAAAATTAGGTGTGTTCCTGAACCAACAGCTTCTTTTGTTGACTTAAGCTTTAAAGATAATACTAATTAAGCATATACGGAAAAATCCAAATTTTAGCCTGTGTCAATTACAGGATGTTATTAACAGTATCTCACTGAAGAATGAACCTTAGCATTTTTGTTCCCTACATACCCTTATGGTGTAAGGAAGTGTTGTAACAGAGTGTCTTAGTCATCAGTCTTCCCCTGGACTAGGAGCTTCTCTGCGCAGGAACCACAGGTCCATAGGACGCGCTCTGCTCCCAGCACTGCTTTCTTGGTGGTATGAGGTCCCCAACTCTCTGCTTGTTTCTCTTTCCTTTTATCTCTTGTAAGATAAAAGGTAGTGCAGGCCACACCCCAGGGAAGCTCCCTTTGCATTGGATCAGGGATGTGACCTGAGCAAGGTTGTTACATCTCACCCTGATCCTCTTTAACCACAGGCAGAGATTATGATTTGTAACACATAGGAAAAGCACAAAATGGAGGACAACCACACAATACTGGGAATCATGGCCTAACCAAGTTGACACATATTTTGGGGGGACACAATTCAATCCATGACATTGCACCTATTGGGCACCAAAAATTCATGTCCTTGATACATGTAAGATACATTCACCCCACCATATCATAGCAAAAGTCTTAAATCAACTCCAAGTCCAAAATCCAAAAATTCCTCTTCATCTATGAAATCTAGAATACAAGTTATCTGCTTCCAAAGTACAATGGCAGAACAGGTACAAGCTAGACATTTGCATTACAAATAAGAGAAATTGGAGGGAAAGAAGGCATAACAGGCACTAAGCAAGTCAGCAGAACACATTACATTGGCCCTCAAGGCTTTGAAAATAATCCTCTGTTCTCCGAGACCATTTACACAATGGCCCTGCCCTCCAGACTCTAGTATCAGCCGTACTCTCCGGATTCTGAGTGGAGGTCCCTTGGCCCTGAGCTTCAGCTCTGCCTTCCAGGCCCACTGGGATGGCAACTCTGCTCCCTCGGCTTTAGACTCACCATTCTTCTAGTCCGTCTGAGTGGTGACTTTACCCTTAGAAACACCAGAGGCCATGGCTCCACCCTTTGAAACCCCAGAGGTCCTGGCCATACCTTTTAAGGCTTAGGCAGCTCAGCTTCCTGTGTTCCTCGGCCTCTTGGCCTTTGGGCCTCATGCCTGCATCTGCCCTGCTGGGGCAGGTGTTCCAAACTCAGTAGCTCTACCGATAAGTGCCCAGAAGCACTCCACTCTGCCAGGAAGCCTCCTGTGCACAGGCACTCAGCTATCTCACTCCGTGGATCGGCTCCAGTGCTGTCTGGTGTTGGTTTCCAGGTTATGCTGCTGCCGGTCCTTTGCTGCTCTTTCTCACCATCTGCGCCTTCTCTGGTGTTAACAGTTCTCCTCACTTCCTTCTGAGTCTGCTATCCATTCACAGTTTCAAAATTGTTTCCACATTTTAGGTGTCTGTTAGAGCAGCACCCTACTCTCTCGGTACCAAATTATGTCTTAGTTATCTAGTGCTGCTGTCACAGAAATACCACAAGTAGATGGCTTTAACAAAGAAAAATTTATTTTCTCACAGTCTAGTAGGCTAGAAGTCCAAATTCAGGGTGTCAGCTCCAGGGGAATGTTTTCTCTGTCAGCTCTGGAGGAAGGTCCTTGTCATCAGTCTTCCCCTGGAGTAGGAGCTTCTCCATGCAGAAACCCCAGGTCCAAAGGATTTGCTCTGCCCCTGGCACTACTTTCTTGGTGGTATGAGGTCCTCAACTGTCTGCATGCTTCCCTCTCCTTTTATCTTTTGTAAGATAAAAGATGGTGCAGGTCACACCCCAGGGAAACTCCCTTTACATTGGATCAGTGATGTGACCTGAGCAAGGGTGTTACGTCTCACCCTAAACCTCTTTAACCACAGGTAGAGATTATGATTTATAACACATAGGAAAAGCACAAAATGGAGGACAAGCACACAATACTGGGAATCATGACCTAACCAAGTTGACACATATTTTTGGGGGACATAATTTAATCCATGGCACGGAGAAAGGGGGTTTTACCTCTCAATGGTTGCCTTGCTAGTCAATGTTCTCTTTTTTCCTTCACTGGGTCTGGCCTGCCCTTTAAGGCTGTCCGACAGGGATATAAAATGCCTGTAACAGGACCTCCCCAAACACTTCCTTGCCTCCATTCTGTAGATATTAGCCTCTCTTTCTCTCTATCCTACAACAGTGCTGATACTTTTTTTAAAAATAACATATAGAGTTATAACTTATATACAATAAAGGCATAGAGTTTAAATGTTCAGTTTGATGAATTTTGACAAATGTGTACACCATATCACCATCACCGTAATCAAGAGATAAAATATTTCCATCATCCTAGAAAGCCCCTTGATGCCCCATTGCAGTCACTCCCACTCTCCCCTCCACAGGCATCTCTGATCTGATCCACTGGTCACCACAGATTAGGTTAGTCTCTTCTAGAACTTCATATATATGAAATAATGACTTCTTTCACTATGAAATGAGATTGTCTGTGAGATCAGCTACAGTGTTGTATATATAAGCAAATCATTCCTTTTTATTTCTGAGTAGGATTTCATTGTATGGCTATACCACAAGTTATTTCTCTATTCACCTCTTTATGAGTATTTGGATTCCTGCTAGTTTTGGACTATTATGCATAAACTACTATGAACATGTGTGTACATGGTTTTTTAAGAAAATTTTTTATTTTTAGATAATTGTAGATTAATATGTAGTTGTAAGAAGTTGCTCAACAATGAGTGAAGTGAAGAAATAAGGCATTGCTTTCAAGGAGAAGAAAATACTATGTGAAAGGAATAGCAGATACAAAGCCCAGAGACAGGAATGAGTTTGGAGTTTCCATAGAGCGGCATGTGGCTAGGGTGGCTAGAGTAGAGTGAGTGAAAGAGAGGGAGTAATTAGAAGATAAGCTTGGAGAGATATGCAGAGGGCAGATCTTATAAAGCCTTGTGGGCCACGATAAGGAGTTTGGATTTTACACTTTGTATGATGGGAAGCCACAAGGAAGTTTTAAACAAAGGAGTTATATGATTTGATTTGTATTGTTAGAAGATCATGCTGACAACTGAAGTAAAAATTGACTATAGAGTGGATATAGTGGAACGAGGAAACCAGTTGGGAGGCTATTGTAGTAGTTCAGGTGAGAGGTGATGGTGATTTAGACCAGGATTTTAGCAATGAAGTTGGAAGAAGAGGTCAGATCCAAGATATATACTGAAAGCAGAACTGAGTGGACTTAATAATGGATTGTGTGTAGGCTGGGAGGAAAAGAGAGAGGAGTTAAAGATCATTTTTAGGTTTTTTGCTTGGGCCACCAAGGATATGATAGTATCATATACAAAGATGGGAAAGATGGGGAAGATGGGGAAGATGCAGGTGGGAATGAAGGATAATAAGTTTTCTTTTAAACGTAGTAAGGTAAAATGTCTATTATCACCTATTATAAGTTCAGGGAAAATATGGGGGCTAATGGGAGTCATCAATGTACAGATGTTATTGAAAACTCCAAACTGGATGAGATCATATAGGGAGTGACTATAGATAGAGAACAGGAGGAGTTTTAGGACTGTGCCACGTGGCACCCCAACCTGCAGAGGTGTGATAGAGAAGGGAAATCCAGCAAAAGTGATCACAGAAGAGCAGCCCATAAAGTAGGAGGAAAACCAGGGAAGTACAATGCCTAAAAACCAAATCTTGATAGTGTTTCAAGAAAGAGGAAGTTACCAGTTTTGACATAATGTTCCTAGTGGTCAAGTAATATGGACTAATTAACTATTGAATTTGGTAGTATTAAGGTCAGTGGGGAGCCCTGGTGGTACAGTGGTTAAAGCGCTTGGCTGCTAGCCAAAATGTTGGCAGTTCGAATCCACCAGCTGCTCCTTGGAAACCCTATGGGGCATTTCTACTCTGTCCTATAGCATCACTGTGAGTTGGAATCAACTTGACTGCAATGAGTTTGGTTTTTGGTTTTCTTGGTTAAGGTCAATAGAGACCTCAACAGGATATGCTTTGGTGGAGTAATAGGGCCTAAAGCCCAGTTGTAACATCTGAGGACAGACGGGAAGATAAGGAAATAGAGAGAGCAAATACTGACCATTCCTTCAATGGAATTTGTTATAAAGTAGAAGAAAGATGGGGTACTGTCTTAGTCTGGGTTCTCTAGAGAAGCAAAACCAGTTTAGCATATAAATACATAGATAGATAGATTTATATCAAGGAAATGGCTTCCATGGTTATAGAGGCTGGAATGTCCCACGTCTGTGGGTCAGGCTAGAGGCTTCTCCTGATTCACATAGCAATAGGGGCTGGCGAACCCAAGATCAGCAGGTCAGACAGCAGGGTTCTTACTCAGGCTGCAAAGATCAACAAATCGCAAGACTGGCAAGCAGATAAGCTGCTAGCTGAAGTCCCAAGAACTGGAAGTCAGACGAACAGGAGCCAGCTGCCGGATCCAGAGTGAGCAAAAGCCCACAAGTCTTGCCAGAAAGTCCACTTATATATTGGATATAAGCCACACCTCCAATGAAACTCTCTTTCAACTGATTGGCTACTCACAGCAGATCTCATCATGGAGGTGATCACATTATATCAAATCTCATCATGGAAGTAATCACATCATCATATGACACCCAAACTACATTATATCTGCCAAACCACTGAGAATCATGGCCCAGCCAAGTTGACAAATAACCTTAATGATCACAGGTACTATTTGGAGCAAAATATTAAGTCTGTAGAGAGATTTTATTGAGTGTTGTCTTAGTCATCTAGTGCTGCTGTGACAGAAATACCACAAATAGATAGCTTTAGTAAAGAGAAGTTTATTCTCTCAAAGTCCAGTAAGCTACAAGTCCAAATTCAGGGCTTTGGCTCCAGGGGAACGCTTTCTCTCTGTCAGCTCTGGAGGAAGGTCCATGTCATCAGTCTTCCCTTGGTCTGGGAGCTTCTCTGCACAGGAACCTCAGGTCCAAAGGACATGCTGTGCTCCTGCCCACTGCTTTCTTGGTGATATGAGGATCCCATGTGTCTCTGCTCACTTCTCTCTTTTATATCTCAAAAGAGATCGGATTAAGACACTATCTAATCTTGTAAACCTCATCAGCATAACCTCATCATAGTGATAGAGTTTACAACACATAAGGAGATCACATATAACCTCATCATAGTGATAGAGTTTACAACACATAAGGAGATCACATATAACCTCATCATAGTGATAGAGTTTACAACACATAAGGAAATCACATCAGATTTACAAAATGGTACACAATCATACAGTACTGGGAATCATGACCCAGCCAAGTTGACAGATATTTTTGGGAGACACAATTCAATCCATGACAAGTGTGTATTTTAATTTTTTTAGAATGGGAGATATGTTTGTATGCTTACAGGACTATTCCAGTAGAGAGGGGTAATCTGGTTTATCTAGGAGAGTAGTGGAATTTTGGTAGCAGCAATGTCTTTGCATAGACACAAGGAACCAGTACCCAAGAGAAGGGTTAAGTGTTGTAACAGGGGAAGGCAGAGTAAATAGCTCATTGGTAGAATTTCAGTGAGGAGATAAAATCATTCTCTTTTTTGTTCCAGTTTTATTGACATGTAATTCCATACCATAACAGTCACTCATTTAAAGTGCCCAACTCAATGAGTTTTAGCATATTCACAGACAATTTAATTTTAGAACATTATCATCACCCCAAAAAGGAAACTGTATCTGTTAGCTGGCCCTCCCCACTCTCCCCTTCTTCCAGCTCCTGGAAGTCACCTATATAATTTCTGTCTGTATAGATTTGCCTATTCTAAATTTCACATAAATGGAATTATACAATATGTGATCTTTTGTGATTGGCTTCTTTCGCTCAGCATAATGTTTTCAAGGTTTTTCCATGTTTAGCATATAACAGTACTTTTTATTGCTGAATTGTATGCATATACCACGTTTTATTTATCCATTCATTAGTTGATGGGCATTTGGATTGTTTACACTTTTTGGCCGTTATGTATAATGTTGCCATGAACGTTTGTATATACATTTTCATGTGAACATTTGTTCATATATGAAAGCATGTTTTCATTTCTGTTGGGTATATACTTATGATTGAAATTCTTGGGGAAGTAATTCTCTTTTGAATATTCGTAATTTTTGAGTGAAACATGAGGGGAGGCAATTGGCTGACAGTAAGGAAAAATTAGAAAGGTTTTTGTTGAAGGTTTGAGAAGGTAGACAGTATGAAATATTTTTCTAGGAAAATAATAGAGCAAATGGATTGGGGATTATTGTAGAAACAGCATGATATTTGAGATTTGAGATCAAAAACTTAAAATGAAAAACCAGTACATAGAAACTTGTAACCATATGGAGTAACTGTAGCTGGACTTATTCTCCAGCAAACAACTAAAAATGTGTCATTGTGCAATCAGCCAAGCAGACTCTAATTCATGAAACAAGAGAAACATATAATGTGAGGCATGCAGTCACCCTGGCTCTCTGTTGGAGGGCAATTTCTTGGATGTAGCACAGGGAGATAGAGTCCAAGCAGAGCACAGTGGCTTACTGAGCTGAGGAAGCAGAGATCAGTGTTTGGGGAAGTTGAAGCAGTTGAAACATATGAAGCAATATCATACAGAGGAGGTTGTTGTACAGGGGAGCCAGAGTCTTTGTGGGAATTTGTTGTGAGGCCTTGGCTGATGTCTTAGCTGCGTATATACACTGAGAAACTCCACAGATCCTAGCAGAGAATGGCTGCTACAGTTATGACAGTGGAACACAGATACTAGAGATAGCACAGTTTTGGGAGATGTTGGAGTTCTGGTCTAGTCAGAGTGAAGAGACCTCATTAATACCCCACACATTCAGCTGAGACACCAGAGAGGCCATGACTTAGAGTAAAGACCATGTCCTAGAGTAAGAGCTATACTATACCATGCTAGCAAAGTCAAAAGCCGAGACTTTTAGGATCCAGGAGAGCTGCCAGCAAATTAATTATTTGTCAGCATTCTTTAAAGAGATGGAAAAACTAATCATTAACTTTATTTGGAAAGGGAAGAAGCCCCAGATAAGTAAAGCACTATTGAAGAAGAAAGTAGGAGGACTCACACTACCTGACCTCAGAACCTACTGTACAGCTACGGTAGTCAAAACATCCTGGTACTGGTACAACGACAGAGACATTGACCAATGGAACAGAGTTTAGAACCCAGATGTAAATCCATCTGCCTGCGGTCACCTGATCTTCAGCAAGGGCCCAAGGTCCATCAAATGGGGAACAGACAGTCTTTTTAACAAATGGTGCTGGCAAAACTGGATGTCCATCTGCAAAACAATGAAGCAGGACTCATACCTCACACCAAATACAAAAACTAATTCAAAATGGATTAAAGACCTAAATATAAAGCAAAAAACTATAAGTTTGTAGAAGAAAAACTAGGATCAATGCTAGAGGCCCTAATACACAGCATTAACAGGATACACACCATAACCAACAACACATAAACCCCAGAAGATAAGCTAGATAACTGAGATCTTCTAAAAATTAAACACTTATGCTCATCAAAAGACTTCACCAAAAGAGTAAAAACAGAACCTACAGACTGGGAAAAAAAAAATTTGGACATTACAAATCAGACAAAGATCTAATCACTAAAATATAGAAGAAAATCTCACACCTTTACAACAAAAAGACAAATAATCCAATTAAAAAATGGGCAAAGGAAATGAACAGACACTTAACCAAAGAAGACATTCAGGTGGCCAACAGACACATGAGGAAATCCTCTTGATTGCTAGCCATTAGAGAAAATGTAAATCAAAACCACCATGAGATACCATCTCACCCTGGCATTACTGGCACGAATCAAAGAAACTGGAAATAACAAATGTTGGAGAGGCTGCAGGGAGATCGGAACCCTTATGCACTGCTGGTGGGAATGCATAGTGATACAACCATTCTGGAAAATGATATGGCGCTTCCTTAGAAAGCTAGAAATAGAAATACCATACGATCCAGCAATCCCACTCCTAGGAATATATCCTAGAGAAATAAGAGCTGTCACATGAATAGACATATGCACACTCATGTTCATTGAAGCATTGTTCACAATAGCAAAAAGACGGAAACAACCTAGATGCCCATCAGCAGATGAATGGATAAGCTATGGTACATACACACAATGGAGTATTATGCAAGAGTGAAATAAGTCAATCAGAAAAGGACAAATATTGTATGAGACCACTACTGTAAAAACTCATGAAAAGCTTTACACACAAAAAGAAACAATCTTTGATGGTTACAAGGGAGGGGAGGGGTAGCGGGGGAACACTAAATAGACAATAGATAAACGGTAACTTTGGTGAAGGGTAAGGCAGTACACAATACTGGGGAAGCCAGCACAACTTGTACAAGGCAAGGTCATGGAAGCTCCATAGACACATCCAAACTCCCTGAGGGACTGAATTGCTGGGCTGAGAGTTGTGGGGACCATGGTCTCAGGGAACATCTAGCTCAATTGGCATAACATAGTTTATAAAGAAAATATTCTACATTCTACCTTAGTGAGTAGCGTCTGGTGTCTTAAAAGCCTGTGAGCAGCTATTTAAGATACTCCATTGGTCTCACCCCTTCTGGAGCAAGGGAGAATGAAGAAAACAAGATACAAGGGAAGGATTAGTCCAGAGGACTAATGGACCACAACTATCATGGCCTCCACCAGACTGAGTTCAGTACAACTAGATGGTGCCTGGCTACCACCACTGACTACTCTGACAGGGATCATAACAGAGGGTCCCGGAGAGAGCTAGAGAAAAATGTAGAACAAAATTCTAACTCACAAAAAAAGATCAGACTTACTGAACTGACAGAGACTGGAGAAACCTCAAGAGTATGGCCCTGGACACCCTTTTAGGTCAATAATGAAGTCTCTCCCAAGGTTCACCCTTCAGCCAAAGATTAGACAGCACCATAAAACAAAACGAGACTAATGGGGCACAACAGCCCAGGGACAAGGACTAGAAGGCAGGAGGGGACAGGAAAGCTGGTAATAGGGAACCCAAGATCGGGAAGGGAGAGTGTTGACATGTCGTGGGGTTGTTAACCAATGTCATAAGACAATATGTGTACTGTTTAACGATAAACTGTTTGTTCTGCCTTCATCTAAAGTACAATAAAAAAAATTAAAAAAAGAATTAATTGTCAGAACAGAAATAGATACTCTATTAAGGAAGACAATGTAATCCAACATACTGTAAAAAAAGTATTTAACATGGGAAGAAGCAGGAGAATGTGGCTCATAATTAAGGAAAAAGAAGTCAATGGAAACTCACCTGGAGATGACCAAGAGGTTGGAATTAGCAGACAAACATTTTAAATCAGCTCTTATAAATATTCAAGGAAAATATGGTTTTATTGAGTATACAAATGGGGAACCATAGCAGAGGAATGGAAAATATAATTAAAGAAATGGAAGTTCTGAAACTATAAAGTATGAAAAAAATTACGCAGTCATTGGACTAGTTTCATAGCTGACTGAAGATGGCAGAAAAATGAGTTAGGGAATGGGAAGACAGATTCATAAAAAATATGACACCTGAAGAACAGAGTTGCAAATACAAGAACAGATTGCAAATACATGAACTGACCTGAGTTGGACAAGATCAGGAAGTCTAAATACATGTAACTGAAATCCCAGAAAGAAAGAAAAGAGAATGAGGCGGGAATAATTGAAGGCATACTGTTCAAAATTTTCTTAAATGTGGTGAAAGAAAAATCAACCAACAGATCCAAGAAACTCAGAAAATCCGAAGTAGAATAGGTACAAAGAAAACTGCATCTTGACTGAAAAATCAAACTACTGAAAAACAAGAGATAAAGAGAAAATCTCAAATAAATCCAAGAAAAAATGACATGTCACATAAAGGAGACCAATAATATCAATGACTGCCAACTTCTCTTCAGAAGTACTGAAGCCCAGAAGAAAATGAAGTGAAATCTTTAAAGTACTGGGAAAAGAGTCAACCCCAAATTCCACTTCTAACAAAAATATCCTTCAAAAATTACCATGAAGTAAAAATTCAGAGAAACAGAAAAAGAGACAATTTGTTTCCAGCATACCTGCATTATAAGAAACACTGAATCAAGTTCTTCACGCTGAAGAAAAATGATTTCAGATAGAACTCAGATCTCTATGCATAGTACATATGTAAGTGAATAGAAAATACTAGGTTTTTTTAAGTCCTCTTAATGACTATTTAAAGCAAAAAGAGCATCTTCCAGGTATAGGAGATAAATGGAATTAACCAGTTGTAAGGTTCTTGTAAGGTTTACATTACATGCATGAAGTGTAAAGGATGGTGGGTGAAGTATGAAGAATAAAATGTGAGGTACGATATTAATTCTAGCTAAGGACGTGTATTGTAGTTATTAAAAATTATGAAATGAATTAGAGTTAAAAATCCAACAGAAAAAATAAAACAAACTATTAAAAATTTTTTGACCCAAAATAAAGTAGGAAAGGAGCAAGTACCAGATTTTAAAAATAGATAGCATGATGTCAATGTTAATGCAAACATTTATCACTTGAAATCAATCAATGTAATTCACTATAGACCTGAACCTGAAGAAAATGAAAATCTTCAGAACTGGACCACTAAACAACATCATGATAAATGAGAAAGAAATTAAAGTTGCCAGTGATTTCATTCTGCTTGGATAAACAATCAGCATCCATGGAAGCAGCAGTCAAGAAATCAAGCAACGTATTGCATTGGGAAAATCTGCTGCAAAAGACCTCTCTAAAGTTTTCGAAAGCAAAGATGTCGCTTTGATGACTAAGCTGCGCCTAACCCGAGACATGGTCTTTTCAATCACCTCATAAGCATGTGAAAGCTAGACAGTGAAAAAGGAAAGCAGAAGAAGAATTGATGCATTTGAACTGTGGTGTCGGTGAAGAATAGAAGAGATACAACCAGAATACTCCTTGGAAGCAAGAATGGCAAATCTTTGGCTGGCTTACTTTGAACACATCATCAGGAAAGACCAATCAGTAGAAAAGAACATCATGTTTGGTAAAGTAGAGGGTCAGTGAAAGTGAGGGAAACCCTCAATAAGATGGATTGACATAATAGCCATTGCAATGGACTCAAACACAGCAACAACAGTGAAGACGGTGCAGGACTAGGCAATGTTTCATTCTGTTATACATGGGGTCACTATGAGTTGGAGCCTACTTGACAATACCTAGCAACATAATGACACATTAAAAAAGGAAAAAAAAATATGATCATCTCAATAGATGGCAAAAATCATTGGAAAAAATTCAACACCAGTTCATTGTTAAAAAATGACAACAAAAAGCAACTTAGCAACTAGAAATAGAGGGTAATATCGTCAGGTTGATAAAGGGCATCTACAAAAATAAATAAATAAAGCCAACATTATGGTAAAAGGCTAAGTGTTTTCTGCATAAGATCAGGAAAAAGAAGATGTCCACTCTCAAGACTTCTATTAAACATTGTACCAGAGGGTCTAACCAGTGCAGTAGGCAAGAAAGAGGGGAGGAGGAAAGCCTAGTGATTGGCAAAGAAGCAATAGAACTGTTTTTATTTGCAGATGGTATGATTGTCTACATAGAAAATCCTAAGGAATTTACAAAAAATAAAAACAAAACTCCTGAATTAGTGAATCTGGTGAGGTTGTAGGAATCAAGGTCGATACATGAAAACCAATTGTATTTTTATACACTAGCAATTAAAAAACTTGAAAATTACATTTAAAAAGTCCATTTACAATAGTATTTAGAAACATAGAATACTTAATAACTGTGTCAGACAGGACCCATTGTTGTACTGTGAAGAGTGTGCTTAGATGACAGCCTTTAGCTATTAGCTTTATCAAGGTTCACCTTTTGAACCCAAATCATATTTCTTCATTGTGGCCCCTGACCAATGACTGAGGAAGGTTGTAGAACAAGGGCTCATCCATTTTCACTCAATGTGGAGCTCATTTAATGGACAGTTTTCCTTTAGAATTTCTCATTGGACCTGGCAGAAGTTTTGTCAGATCTACATTACGGTCTGATGACTTTCCCTGTCCCATCCTACTTTTTTCATTTTTACATAGGTGTTACTCCTCAATGAACCGTTTATAATTCCATCTCAGGCTCTGCTTTCAAGGGGATCCAAACTTAACAAAAGATGTGCAAGACCTCTACAATAACATGTACAAAACATTGCAGAGACAAATTTAAAAATTAAAGAGACATACCATGTTCTTTCAACACTTATTAGTATTAAGATGCTAGTTCTCCTCCAGATCGACCTACAGATGCAGTGTAATTCCAAACAAAATCCCAGAAGCCTTTTTTTTTTTGTAGAAATTGACAAGTTGATTTTAACATATGCAGGAAGTTCTCACTTGGTGTGGTTCTACTATGCACGAATTAAATAAAACCAGCCTCCAACAACACGGTTCAAATTTCAGTTACCTCAGTATTTATATAAAGTATAAACTTTGCCAGCAGCTCTTCCGTCCACAGATCATTATCTACATAACAGATGTGCATCTTGATTAGTGACCAGTCACATCACATCTTTCAAAGTCAGTTAGTGATTGGTCAGTGTGCATCTGTTTTTCAGTTCATACACAGGCAGCAAAGCATATAGTTGTTTGGCTTATCTGTCAGTGATAGACTCACATAATTTAACCTGTAAAGCAGTAGTCTATGGGATAATGCTTCAGATCACTCTGATTCTTTTGGGGACTTGAATGAAAATGTGAATATTTGCTTTTTACCACCAAATCCAACTTCATGAATCCGGCCAACGTACCATAGAATCACTTCAACTTCCAAAGCCTATTATCTTAGATGGACTTTCAGACAGGTTATTGATGTTACAGCTGGAGACCATGCAATTTCCTTAGATGTGTTTTGGAAAAATATGTAACATAAAGCCTGCAACTGAAAACATTCCAAGCATCATAGCAGGAAGTAACAGCGAATAATATGCATACAGTATGGCAGAAACATTTACTGTATTGTGCAAATAACTTTGCAGAATTTGAATCAAATGTAAATGGAGTTATAGAAGAAAGAGGTGACCATAGAAATGTTGACACTGCCATCATTCAAGAGACTCTACATATGCAGCCAGAGGAACTTAGTGAAGGCAAATTACCAACACAAATGAGAAAAGTGGTTGTGAAAAACATATGGAGAAGTTGTGAGTGACATTGGCAAAAACTTGACATTAATGGAACTCTTGGAAGTATTCCAAGACCCTGCAGATTCAATGAATAAAATGTTGAAAGCTGACCTAAACTTAGAAACAAGTACAACAACCCATCAAGGCACAGAATAGATGCTCCCTCTGTAAGTTACGAGGTGAGAAGAACGAAGTTTGAAGTGTAGTCAAACTACACTTCGTAAATTTTTTAAAAAGAAAGAAAGCACTTTTCTCAATGTTACCAAAGTTTTTTTAAACTTTATTGTACTACATAAATATTAGTTATACTATTTTTTCATTGTTGATGTACTGCATTGACAGGAAATTGCCAGAAATTCAAGCCAGATTCAGAAGAGGATATGGAACGACGGATACCATTGCTGATGTCAGATAGATCTTATCTGAAAGCAGAGAATGCCAGAAACATATTTACTTGTGTTTTATAGACTATGCAAAGGCATTCAACTGTGTGGATCATAAGAAATTATGGATAGCATTTGAAGAATGGAAATTCCAGAACACTTAATTGTGCTCATGCAGAACTGGTACATACAACAAGAGGCAGTTGTTTGAACAGAACAAGGTATACTGCATGGTTTAAAATCAGGAAAGGTGTGCCTCAGGGTTGTATGCTTTCACCATAGTTATTCAATCTGTATGCTGAGCAAATAATCCAAGAAGTTGTACTATACGAAGGAGAATGTGACGTCTGGATTGGAAGAAGACTCATTAACAGCCTGCCATACATAGATGACACAACCTTGCTTTCGGAAAGTGAAGAGGACTTGAAGCACTTACTAATGAAGATCAAAGACCACAGCCTTCAGTATGGATTACAACTCAACATAAAGAAAACAGAAATCCTCACAAGTGGATCAATAAGCAACATGATAATGGAGAAAAGATTGAAGTTGCCAAAGATTTCTTTTTACCTGGATCCACAATCAATGCCCATGGAAACAGCAGTCAAGAAATCAAACGATGTATTGCATTGGGCAAATCTGCTGCAAAAGACCTCTTT
>NW_004443968.1:10506265-10524539 GCF_000243295.1 Trichechus manatus latirostris | reverse complement strand
GACTGCCAGAAGAATGAACAAATCTGTCTTGGAAGAAGTACAGCCAGAATGCTCCTTAGAAGCAAGGATGATAAGACTTCATCTCAAGTACTTTGGACATGTTATGTGAAGGAACCAGTCCCTGGAATAAGGACATCATGCTTGGTAAAATAGAGGGTCAGTGAAAAAGAGGAAGACTCTCAACAAAATGGATTGACACAGTGGCTGCAGCAATGGGTTCAAACATAGCAACAGTTGTGAAGATGGCACAGGAGCAGGCAGCATTTTGTTCTGTTGCACATGGGGTTATATGAGTCAGAAATGTTTGGGCAGCAGCTAGCGACAACAATTTTCTCAAAGCTGCAATAAGGTGTATAAACAGGAATCACCCCTATTTTATAGAGAAAACAATGTGAACACAGAAAAATTAAGTGTTTTTCGTGTTAGAACTAGATTTGTTCTATCCATTGTATCCTGATATTCTGGTAGCACCCCTGGAAAACAAGAGAGTAATATAAATGTCAGTTTTTCCTGTTTTCTTAGAAGAACTTTATTAATTTTCTTTTCCTTGTGCTGAAATAAATCTGCCAGGGGGACAGTGCAACATTTTTGTTCTGTTGTACATGGGGTTACCATGAGTCTGGGGCCAACATGACAGCAGCCAATAACCAACAGTGTTGTCTAGTTAATAAGATTGTTGCTGGTGGAGGCCAGCAACATTCCATCAGGTATGGGTGGGTGGGTCCTCTGAAGGCTGTTGTGAGTACACCTTGTTTTTGTAGAGGAACCGTGGCTGCAGAAAGACACTTCCCCTTACACTTAAAACACAGTTGTCCTGAAAACTTGGACCTAGCCAGAAGCTCTTTCAAGCAAAGTCTTTACCAAAAGTCATACATTTATAATACTTTAGAGTTTGATTTGAAAGTGGATTTTTTCTATGGTATGGGAGTTGGGTTTTTTTCACATAGTGGGAGGAGGATTTTACGTTGGAGATTCTTCCAGTTACTTCTATGTCCTTCAATTCCAAATGTCCTATTTTCTCCTTAGCTGAAAAGTTAGCTTCATGAAGGCATAGAGTTGAAGAGTACCAGTATTTGTTGAAGCAGGTACTACTAATCAACCACACGGAATGAAAAACAAACTGAGTCTTAAGAACATGAGGTTGGCTTAAAGTCTGTTTTGCCATTTCCTGCATGTTTGCTTTGCTAAAGGGCAGCAAGTGTTCAAAGCTATACCTCTTAGATGAAAACTCACCCGACAATAATGATTCATGCCACTTAAGAAAGGTATTAAGAGCTGGAGACAAAGCCAAGTTCTTATACTTAGCATTGATGAATGGAATGCAATTTCACAGGATAATTTTCACTAACAATATTTTACACTTTAAATTGGTGTAAGAACACAATGAGTTTAATTCTGCTTTTTTTCCCCCATTGTGTCTGAAGAACAACTATTTCCTTGCATTCTTTTCCTCATTGGTACTAAAAGTTCTTTACTTGAGCATAGAACTTATGTCATTCTCTCCACACCAAAAACTTAATAATTGTCCCAATAATATAATAAATGTTGAAGTAAAGAAGACAGGGAAACAAAATGGGAAAAAAATAAAGGAAAAGTTAAGGTCTGGCGAACATTATGAGTAGAAAAATAAAACGGCTTTCTAATATCCAAACAACATATATATATATATATACTTAGTAAATAACCTGTTGGTTTATGGAAGCTTTCTTTGTATTTTAGAATAATTTGAAATGGAAACTAAGAATTTATTGAGTGGTTATTTTATGCCAGGCTCTGTCCTCAGTACTTTCTATGAAATAAGTCACAGAATCCACACAACCACCTCATAAAGTATTGGTATTAGAAACATGTCATTTTATATATGACTTAAATGAGGCAAACGAGGCAAAGTAACTTACCTCAGGTCACATAGCTAATAAGTGGTGGAACCAAGATTGAAACCCAGGCAGTCTGACTCTAGCCTGGACAGCGTTAGCCACTGTGTGTTTACGCCAAACACTGACATGTTCTGTTGTTACTGTTGCTTATCACATTGATAATTTTTCAGATGGCTATGGCTATATATGAAGAAAACTATTATGAAAGTATTTCTGCTAAACAATTTTTGGCCAAATTGAGTTAACCTTCTGATTTCTGAATCCAATGAATACCTAATTCAGTGGTTAAATAGGATTTTTAAAAGTTAGTTGCCAGTTCGTTAATTATACCATACCAAAAAAAACAAACCCATTGCTGTCGAGTCGATTCTGACTCATAGCAATCCTGTAGAACAGAGTAGAA
Organism: Trichechus manatus latirostris; assembly: GCF_000243295.1. Classification (NCBI taxonomy): domain Eukaryota; kingdom Metazoa; phylum Chordata; class Mammalia; order Sirenia; family Trichechidae; genus Trichechus; species Trichechus manatus. The sequence continues at coordinate 10,522,259 of NW_004443968.1, read as the reverse complement.
CTGCCCCATAGAGTTTCCAAGGAGCGGCTGGTGGATTCGACCTGCTGAACTTCTGGTTAGCAGCCGTAACTCTTAACCACTGTGCCATCAGGGCTGTAAAAATTAAGGTAAAGGAAACCTCATACATAGATTAAAAGGTCAAACAATGATAGATGGCTTAGAATAAGAAGCTGCAGGTCTCTCCCTACTTTTCTAGCATCCCAGACAGCTTCTGCTCTAGTCTGGTTCTTCTGAACCAGTCCTAAAATGAGGATTTTAGCTCTCTTATCCCCTCCAAACATTCTTGGAATATACTTAGGTTAAATTTTTACTAAATATACCTTCAGTATTTTCAATTTATCACCATGTAAATATATCTCATAGCTGAACCATGATAATTTCCTTTCATGTGTAACTTATTTTTCCTGAAATTTTTTCATGTGCTTAGTTTTCTTTGAATGTATGCTAGGTCTTTCCATACTCTTCAATAGTCTATAATTTTCCACATGGTCAAAATTGTCAAATATATTTGTCCCATGTTTTCTTGGAGACATTCCTTCTGGAACTCTCCATCCTCTGGCTTCAATCTGGACTAACTGCTCTATAGGATTGTGGGACCACTGTATCCAGGGACTGTTTTTATTCAAATATCGTGCACCTTCTATGTTTGTTTGCACTTAGGAAAATACTTCTTGGGGGTGGGAGCAGTTGGCAAACAAACGTAGAAGGTGTGCGTTATTTTTGTAAAAATATAGTACCCTTTACTGTCATTCTGAGAATTCTTATTGCTCTTCTCTTATGTTGGATCTTGTGTTTCATGGAGTCCATGTCTGTCTCTTCTTAGCTTACCCCTTTTTGTTTTTCGTGGACAACATCCTCCAGTAGTTTTTAAATACAAGGTGCAAGAAACAGACATTTTCTGTTACTTTTCACATATGGAAATGTCTTTATTCTACTCTATCATTTGATTAATAATTCTGGGCTATAAAAACATCTTCCCGTAAAGTTTGGAAGGCATTCTTCTTTTGACTTCCAGCTTCTTATATTTCTTTAAAGTTTTAGCCATTCTGATTTCTAATTGCTTTTATTTGATCAGTTTTGCTCTCTGGGTTTAGCATCTTCTCTTTATCCCCAGTTGTGAAATTTCGTGATAATGAGCATTGAGGTAAGGCCTTTTTCTTCCCCCCTAATTGTACTGGACCCTTGGTGGGCCATTTAATATGATACATGTTCTTAATTTTTGGTAATGTTTTGTTTTTCTTTTATTCCCATCATTATCTCTCTGTTATCTCTTAGTAACACTCATTATTTCATTTAACAACTAGTTATTATGCACCTCCTCAAAGTCAGGAATTGTAATTCTGTGTTAGAGTTTACAGCAGTGGCTAACATTGCCCTCATGGAGCCCATTAGTCAGATATTGGGCCTTCTGGGTTGAGCCTTTAATTTCTTAATTTATTTTTTCTCTAGTTCATCTCTTCATCTACTTGTTTCTACTTTCTGAAAGATTTCCCTGACTTTATCTTCTAAATCTTTATTTTTAATTTCTAGTTGCTCTTTCTTGTTCTCTGATTGTTCCCTTTTTATAGCATCCAGTTTTTGTTTCTTATCTCTGTTAGAGGAAATTAAATACCTTTTAAGCATTCTTCTGAGGCATTGGTGGTTCAGTGGTGGAATCCTAACCTTCCATGTGGGAGATCCAGGTTCAATTCCTGGTCAGTGCACCTTGCAGCAGCCACCACCCATCTGTCAATGGAGACTTGTGTGTTGCTATGATCTGAACAGATTTTAGTGGAGCTTCCAGATTAAGACAGACTAGAAAGAAAGGCCTGGTGATCTACTTCTGAAAATCATCCAGTGAAAACCCTATGGATCGCGACTGTTCTATCCGCAGCTGATCATGGGGCTAGCACAGGACCAGGAAGCATTTCATTCTGTTGTGCATGGAGTTGCCATGAGCCGGGGGCCATCTTGATGGCAACTGACAACAACAGTAACAAGTATTCTTCTGTTCTCTTCATAGTCTTTAAACCTAAAACCAAACCCATTGCCATCAATTTGATTTCAACTCATAGCAACCTGATATGTTACCAAGTAGAACTTCACTCCATTGGGTTTTCTTGGCTATAATATTTATGGAAGCAGATCACCAGGCCTTTCTTCCACAGCACTGCTGGGTGGGTTTGAATCGCCAAACTTTTGGTTAGTAGTCGAGTGCAAACTGTTTGCACCAACCAGGGACCTTTTGCATGGTCTCTATTTACTCTGAATTCCTTTTGTAACTTATTTGAGTCTCCTTCATGTTGGTGGTTTTTCTAAATGTCTGGTGATCCTTGTCTGTGTTCATATTTCAGAGTTAAGCACTAAGATGCTAATTAGATGCTCTGCCTGCATGTGTGAGCTTATAGTCTGCTAGACTGCTCTATAGGTCAGTTACGTGGCCAGGAGCCAAAGGGGGGGAAAAGTGGAACTGAGACTGGGTGTAATTACTGGGATCAGAGTGTGATGTGTCTTGTGTATCAGGATAAGAAATTTAAGCTTTATTCTGTAAACATGGAGAATCTATATATGCTCATATTTGAGACAAGTCTTTTGCAGTCCCCCTTTATAGTCCTTTTTCCTAAATGTATGCAAACTCCTTGTCTTTGTTTCATTCTCTCGTAAACATTTTTCCCTGGATATGATAATATTTTATGTTGAGTCACTAAACACTAATCTATTGCTTTCAAATTGCCATATACATTGCTAATGTAATTTAGTTCTTGCATTCTGACTACAGGCATCAGATAACAACTTTAATAAGTTATTGCCTTGCTATTCAGGTCATCACTAAGTTCTGATTGATTGACATCACTTGTGGTCTTGTTGGCCCCAATACCAGTCTGTCAATAATGTATATTTTCAGGGTGCATGCTTTTGTAGGCACTTTTTTTGATAAAGGAACATTATGAGTCTTTGTTTTCCATAGTACATAATTATTTGTTCCAAGTAATCCCAAGTTAATACATGACAGTGTTTTCAGTTCAACGGAACTGTATAAACAAAACACTTCAAAACACAGTCTCCTTTCCTAAAAATAAAATTGGCTGGAAATGTTGTTTTCATTATATGGTATAAAATATATGCAAGTGACTGTGTGTGAATAAAATGGGAACATGCGCCTGTTCAATGAATTATATACTTTTTTTGTTGTTAGACTCTGAGGGTGTTTGTTGTGGTCTCTTACATCCCTTTGTACCCTTGAGTTCTTGGAGATTTGCCCCGTGATAACAGGACCCCTGCCCCTAAGCAGTGGGGCCATTGGTTTTATAGCAAGGAGATGATACACAACATTATGGTAGATCTCAGAGTTCTCCTCACTCACTTTCTTATTCATTCAGCAAACGTATATCGTGTGCATAAGCTGGACCAGGGACCATTGTTAAAAAGTAAAAATCATAGTTAGAGAAATCTCTGTAGTGCCTTGTGCAGTGCTGGATATTGTACAGCCACCAAATACATGTTTGCTGATGAAGAATGTGATAATTCTTCTATACCCGTGAAGAAGGCCAGGGAGTGCTTTCTATCACTTAAGTAGCAACCATTCAGGAAAAGGGACTTAAAAGAGTGACTGCAAAAGACTTGTTTCAAGTATGACCATCATATAGATTGTCAATATTTACAGAATAAAGCTTAGATTTCTTATCTTGATACACAAGGCACATCACACTCTGATGCCAGCAGTTATGCCCAGTCTCAGTTCCACTTTTTCCTCCCCTTTGCCTCCTGGCCACATAATTGACCTATAGAGCAGTCTACCAAACTATAAGCTCACACATGCAGGCAGAGCATCTAATTAGCATTTTAGTGCTTAATTCTTAAATATGAACACATAGAAAGTAGAATCCTCAGTGAAGCTACCAGTGCAGGAAGGAGTGCTAAAAAGTAAAATAGATTATGAGCTGCTTTGACAAGAGGGGTAAAAGAGACTAGCTAAGTGACAGTAGAATATTGCAGGAAGCCAGCTTGTAAGTGTTTTCATGGCACACTTACCATCATTTTGATTACATTGCTATTGGGGAGGAATGTTTTGATGTGAAGAGCTAAATGCTTATAGAGAAAGCTCACTTGTTTGGAGCACCTAAAGCTCTTAGGAAGAATTAAAATGAGAGAGAAATCCCTCTGAGTAGCACAGATAAAAGTAAACACAATGATTCTATTTTCTTCTTGGAGGAAAAAGTGTGGAAAGCCAGACCTTGAGCAGTCTGAGCCATTTTCACTTCCTTATAGAACTGGAGCTCATTGCAACTGTATGGAGAGCAAGAAGTGACCTCCTGTCATTTCTAATGTGATAGGCGAATGCTTTCATGAAGACTTAATTCAGGGAATGCAGATTATCAATAGGGACCACAGATTTAATTCTGTTGCACATTGAGACCAAAGCTACTGAGGGTTATGGTAATACTGGGGCTGTGGAAACCTTGACCAGAAGCCTAGTTACCCAGGAAGGGTGTTACTATGTCATCAAAAACCTGACGGTCAGGCAGATCAAACAGCAGGTCAAATGCAAAATTCTGGATTAACTGGGAAAGTCAAAGTCCATGGGTAGAGATCCAAGATGAACAAGGTCGTTGGAAGCAGCCAAACAGAATCAGGATGTGTAAAGTCATAGTCTTGGTTTCAGTCAAGCTAGGACAGAGCAAGCAACTAAGAAACTGAATCCCTCTCAGAGTTGGAAATATGGACACTCGCAAGTCAGACAGTATAGGTTGTATCGATCCTTCAGGATGAGATTTTTAAAAAAATTTTTTTAATTAATAAAGTTATTTATTTCATTGTGGTGAGTATATATATCACAAAAATTTGTAATTTCAACCTTTTTTTTCATGTACAATTCAGTGATATCAATTAGTTTCATCACATTGTACAACCATCACTACTATCTTCAGACTGAGTTTTAAGGACTAACAGTGTTACATTCCAGAGTAAGGGAAATTCAGCTGCTGGTGATCTTTTAGTAGACAGCTAGATCCTCTGAGCAGTCCTCAGCGCTAACATGTGTTTTAATATGTCATGTATGAATGTCATTTGAATTTCACAAAGTAATTCTCATGATAAATTTTTGACATAGATTTAATATGATACATATTCACATTTTTTTAGTACCAGGAAAAAAAAATTACATCCACAAGTATCAGCTTACTTAACTTTGTCTCTGCTAGTTACTAAATATCACAGACTGTGCACCACATATGCAGAAATGTTGTTGTTATGTGCCATCGAGGTGGTTCCGACTCTTAGCGACCCTGTGTGCAACAGAACGAAACACTGCCCAGTCCTGCACCATCCTCAAAATTGTTGTTATGCTTGAGCCCATTATTGCAGCCACTGTGTCAGTCCATTTCATTGAGAGTTTTGCTCTTTTTCGATGACCCTGTACTTTACCAAGCATGATGTCCTTCTCCAGGGACTGGTCCCTCCTGATAACATACCCAAAGTGTGTGAGACTAAGTCTCACCATCCTTGCTTCTAATGAGCATTCTGGTTGTACTTCTTCCAGGACAGATTTGTTCATTCTTCTGGCAGTTCATGTTGTATTCAATATTTTTCACCAATACCATAATTCAAAAGCGTCGATTCTTCTTCAGTCTTTCTTATTCATCGTCCAACTTTCAGATGCATATGTGGCAATTAAAAATACTATGGCTCGAGTCAGGTGCATCTTAATCCTTAAAGTGACATCTTTCCTTTTTAGCACTTTAAAGAGATCTTTTACAGCAGATTTACTCAATAAGTCCTTTGATTTCTTGACTGCTGCTTCCATGGGTGTTGGTTATGGATCCAAGTAAAATGAAATCCTTTACAACTTCAGTATTTTCTCTGTTTATCATGATGTTGCTTATTGGTCCAGTTGTGAGGATTTTTGTTTTCTTTATGTTGAGGTGTAATTCATACTGAAGGCTGTGGCCTTTGATCTTCATCGGTAAGTACTTCAAGTCCTCTTCACTTTCAGCAGGCAAAGTTGTGTCATCTGCATATTGCAGGTCGTTAATGAGTCTTCTCCAATCCTGATGCCCTGTTCTTCTTTCTGTAGTCCAGCTTCTCGGATTATTTACTCAGCGTACAGATTGAATGAAAAGATGCAAAGATGGAAGCTCCTAAATATGTTCAGTGGTTTATCTCTCCAAAGTACTGAGTGTAATGATTGTTGTTGGTGAGGGTGGTTGCTGTTGGGGCAATTCCAACTCATGGCAGCCCCATGTGTTACAGAGTCATACTGCTCCATTGGGTTTTTTTGGATGTAATCTTAATGGAAGCAGATCTCCAGGCTTTTTCTTCTGCAGTGCTGGTGGGTGGGTTTGAACTGCCAACCTTTAGGTAAGTAGTTGTGTGGGAGCCATTTGTGCCACCTAGGAAATTAAGAGAAATGGTATATACCCCAAACCCCACTGCCATTGAGTCAATTCCAACTCGTAGCAACCTCATAGGGTTTCCAAGACTTTAAATCTCTATGGAAGCAGACTGCCACATGTTTGTCCTGCAGAGCTGCTGGTGGTTTCAAACTGCCCACCTGTTGGTTTAACCACTGCACCACCAGGGCTTCTTAAGTGAAATGGTATAGGATGATTATTGTGTTTATTTCCTTTGGTTCCACGCTGGGGCACAGATGACCAACAGTCCACCAAAATGCTGCCTCTTCATTATGTAGAATTGTCTCTGGGAAGTCACTCCCCACCAAGGGACTAAATTTCTCAGCCTCTATTGAATCTAGGTGGGGCCATGTGACTAGTTCACACCAATGGCAGAATGAAAACTATGTCACTTCTGGGCAAAGACATTTAAGAGGTGAGTGTGCCTTACCCGTCTTTCCTCCTTCTGTCAGCTAGATGCAGGTGACTCCCTCTGAGGCCTATGGGATAGCAGAGCCACAAGATGGGAGGCGCTTGGGCCTTGAATGACCACATCGAGAAAAGCCACCTGTCAACTGGGAACATTCACATCAGAAAGAAAGAAACAACGTCTATTGAGTTAGGCCACTTAAGGTTTATGTTACAGCATCTAGCATCACCCTAATTCCTTTTACTTATGGGAATTAAGTAGAGTTGCCAGATTTAGCTAATAAAAATATCGGATGCCCAGCTAATTTCACATAAATGACAAATAATTTTACTCTATGAGTAACTTAGTAAAGTAATACATTTTTAAGTGTATGTCCCAAATATTGCATGTATTTATGATACTGAAAATTATTTACTTATCTGAAATCCAAATTCAACTGGGCATCCTGTATTCTATTTGCCAACTCTAAAATTATAAGTAAACAAAGAGTTGGTGGTGATATAATTGTGTTTAGATCATCCATTTGTAGTATGCAGCATTTTCTTGTAGAAGAGATTTGCTTCTGACCAAATGTTTTCTTTAATCCTGTCTTTTGTGGTAGATTGCAGAGCCTAAAACCCCAAGACATTTACTGTAGCAGATATTCTAAAGTGAGAATTTGCTAAGGGGCTGCTTATAAATATATCCTGAAAATGAGTAAGAAAAGAAAGTGATAAAAAAAAATTAAATGAGCTAAATGTTACATACATACAGAATTTTTTTCTAAATGGAAACAAATAATGCTAACACTTTAATCTCACACCTTTTTGACAGAGAAAAAGAAAATAAAAAGCCCAATGTCTGTTTCAAAGAAAATTACGCAGAACACGGGAACACCATCATCAACACAGGATGATTCCATTTCTGCCTGCCTGTAAAGTCATGGAAAATAGAATACATGAACTCAGATGCAGAAATAATAAATCATAGATAGCCAAAGTGCTTTTCAAAGAATTACTAGATAGAGAAAATAAAAGGTGATTGACATTACAGTATTTTAGTTAAAACCCCTTAATATAAACTAGAGCTATAAGAGAAAAGTAAAACATGAGATAATAAATGTGCCAGGTTTAAATTAAAAGAAAACCAATGATTCTCTACTACCATTAAATTAAATCCCCTCTCTTTTTTAAAGAGAGAGAACCGAAGCCCAGAACAGTTGTGAATCTACACTACACAGCTGATTAGTGCTACAGATCCCAGTCATATGCTCTTTCCTCTGTCCATCTCCTTCTCCTTGGAAAAATTCCTGTAATGAAAACAAACTGAGATAGAAGACAAAATTCTGTTTTATTTTTAAGAGAAAAATACCCCATGTTTCATTACCTTGAAGGAAAAAGTAGAACTTCGCAGTAATATAAAACATCTCTCTAATAAAAGTAGCAGATCATAGAAATTTCAAGACTTTTAAGTGGTTGATACACTACTGAATATGCACTATTACCCAACACCAGTTAGGCAGTTCTACTACTCTCAAAAACCCTGTTGCCAACTCATAGTGGCCCTATAGGACAGAGTAGAAGTGCCCCGTGGGGTTTCCAAGGAGTAGCTGGTGAATTCAAACTGTAGACCTTTTGGTTAGCAGCCATACTCTTAACCACTGTGCCACCAGGGCTCCTACTGGTCTCCCTGTAATGATAATGTTTTACACATTAGTTGTTTTTTTTCCTCTTTCATTGACAGCAGTGAGGGGATTTGCTCCATAAGAATGAGCCAAAAGAACATGTGAAATGCTTTTATTATAAAAGAATGGATTTTTTCCCCTATAAATAAACTAACCTTAATAGATAATTATTTTGTATTTATGTAGCATCTTCTTCAAGAACCTTAAATGCCTTACAGACATTACATGTAATTAATCCCCACAGCAAGCCTATGAGGTAGAGATCACACTGTTTTTCGAGATAGGAAGATTGAGACACAGAGAGTTTAAGTGACTTGCCCTAGGTAACACAGACCTGAGCACCTTAACCTCCAAGCTCCCAGTTAAATACGTCATGAGAGCATCTTTTATGAAAAGTGTCTTTCAGGATAGTATCAAGAGTAGTCACGTTATGAAAGTAAAGTCTTTCTACTACCATCAAGAAAGAAAAAAAATCCTATGCTTAGAGGCGAGAACAGTATGTTATACATTTCCTTGTTTCTTTTTTCTTAAACCCTCATGGCTCCTATCTTAAGTAATCTAAGAAGTTAAGGGTGGATTTTTAATGATAAACTAATACTAACCAAGAAATACCAATACATGGCAAATCTTACCTTGTGACTACAGCACGTTCAACAAACATTATCTACTTAAGCCGAAAGGTCACAGTTTATCTACCACCTTGGCAACTGAGTTCTTGTTCATTCAGTAGTTATTAATCCTCTCCCAGGTGACAGGCACTGCGCCAGTCTCTGGCTTCTCTCGGTCCACTTGACTGTACTAAATGTTTAACTCCTTAAAAATGAACACAATTTAAGATATTTTGGGTAAAGTAGTAATTAGAAACATGTACTTTGGATAGATTCATATGCAGAGAAAAGAAATACTGATGTGTAATTTAAAAAACACTCAATAGACTGTTAAAAACAGTCAATAAAATTAAAATTCTGAAGGTCTAGATCACATAGATTTATTCAAAGAGTAAGAATGTTTTTTCTAATATTGCTTTCCAGTTAAGGCCTTCTTTTAGATGTGACTTAGTATTTAATCCTAGCTCCTACCAATATTGTGCCTTTGCTGAGCAGAGCCAGAAAACGGTGCCATGTGACACTGTCAGGTTTATATGTAAATTCTCAGGGAAACGCATGAAGTTAAGTAATGTTCATACTTGACAGATTAATGGCATTAGTGATACGGAATCTGATTGTTACAGAACGAAGCAAGCTATTATGGAAGCTGGGAGCAATGAGAGCAATCTAAAATTTTCCCTGCCACTGTGACTGTGTCACTGTCAGAGTTTCACACTGGATCACAGTAGCCTGTTAATATTTTGTCTGAAATGTCTGAGAGCAGTGTAATGAATCTTTTTGGAATACTCCTTATAAAAGTAGTTTACTAAAATCCTGCTGACGTAAAAAAGTCTGTAGATTTAGCCACATGTTTGGTAGCTTGACTATATGCCTCACAGCCCATAAATAATCTGAAAGAGGAAGCCACACTGCTTTGTTTTCATTTAACAGCCTTTTCCTCCCTCTGGGTTTCCTCTCCTGTAATTTAAGGCCAACAAAGTGGTGTTGAAAATCCTGTTAAGTAATTATTCACTTCTTTTTCAAAAGCGGTATTTTTATTATCATCTAATAAATTAAAAGGTAGCCCTCTTTCCCAAAGAAATAAAATTATGTTTATAGTGTAATAGATACAGATGTTGTTGCTGTGTGCTATCAAGTCAATTCCAACTCATAGCAGCTCTATAGGACAGAGTAGAACTGCCCTATAGGGTTTTCTAGGCTGTTGTCTTTATGGGAGCAGACTGCCACATCTTTCTTTCACAGAGAAGCTAGTGGGTTCAAACCACTCACCTTTCAGTTAGCAACCAAGCACTTTAGCCATACCACCTAGGAACTCCAAGTCTTATATAATGTAGTGTAATCAAGGGAATGACTATCCCATTACCTTTGTCATACAGTGGAACCCAAGCAAAGGAGTGACTATCTCATCATATTCACAAGTCTCATGCACACTCAAAGGGGGAGATTATACAGGGTATATACACCAGGGGGCAGGAGTCTTGGAGGTCATGTTAGAATTCTGCCTATGACAGCTATTGTGCAATTAAGGTCACCTTTCCTAGCTTTGGGATCTGTACACTTTAAAAGAGGCTGGTTGGGACCAGGTTTGTATCTTTGGTATTCTGAGCAGGTGTATTAGGCAGCTTAGCCAACCAGCCACAAAGCCTATGTTGGCACTTTATTTGTTCCTTTATTTGATTTGTTGTTAGATGCCATCGAGCTGATTTTCACTCATAAGACCCCATGTGACAGAGTAGAACTTTCCTATAGGGTTTTCTAGGCTGTAATCTTTATGGAAGCAGATCACCAGGTCTTTCTCCCACGGAGTAACTGGGTGAGTTTAAACTGCCAACCTCTTGGTTAGCAGACAAGGGCTTAATCATTTGTGCCACCAGGGCTCCTTTGTATCTGCTTAATTATGTTCATTTTTATCTCTTTGGCAAACCCCACACAAACATAGAAATATAAATAAAGATGCTAACAATTACCTTTGTCCTGCTACCCTGTCCTGCAGGAATTTTTGCCAAAAGAATGAAACAAAGGAATAGAGTTTAACCATAACCCTCATAGATAACTAAGTATATCTGGACCCGCTTTCTCAGTCTAAAGTTGTCTACTTTCTAGAGTTTATATTTTCCCCCATATTTGTTAATATGCCCCAGTTTCTGTTTGTAGTGGGTTGAATGGTGATCCCCCCAAAATAAATGTCCAGTCTTAATCCCTAGAAATTGTGAATTTTCAACTTATTTGGTAAGAGGTTCTGCAGAGATGTAATTGAATGATGGATCTTATGATGAGGAGATCATCCTGCATTATCCAGGTGGATCCTAAATTCAATGACAAGTGTCTTTATAAGAATGAGGCAGAGGGAGATTTGACACACATATTTGACAAATAGATACAGTGTGACGACAGGGACAGAGATGGGAGTGATGTGGCCACAAGTCAAGGAATGTCAAAGCCATCAGAGGCTAGAAGAGGCAAAGAGTGGTTTCTCCCCTAGAGCCTCCAGGTGGAGCATGGCCCTCCTGACACCTAGATTTCAGATTTTTGGCCTCCATAACTGTGAGACAATAAATATCTGTTGTTTTAAACCACCAAGTTTGTGCTCGAGGAAACTACTATACTCTTTCTCCCCTTATCTTAGCTATCTAGTGCTGCTATAACAGAAATACCACAAATGGATAGCTTTAACAAACAGAAATTTATTCTCTCACAGTTTAGGAGGCTAGAAGTCCGAATTCAGGGCGCCAGCTCTAGGGGGAAGGCTTTCTTTCCCTGTTGGCTCTGGGTAGAGTCCTTGTCTCCTTTAAACTTCTCTGGGCTCGGCGTTCCTTGGAGATCTCCATGTGTCTTGGTATCAGTCTTGCCCCTGGGTCTAGGAGGGTCAAAGCGCAGGGACCCTTCGTCCAAAGGATGTGCTCCACTCCCAGCTCTTCTTTTTTGGTAGCACGGAGGTCCCTTCTGCCTCTGCTAGCTTCTCTCTCGTTTTATCTTTTGTAAGATTTGTGACCTGAGTAAGGGTGTTGTATCCCACCCTAATCTTCATTAATATGACCTAATCTTGCCTCATTAACATAAAGTGCAGCTCACTCCCAAATGGGACCATAACCAGAGGCTCAGAGGCTAGGATTTACAACACATCACAAAATGGAGGATAATCAGATCATAAAATGGAGGACAGCCACACAATACTGGGAATCATGGCCCAGCCAAGTTGACACATATTTTGGGGGTACATAATACAATCCATGACACCCCTCTCCTACCCAGTGCTGTTCCTTCAGTCAATGAGGCAACCCAAATGCAAAGAGAAAATTTGCTAGCAGTAGAGAGTATAAGAGGCAGTTGTTCAAACAGAACAAAGGGATACTACATGGTTTAAAATCATGTGTGTTAGTATTGTGTCCTTTTCCCATACTTATTCAATCTGTATGCTGAGCAAATTATCAGAGAAGCTGGACTGTAGGAAGAATAACGTGGCATCAGGATTAGAGGAAGAATCATTAATAACCTGCGATATGCAGATAACACAACCTTGCTTGCTGAAAGTGAAGAGGACTTGAAGCACTTATTGATGAATATCAAAGACCACACAGCCTTCAGTATGGATTACACCTCAACATAAGGAATATAAAAGTACTCACAACTGGACCAATAAGCAACATCATGATAAATGGAGAAAATATTGAAGTTGTCCAGGATTTCATTTTACTTGGATCCCCAGTCAACACCCATGGAAGCAGCAGTCAAGAAATCCAACGGCACGTTACATTAGGCAAATCTGCTGCAAAAGACCTCTTTAAAGTGTTAAAAAGCAAAGAACTAAAGAGCACCTGACCCAAGCCATGGTGTTTTCATTTGCCTCATATGCATGTGAAAGCTGGACAATGAATAAGGAAGACTGAAGAAGAATTGATGCCTTTGAATTATGGTGATGGCGAAGAATATTGAAATACTGTGGCCTGTCAGAAGAATGAATAAATCTGCCTTGGGAGAAGTACAACCAGAATGCTCATTAGAAGTGAGGATGGTAGAGTGTCAGCAAAAAACAGGAAGACTCTCAATGAGGTGGATTGACACAGTGGCTGCAACAGTAGGCTCAAGCATAACGATTGTGAGAATGGTACAGACTGGGCAGTGTTTGGTTCTGTTGTACATAGGGTGGCTTTGAGTCAGAACTGACTTGATGGCACCTAACAACAACAAGTTTCTCACACCTAAATACGAAACAAGACTGTCCCTTTAAGTCCCTCTATCTACCATGTAGTCTTTCCTTTCCTTTGTATCAGATTTCTTGGTAGGAAAGCTTGCATGCACCTTCTTTAGTTCCTTACTATCCTTTCATTTGTAGCCCCATTGCAACGGGCTTTTGCAACCACCTTTTGAGTGAAGCAGTTCTTGCCGAGTTCCCTAGTGATCTAATTGCCACATCCTACAGATGTATTTTAAGATCTTTGAGTGGTGCAAATGGTTAACATACTTGGCTGCTGTCCAAAAATTTGATGGTTTGAGTCCACCCAGAGGTGCCTTGGAAGAAAGATCTGGTGATCTACTTCTGAAAAAGGAGCCATTGAATAGCCTATGAAGTGCAGTTCTACTCTGCCATATATGAGGTTGCTGTGAGTCAAAATCGATTCAAAAGCAACTATTTTTTTTGTTTGTTTTAATAGACGTATTTTTATTTTTATTAGTATTGATCATTGTCTCCTTTCTGACAGTATTTTTTCCCCTGGCTTCTGTTATGCTTTTACCTCTCAGATTTCTTCTCAACATCAGTGCCTAGCAGTGTATGAGCCATAGTATCCATTTAGTAAATATTTTTGAATAAATGTATAGTTGAGTTCTTTAGATCTGTCTTTTCAGCTCTTTTCTTTATATTCTTCATACTATCGATGTTTTATTTTATACATGCCTAGTTATCATCAACTACCACCTATAGAATCCACAAATTCAAATCTTTAGCAAAGATTCTGTGTAAGTCAATATCAAGAGGGGAGAAAAAAGAGGAAAATATTTGTAACAGTTTAGTTCTCTTAATTTACGGAATCTGTTGTAATGTTTATATTATTTTGATGTTGTTGGTAGGTGCCGTCGCGTCGGTTCAGACTCATAGCAACCCTATGCACTGCAGAACAAAACACTGCCCGGTCTTGCACCATCCTCACAATCATTGCTATGCTTGAGACCATTGTTACAGCCACTGCGTCAATCTATCTTGTTGAGGGTCTTCTTCTTTTTCACTGACCCTCTACTTTATCAAGCATGATGTCCTTCTCCAGAGATTGATCCCTCCTGATAACATGTCCAGCGTACGTTAAGATGTAGTTTTGCCATTCTTGCTTCTAAGGAGCATTCTGGTTGTACTTCTTCCAAGACAGATTTGCTCATTCTTTTGGCAGTCCATAGTATATTCAATATTCTTCGCCAACACCACAATTCAAAGGCGTCAATTCTTCTTTGGTCTTCCTTATTCATTGTCCAGCTTTCGCATGCATATGAGACAATTGAAAATACCATGGCTTGGGTCAGGCACACCTTAGTCTTCAAGGTGACATCTATGATTTTCAACACTTTAAAGAGGTCTTTTGCAGCAGATTAGTTATCCATATAGTCTGTGAAGAACCTGACAAAATAATAGCTGAGATTTAGGGCCCACAATGTAGGAGAGATAGTGTACCCTACACACAGAATGCATTTCTCTAGTTATTGATTTTCAGTATGACATGCATGAGGCTTCCTGGCCAAGCTTGTTGCCATTGCATGACTAATTTGAAGATGCACAAATAGTGGAATAAAATCTGGAATGAGCCTGGTATTTTGATTTGATTTAAATTAGGAATAAATCCAAACTATTTTATCTCTCGTTTCGGTATTCCCACTGAATCTTACTAGGTTTGTGGAGAGCAAGTGACATTATTTTTAGGCTTTAGTTCAGTTTTTCTTTAGTTACTGTTTTGACTATATCAAAAGATTTTGAATTTTAAAATCTGGTTTTAATTGCACTTATAATCCATGGCTTTTTTCTTTTTTTTTTTTTTAATATATACTGTTTAACTAGTTTAAAGGCAAGAGAAATGGCAAAGTATTATCTTTGGCAATAACATAAAATATTCAGCAGTAAACCCTTAAACAAGTATTGGTATTTACAACTACTGGCTGTCTAGGGAGGGGGCCATAGGGATGTTGCTAGGAGTTTGTGTGTGTGTGTGTGTGTAAGGGAAAGTGGTCAGGGGTTATTCTGGGAGTGCTGCCCTGTCTGATTGGAGACATTGAGTTAAAGGATGGAACAGAGAGGAAGTGCCAAAGTAAGAGATCACTGCTGGCCTTGGGAAAGAAGGACATTGCCTGGAAGCTAAAACCCATGGTAAATGGTGGGATCTCCTAGCCCAATAGCCAACTTGGAAGGGAAGGCAGGTAAGTGGAGAGATGGGTTAAGATGGAGACACAGCATTGCAGAGTCCACAATGGTGTCATTTGGGGGCTGTAGTGGGCTGTTTTTAACTATGAAGTCCTCCTCTTTGGCCCAACTCTGAAATAATAGTCCTTTCCGAAGCTGTCACGTAAGAAAATGTTTAATATAATAACATTTTATGTAAAAATATATATCTTCTCATAGTGTAGTTTTTAGAGGTGATAGCCTTTAGGGAGCCCTGGTGGTGCAGTAGTTAAGAGCTAGGTTGCTAACCAAAAGGCCAGCAGTTGGAATCTACCAGCCACTCCTTGGAAACCCTATGGGGCAGTTCTGCTCTATCCTATAGGGTCGCTATGAGTCGGAATCAACTCGACAGCGATGGGTTTTTGATTATAGCCTTTAGATATATGAAACAGAAATTTAGTTGAGAAGGACTTCCGGCAAGATGGCGCTCTAGGCAGAAACACCACGCCGTCCCTCCACAACAAAGATCCAAAAAACTAAGCCAAACAGAGAATCAACAATCCTGAA
>NW_004443968.1:10444492-10498032 GCF_000243295.1 Trichechus manatus latirostris | reverse complement strand
TAGAGGGTTAAAATGTTGTGGGGTTGTTAACCAATGTCATAAAACAGCATGTGTGTTACTGTTACATGAGAAACTATCTGTTATGTAAGCCTTCACCTGAAGTACAATAAAATATATAAAAAAAAAAAAAAAAAGAAATTTAGTTGAGCTTGAGTGTCCTTTTTCCTTTCTTAGAAGAAATGCTAAATAATTCTGACACCTCGGTGGTACTAGAAAATGGTATTATACCCCATTTCTGAGTAGAAAAATATTCAGTTTATTTATAAAATGGACTTTTTGTTTTTGTTGTTAATTTTAAGCCTTCATTTTAATCCAAAGTAATTGGATAAGATCTCTAATAAGAAACCTCTTAGCTGAAGTCAAAGTTTTTTTCCCTAGGCAGCGTGTATAGCTCATTGATTCTTACCTAGGATATCATACAAACAATTTAATTATCTCTTTTTTTCCGAAGCTAATCAGAGCCCTCAGTTTATAAAAAGGTTGTTCTGTTAGTGGCTGGCTCCATTGACAGCAGAGAAAAGATAAAGAAATTAGGAAGCAGGCATAATTGTAGCATTACCTAATAGAATAAAGATGCTTATAACATTCCAGCCATCAACAAACGTTTGAATTATCATCATTATATTATGTACTTAAAACAAATATGGGTAAATGATGCTACATTTTACAAAACTTTTATCAAAAGTGGTTAAACAGTATAACAATACTTCTTTTGATACAGGAGGGGTTCAGTTTCTGTTTCCTAGAAATTTTATTTGTGTTGAACAGCTCATTCCACAACTTACAGGAAAATGTGCCATTTGTTAAGGAATGGGGCCGGTTTGGGGCCATAGGGTAGATAAAAGCTGTTGCTAAAACCCATGAGCCTGTTGGAGTTTCTGGGTGGTGCAAACCGTTAATGTGCTCGACTGCTAACCAGAAGATTGCAGATTTGAGTCTACCTAGAGGCATCTCAGAAGAAAGTCCTGGCTATCTACTTAGGAAAAACCAGCCATTGAAAACCCTATGGAGCACAGTTCTGCTCTGACACACATAGGGTCACCATGAGTCAGAATCGACTTGATGGCAACTGATATGAGCCTATTGCTGAGGATGGAGCCTGGTGAGGGTTCCTGTGAGTAACTCAATAAAGAAAAACTAAGTGAAGTCCTGTTCCTTGTATCTCTCTGCCAGGGATCAGCCAGAGTGTCCTGGTGGGTTCATATCCTGTGGAAGAAGGGCCTGCCTAGGATACCTGGCAATCATCTTTGGCTGGGTAAAAGATGGTACTTCTTAGTAACCTGTATTTTTGTTACTTATTGGCATGGGTCATTCTCTTTCCTTTTGGAATTTTAATTTTCTCATCATTAGGAAAATAATACCTTATATTTTCACAGTGAGTTTATAATTCATAATTTTTGCCCATGTTCATCACTATACTCAATGTAGTAGATTTTTCTTCACTGTCTTGAGTCCCTCCATGACTTCAGCAGCATAATTACTCTCCCTTCCATGCCATTGCTCTTCTCGGTTTTTAAAAATATTATTTTGTGTTAACAGCTAATCAGGATTTCATGCTACATACTCTGAGCCCAAGGCGAAAGGTCCAGGGCAATCACTGGTCAGAGGCCAATGAGCTCTTTTCATTCCATTTGGTTTTATGTAGACAGACTGAATTTTGACATGGAAACAGGTTTCTGTTAGGTTTTTCACGAAACAGGGTTTAATTTAAAGAGTTAGCTTTCCACGACTGTATTCTTGGTCCACAGTCCCTGCTTATATTTGTTTTCTTTCTTACCCACAGTGACTGTAATAATAGGAAAGACATTTATAATTTCGGTTTTCCATGAACTGAATTCTGATCACATACGTCTGTAAGGAAATGTGTCTTAGGGCCTAAACTGGAATGAAATTTCCAAGCACACTGGGGAGTTTTTCTTGTGTAGAATTCTCATGTTTGATTCCTAATTATAAGCACAAACTCTATTGTAAGAAAGTTATTGTGTTTCCTGTTAACTTTATCTTTTGGCAGGCAGTTCAAATTAGTAACAACAATGGAGACACATGGTAAGTAATGATTCTTGTTAACTGGAGACTTGCCAGTTACAGGAATCGCATGATGTTTTTCTGGAGACAATGACCAAGCAAAAGTGTGTATTGTTAAAATTCCCAATAACTGAGTTAACCCTGTATACCGCCTTCCTGAGACCTGCCTTAGAGATTTTAGATAATTAAGTATAGGAGAAAGCAAAGTGTTGGGGAAAATTCTAATGACAAGTCAATCTGAGTCAATGATGAAGACAGAATTTATGAATATATTTTGAAGGGAATTAGTATTTATTCCTTTTAATTCACAGTGGCTCTTTTAAAAAAGCATTTTTAAAATGTGCAATAGATGGGAGTATAGTTGTTGTTGAAAATGGCAACTAACAAGGTAGAGGAGTATTGAATTTATTCATATAATTGTTGTTAAAGTCTTCACCAATAATTTTTCTAAAGAAAAATGATTAAGCAGGCAGCTTATTGCCTAGCATAGGTGTCTGTACTGTTCTAGTCAATAATGCTGGTCTAAACAAAGGAAAAAGTTATATTCCTGTATGACAAGCAGCGCTGGTACACCAAAAAAACAAAAAAAGAATGAAAGAAACCAAGAAGATAATGAGTATGAGCAGAAACAATGCCCTACTAGTAGTTTTAAGCAATGATTACCAGATCCGGAGACCTGAAAATACTCTTTTGACAATTTGGTATCAGGTAGCAGAAAAGAGTAAAACAAGATGAAGATATCTAGGCTTTTGCTCTCAAAAGATGCCCAAATTTTCAAGTTTTTTGTACACTTACAGCAGTGTTCTAACTTGAACCGGGATCTGAGAGTCTGCCAAGTGTGTGAATAAGGCCTAGACTCTACGGGCATTACCAAATAAAACAGCTCTCCTTAATTTCATTCTCGTAGTGACTGTAGGTAACTAGTGGGTTCTAAAGTATTTTGAAAACAGACTGTTCTCTTGAAGAACCAACATATTCCCATTACACTCTCTGTACACTTTTTATTAATTGGTTAAACCCTTAAATGTCCATAACCAAAGCAAAGGTTAACTTTCTGATAATAACTTACAAATTCGTAGGAACCAAACTAATGAGATTTTACTAAAATGTTAAAGTCTATATCTTGTTTAGTTAGCAAACCTGAGTAAGCTACAATGAAAAAAAGGTTCAAATCAGTACAATCCCATCTTTAAGGTTTTTAAGAAAGAGAAATGGCATGGGTAACTACCTAATGGGAAAAAAGAGTAGATAATGTTCTTGATAAGATCAGATATATCATGTCTCTAGGTTTGTCTTGTGCCTCCTTTGTTGGAAAACACTTCTATTCTGAAACTGCTGATCATGGACAGAATCTATTGTCTCATGTGGTATATTCGCCTTGAATTTTTCTTAAAGCAGAGTAATAGCCCAAAGGTTTATTGTGACAATTGTGTTTCAGAGTACTGAAAAAAGAAAGTATTTTTACCCTTTGTTTTGAAGTCTTCAAAGTAACTATTCTGTTTTAGAAGTTTCTATATAGAATTATTTTCTCTGATGAAAGTTTCCTTCCACTGGCTCAAGGTTTCTTCTGGAGTATAGAGAAGTGATAAAAGAACAAATTATGTTAAATTTTTCCTGTTACTAATCATCCTAGAACATCTCCCATAAGATGTTGCAAAGTTCCAGATTGCAGACAAGAACATGAATAATAGGTGGCACTTTGGAAAACAGGACAGGAATCAGTGGAACAAATTATTAAAAAAAGAATTTTTTTGCAAGTATCATCTTTAGGCATAGAGTATATGAGCCCTCCTGAAGGCAAAAACCTCATCCATCCTCTCCAGGAATGAGATATTTTTTCTGTAATCTCAAATCATAGCTGTATGTAAGAGCTTAGATAAAGACAACAGGCTGAGGGTCAGAGGAAGGCAGAGGTGAGACTGAAGTGAAGGCTGATTTAGCTGTTGTTGAGGGGATTCCAGCATAGAAGAAGAGCATGGACAGGATGACAGTAAAGATCCCTTTAAACATTAAATTTTGTGATTTTTATCATTTGTTTGTTCTCTAGATCATCTTTTTCTAAGCAAAATTTATAGATATGAAAGTTGATTACCAGTCCCTCCTCCATTCTTTGTTACACCAGTATTAGGCACCTACTATGTGTCAGACTCTGTAATGGACAGCAAGACAAAAATTAATGACGATTTTCACCTCTAAGGAGCTCACAGTTTAGTGGGGAATAGGATTAATACTACTTAATGCTGCCCATATAGAAACAGCTTCTGTGGATCTACAGTTGTTTAGATTTAGACCTGAATTCCCAGATAAGTAGCTAAAAATTAAAATATCTGCTCTAGAAACCGATCCTTATAATGAATAGCAAGAATTCTTATCTGGTATCAAACTAAACATATTTCTTTTTATTAACTTTTATGTTTTAATAAGGTGATTTCGAGACTCTTAAAATTTTTTGGCTAAAATAGTTTTGGAAAAAAAAGAAAAATGCAAAAAGAAGCTTTCTTGGTCCCTGAGTAAGAGGCAAAGATACTGTAATAGGCAAATCTTGCTCTCACCTGCTCTCATTTTCATTTGACATGCTGCAATTTTTAGATCTTTTTATTTCCTTAAGAAATTTGCATTTTCCAGAGAGAAAACCATGCAAATATCTGTAAATCTCTAGCCCTGCTTCCTGATGCTGGGTACATCTTCACAAAGCTTCCTAGATAACAAAGACGTTAAGAATAATACAGTTTAGTTTTATTTTCTTTGTTTTGAGCAGCAAAAATGTCTGGCTATTAGCATACATCCATTAATTCTTCTATTTGTAACATTTATATTTTGGGCTTTGACTTGAAGATCTAACTTTTTATGGTGGATTTATTACATTTCTAATTGATATTAAACTAGTAAGACTATTTGAAAAAAGTTCTCAAAGTTTGAACAAATTCTAAATATTTTGAAAGTGTAAACTCTAATTTTATGGTTGCACTGACTGACAGCCTTGTCAACAATCCTTAAAATATAAATAAAATCAATAAAAATAGGCATAAATGAAGACCCTGACAAATTCAACACTTCAGAAAAGGATCCAATTGTAAGTAACTGATAATGGGATTTTCCAGCTGTATATTACAGCTACTAAAAAATTGCCTATCCAGCTAATGGACAGAGTCGGCTTTTTATGCTCTAGAGGTAGTGACAGTCAAACAAAACAAAACAAAACAAAACCCATAAGTAAAAAGTAAAGATCATTATACATTGTGATGAGGAATCCAAAGGGTGATGTGATCAGGAGCAACTGTGGGGGTGACGATGGCTGAAGGAAGCAGCTGCTTAGAAGGGTTGTGAGAGAAGGTCTTCTCTGAGGACGGAACATTTGTTTTGTGACCTTAGAGGTGAGAAGAGACTAAGGGAGAGGCAATAGCAAACAACTCTGAGGTAGGAAGGACTTGGGGCTCCAAGAACCAGAGAAGAGTCTGTGAGGCTGGAGCCTAGCAGCTGGAAGAGAGGAAGTGACTTAGAGGGGGGCTGGCAGGGTGGGTTGGGGCCAGATTACGCAGGACCTTGAATGCCTTATAGGAATTCAGATTTTATGCCATCTCTATTCAGTTAGGGCAGTGTTTTACTAACTATTCTTGGTGTTAGCTGATCTTTTCCAAAACTTTTCTGAGGCCATGCTAGACCAGTAGCATTAGTTCCGTGAAATTTCTGTTTAGCTTTCTGTTTGTGTAATAAGGCAATTTAGAAAGGAAACTTAACCTGAAAAAATGGATGGCTCTTTTTTTGTATATATAATTAATTTAGTGTTCTGTTGTTATGATTTTTGCTCTTCTTGAAAGTTATAGGGAGACTATAGTGAGAAGAACCCACGTGGGGATCCAGGAACCTGTGTTTATGTTGAGCCTGCTGCTGCCATCTTCATATCAAATAAACTCCGAGAGCCTTGTTTTCTCATCTAAAAAGTTACACAGCTAGGTTTGATGCTCTCTCTGTGTTCCTATCCGGTTCCAAAAACACATAAAATTCTAATGTGGGTGTAAAAGGAAAGCCTATGAGTATGTCTTAGTATATAATCATGGTGAGTTTACTAGCAGACACTGCACAGCTTTTCTTCTAGGAGGGTGAGAACAGAACATTAATTTAAATTAAGTATCATATTCCCCAGACCGCGATATTTATTAATTCATTGAACATTTTCTAAGTGCATGTTGTATGCAAGCTCCATTTTTGGATCAGCGAACGCGTTCCCTACCTTAAACCCATTGCTATTGAGTCGATTCCAACTTACAGCGAGTAGAACTACCCCATAGGGTTTCCAAAGCTGTAAATCTGTATGGAAGCAGACTGCCACATCTTTCTCCCTCAGAGCCGCCTGTGAGCCCCAACTGCTGACCGTTTGGTTAGCAGCCAAGCACTTAACCACTGCACCACCAGGGCTCCTTTCCCCACATTAGGGGACCAGTTTTTCTCTGTTGGTTAAATCAGACATATAAATAAGTGAAATAATTTGTTTATTAATTTGCTTTACCCCACCAAATCTTTGAGGCAGCCTACAACGGTATTTATAGCAATACAAACAAACAGTGAGGATGAGGCTAAATATGGATGGACTAGAAAGCAATGGTAAACTAGAGATCAGCAAGTGACTGAAATCCTCAAAGCTGCTAAGGTTGAGGTGGAAATTTGGCTCTGATCTTACTGGTGGCCAAAGCTAAAAGAGAAGCTCGGTGTCCATAAAAAGAAAAGTATGTCAACTCTTTAGGAGAGGCAAAGTTTTTCCTGCAATGCACATCTTAAAGGAATTGCATGGAACTTTGTATTGGGGGATACTGTTCAATGATGACATTGATTGATCACTTACCATGTGCTAGGTATGGTACTGTTTTACATGCATTTTCTCACTTAATCTTCACAGCAATTCTATGAGCTAAGGACTCTCATGTTATTCATAACAAAACTGAGACTTACTGAATCCAAGAAACTGTACATGACACATGGTTAGTATCGGTTGGAGACAAAACTTGAACCCAGGTCAACCTGAGAAATGCAGAGCCTGGCCTCTTCATCATTAGACTATACCTCCCCTGTGTAATGCCCCCTGGCTCCCCAAGTAGGAAGCAAGGTAAATATAGCATTAGATTTCACAAGGCTGTTTGTCTGGAGGTAATCTGGAGGCATCATCCTAAGAGGGAAGCATTTCTGCTGCAAAGAATAAGTCAAATTCTTAGCTTAGCAATTGGTTTGCTTGACTGAGGTTTTAAATCTAGGCTATCTAGATGAATGGATGGGATATATTCTACAAATAATCTTTGCAAAATACAATTTTTCTCAGCTGAAGTGGTGATAAAATTGGTCAGGAGACAGTTGCAGACAAAGTCTGGAGTTACTCTGTGTTGATTTAGGGGCACACCACTGTGAGGCAGGGAAGCTAGTGATTATTGCTCTTGCTTGAAGGACAATGCTCTTGTCCTGCCTCTTCCAAACTGTGAGATTCTGGATGAGGTACTCAATCTCTTTATACTTCAGTTTCTTCATCCATAAAATAGGGGTAATAATTGTATTTACCTTTTAAGATTATTGTAAACATTAAAAAAGATAATGTATTTAAACCCACAGCTGGGCACATTATAATCTCTCCGTGAGCTAATGCTTTTTCTTTTCCTCACTTCTGCCTCTTTTCCTCCCTGATCTCCTTCTACCCTGTCCTCCTTCTTCCTTGATTTTCTGTCTTCCCGCTTTTCTCCTCCTCCTTCTTCCCTTCTCTCCAACTTCCCCTCTCCCATCTTCGCTTCTCTTCTCCCCTTCATCCTAATTCACCCTCTTTTCTCCAATTGAGCAGATAGCTTGACATCGTTTCATGAAACTGAGGTACCTCACTCGGGCTCTTCCTGAGTGGACAGCGCCATCCACCCAGGAAACCTCCTAGGGATAAATATTACCGGGGAAGACAAAGGAACTAAAGTGCTGGAAGAGATCACAGGAATGCCTGAGTTCGATAGTTATCTCTGCTGGGAGTGAGGAAAGGCTTCACAGAGGAAGTTACATTTTACTGGGTCTCTAGAAGGAAAGAATGGACCAAGTTGAAAAGAGACAGAAGGGGATGGAGGCAAATCATGATTGTCAAGACATGCACGGGTGAAAGAATCAGATACATTAATGTACTTGGACGGTAGGTGGTTTGTGCTGTGCAGGAGATGAGGATAATGAAGTCATTTAGGGACAGATATTTGAAATCTACTCTCTAATTATATTGAAATTCACTTCAATTGCCAAATTCCAAGTGGATGTTAGAGCTTGGCTATCAATATGTTTGTTATTTTCTGGAACAGAAAACACGTAGTAAACTGGTTTGAAACAGTACACCAGGCTATATTTTTTTCTCAGGTTATTGACCGAGAATACTATAATACTCACTGAACCCAATGATCTTTCATTTGACTTGGAAACTTGTTTATTACACGGGACTTTTCAAATTCAGATTATAACAGATAAGGCATAAATATCATTAATATGCAATTTATCACCATAATATATACATGTACATATATAATGGAGAGAGAGAGAGCCCTGGTGGCGCAGTGGTTAAAGTGATCAACTGCTCACAAAAGGTCAGCGATTGGAAACCACCAGAGGCTCCTCCGGAGAAAGATGTGGGAGTCTGCTTCCTTAGAGATTCATAGCCTTAGAAACCCTATGGGGTTACCTATGAGTCGGAATCGACTCAAAGGCAAGTGGGTTTGGGTTTTTTTGTTGTTGTCGTTTATACATATATTATTTCTTTCTTTGTGATCTTTGATATTTCTAGTTCCTGAGAGAAAAATTAAGAATATGTATTATTATTCACAATATTTTTCACAATTATAGAAACTATCTCCATATCTGTTCTGCAAACATATACCTTTCTTCAGTTTTGTTTCTTTGGACTGGTATTAAAACTATGCTTGATCTAATGAAATATTGATTTATCACATACTTCAGTGTCTGAGTCTAACCTTTTTCTAATTTTGGAGGAAAAAACTATACTTTTGCCATCAGGTTATAAAAAGTGAGTCAGGATCCTAGAAAAGCAGTGTAACACAGAGGTTTATAATAAACCACCATTGCTCTCCAGAGGTTGCATATGATTTTGTCAAAGGCAGTAACTGTAATGGTGTTTTGAAAGCTGAGAAGAAAGATTATTTTAATTAATTTATTATACTCTGTAATACACTGTCACAGTAATGGTCCACAACTAATCATGCCTCTCTGTATGAATGCCCTTGTGTGGTGGCTTTCTCCTCTGACTTTGAGCTTGGCCATGTGATTTGCTTTCACCAATAGGACGTTAGCAATGTGTTGTAAGCAGAGGCTTGAAAAGCACTTGAGTCTTGTGGCTTGCGATTTCTCTTTTACTGCTTTTGGAACCCAGCTGCTGTGAGAAGAAGCCCTTCTGGAGACGGGTGGCCTGGCCAACACCATCATTTGTGAGTGAGGCCATCTCGGCTTATGCAGGCCAGCTGAAAAGCTAGCTGATTGCAGCTGCACGAGTGAGTCCAGCAATAGAACTGCTCACCTTAACTCAACCCAAATTGTCAACCCACTGAATTTTGATCTAGTAAGGGGTGATTTTTGTTTTAAACCACTGAGTCTGGGGTAGTTTGTTACACAGCAATACTAATACACTGTATGCCACCCTTATATATATAATCTCACCAGTAACATATGAGAGTATATACATATATCACAGTTGAGACTAGATTAAGTATTCAAATGCTTGAGTGGAATAATATTTAATAACTCAGATATTGCAAAAAATAGTTTCAAAAAACGTAAACTTACCAAAACAATTAAAACATTTTGACATTGGAAAAAATAATGATCTAATTAATATTCACTTATTGTTTACAAACTCACCTGTTTACAGAATAGATTTTAGGCATCTTGCAGTATTAAAATATGCAGACCCAAGGTAGTTAAAAACAAGAGTAAAACAAAAATCAATTAGGAGGACCAGAGAAACATAAATATTAATTGCTGAGGATGGGCTAATTATTTTTTTAACAGGAGCTCAACTTAGCTGTAATCTTCTTGGTAGGCAAGGAAAAGTGAAACATTTTGGATTAATATAGTCTTATCTTTAAGTAGAAGGAGGCACACAAATTTATCTGAAGAGCAAACCTTTTTTCTTCTCATAGGAGGAATTTACCACAGAGACTTAATTGCAAACTGTGGATTTTGGCTATTGTTTTTCTAAAGTTACACAAATATTCCTCTAATGGGCATTTCTTATATTATCTCCCTTAAAGAGCTTAGTACATATGACTAAATATTAACTCAGCTAGAGACTTCCTTACAGGGACCAAGTAGTTAGATATGATGATTTTCCTATCAACCCCTCAGGTAAAGGAAAGAACTTGGTCAGAATGCAGAAATATTCATCCCCAGTTTTCCCAGTACCTTACCTGTTTTCTGGCAGGAGTTAAGCACTCAACAAGTATTTGTAGAATGGATGAATGTATTTTATTGAGCATCTGTTTGTGCTGGACTCTACACCAGGCACTGGAGGGACAATAGTGAACAACACAGCGTGGTTTCTGCCCTCATGTTACTTAGATTAGTGTGGAGACAGATATGAATCAAATCATCACCCAGTATATAACCACTCACTCTGATAAATGGTACGAAGCCAGGCACAAGGGGATTTAACTTACCTGGAGGTGACAGAAGGCTCCCCTAAGGAAATGATGTTAAAGCTGAGATCTGCTTGGTGACGCAGTCTCAGCCAGATGAAGGGAGCAACATGGAGAAGAGCACACCTGTCAGAGGAAAACTTGTTGTTGTTAGCTGCGTGGAGTCAAGCCTCAACTCATAATGACCTCATGTACACCAGAATCAGACCATTGTGATCCATAGGGTTGTCATTGGCTGATTTTCAGAAGTAGGTTGCTAGACCTTTCTTCCTAGTCCATTTTAGTCTGGAAGGAAGCTCCACTGAAACCAGTTCAGCATCATAAAAACATGCAATCCTCCACTGACAGAGGGCTGGTGGCTACACATGAGGTGCATTGGCTGGGAATTGAACTTCAGTCTCCCACATGGAAGGTAAGAATTTTACCACTGGACCAAGGGCTGCCGGTAAAACAGCCAGATGCAAAGATATTGAGGTGGCAGGAACACAGAGGGCGGAGGAGAACGTGTCTGCTGAACAGAGAGCCAGAGGAGAGCATGTGGCCTGGGGTAAAGCTGGAGGTCATCAGGTCTTCCTCACACTGATTTCCTGCCTACAGGGGAATTCCATCAAAACACCTTTCTGTTCTTTCCTGTGCGTTCCAGTTTTTCTCCATTAAGCACATAATACTTTTGTACTGGAAAAAAAAATTGTTTGCAAAAGGTAGCCTGTGAAATACCTTATTAAAGAAATATTACAGTTTTTAATGGCTTTCCTTCCTGTTGTGGAAACCCTGGTGGCGTAGTGGTTAAGTGTTACGGCAGCTAACCAAAAAATCATTTGCAAAAGGTAGCCCATGAAAGACCTTAAAAAGAAATTTTACAATGTTTAATGGCTTTACTTCCTATTGTACATAATGCCCTACCTAGCCAAGTGTACTAAATTTAAAACTTTAATTAAATTCAGCAAGAGATGTCAAAACATGCAGCTATAAAAGAACACACTGGCAAATGTGATTACCAGATGACTCTTAGGAAGCAAGATATGGTGCTGTACAAAATGTTATATACAGTCTACATCTATCAGTAATGTAGGATTCTACTGGGGCTCTCTTCAATTCTGGTGATTATGCAATGGGAAGGGGTTTTTGTTTTGTTTTTTAGTAGTTGTCTATGGAATGGCCACAAATCCTTACTCTTTCAGGATGAATTTGACTAGGGGAGAGCATTGAAAGTCATTTGGAACAAAATTTGATAAAGAAAAGATGATCAAAGTGAAAAAATGATGATTATAGTTGTACTGGATTGAACAGTATTCCCCCTCATCCCCCGATCATGTCCACTGAGAACCTGAAGATGTGACTTTATTTGGGAAAATAGGGTCTTAGCAGATGTAATTAGTGAAGATGAGGTTATATTGGATAAGGGTGGGTCCCAGTTCAGTGACTGGTGTCTTTATAAGACAAGATACACAGAGACACAGAGTCACACACAGAGGAGAATACCATGTAAAGAAACAGACTCATGGGAAAGAGGTCAGATGCCAATGGAGGTAGAGATTGGTGTTGTGCTGCCACAAGCCAAGGAATGCCAAGGATTACCGGCAACCACCAGAAACTAGAAGAGGCGAGGAAGGATTCTTCCTTAGGACCTTCAGAGTGAGAGCATGGCCCTGCTGACACATCAGTTTCGGACTTCCAGCCTTCTGAACCACGAGAGAATAAATTTCTGTTATTTTAAGTCACCCAGGTTGTGGTACTTTGTTATGCAGCTTTAGGAAACTAATATTATAATGAAAAATAAAAGAAAACTCTAAGGTAAGAAGACTAACTTCTTGTGTGGCATATAAACTAGAGCTAAAGAAATTCTAAATATGTTTTGAATAGCGACATAATTGGAGTAAGGATAGAGTCCTCTCGGGTGATTGTTTCAAGGGACAACACATGTTTTTAATTATGAATTCTGAAATGCATGTTTTAAAAAATCAGTTTATTTAATGAGATTTATATATTCATTCATTCACTCAACCAATCTTTACTGAATGTGTACTGTGGGACAGACTATTCCAGGTGCCTAAAATATACCAGAGATAAAACAGACAAAGATCCCTCTCCCCATTTTAGTGGAAGGAGACAGATAATAAAGAATAAAGAAGTAATTAGGTAAATCATGTAATATGTTAGAAGTTATAACTGCTGTGACCAAAAAAAAAGAAAAAAAAAAAAGTAGAGGAGACTAAAGAGATCAGGACTGTACCCAGGCCTATGCACCTAATGTTATCAAACCAAAGATAAGACCTAAACCATAGTAAATGACGATGTTTACTTTTCGACAGTTCTGTTTATCATTAAGAAGCCGGGCCTTGTGACGTTCTTGTCCTAAGTTCCATTTCATGATCACACCCATGGCCACTAACTAGCCTAACTTTTGGGTTATAATGGTAACTCTCAAAATTTTATGATTCAATGAGTGAAAAAGAAAAGTCCTTGGCATCAAAGCCCAGTTGCATAAATAGAAGCAGGCCCATTGAAATCAAACCTAGTCCTGTAAATCATGTTTCTCAGGAGCTCAGCCTGGCTTTGTTAATAATTCTGTCTCTCTCATACTTGGTCTTGACCTTCCTGTTTGTAGGGTCTTAGATCTAAGAGTTCTGCAGAAGTAGTAAGAGAAAGGTGGGGTTTCCTTCCTTGTTTTCAGAGGCAACTCTTTGACAACACCAAAATCTGGAAAAAACAGTTCTGTTTCTTCTGTGATGCCCAAAGAGCCTGAGAGCATTCAGTAGGGCAAAAAGAAATAATTGATACCAATGTTAGCCACTGGCTGCTTCCCAGATGGGGTCAAATATAGAGTGAACTCCCTAGTCTTAGCATTGATAGAATAATCTGGATTAAAGCAAACAAACCTGGGATTTACCTCAAACAATTAAATAATATAATAATCTATTGAGTGAATAGTTCTCACCTTAAGTTCTAATTTTTGTATCTAGTCAGTCTATAACTAATTAGTAATATTTTGGCACTAACTATAGATTATAAATTGCTGTAAAAGATGTAAAAGTTATAAAATTTGGATACTCTGTATCGATAACTTGTTTGATTTTATTTTTCTTGATATTGTCCAAATTCCACCTGTCTGTCAGTGTGTTGTACTGTGGTGGCTTGCATATTGCTGTGATAGTGGAAGCTATACCATTGGTATTTCAAATACCAGCAGGGTCATCTATGGTGAACAGGTTTCAGCAGAACTTCCAGACTGAGACAGACTAGGAAGAGAGGCTTGATGATCTACTTCCAAAATTCAGCTAATGAAAACCTTATAGATCACAACAGAACATTCCAATATAGTGCTAGAAGATGAGTTCTTTGGTTGGAAGGCACTCAAAATTGACACAATAGCTACAACAATAGACTCAAATATACCAATGATCATGAAGATGGTGCAGGACTGGACACTGTTTCCTTCAGTTATACACAAGGTTGCCATGAGTCAAAGTTGCCATCGAGTCTGCTTTGACTCATGGCACATAACAACAACAACAATAATTTAACCTGTTTAACTCATCTTGGATAAAATTGATTAACTGTGTGAGTCAAAATTCTAGTTAGCAAATGCCTCACTTCAGCTTTTGTCTAAAGAGAAACTTTACTTCAGCAGACATCCAAGCCAGCCCTTGCTGCCACCTCTCTTACTTCATCCTCCATTTTGTTTTAATGTCTCTTCACCTTGGAGGCAAAGCATCCGTGCTGTACCTGGCTCACAGACTTAATATCAGCAGCCCATTCCACTTCAATTTCCTCAAGTTTCTGGGAAATGAGGAGGCACTCTTCCTCACAAAAAGACTGAGGAACCATGATCTGCTTTGTTCCCCTTATTTTATAGGTTAAGTAACCGCTCCTGACAGAGGTTAAGTGAAGACCCATTGTAACGAACCATTCTGGAGCACACACGTCGGTCAGATAGTTTATTGAGTTATACTGATCTGGTGCACTTGATGAAAACCATAAAACTTGCATCAGATGAAGTGCTTGAAGTGAGCTGAAAAATACAAGACCAATAAGTTGGTCTTTTTCTTCCAGTTCTATTCTTCTCTTGTAAGATATTCCTGAACTGGTTTTTATTTTAATCTTGCATGTAGTTTAGTAAAGACTTTCTTTGATCTTTTAAAGAAACTGGACCCTTTTCCTTATACCACTTCATAAGTATGGATATACTTTTATTATCCCAATAGAATAGACTTGATGCATTATCTGTTTAGACATCTTTCACTCCTTTAGCTCTCTCAGTTCTCAAACCTTTCTGACTATTTTTTCTCTGCCTCTTTTTGGGGTGTTCCTTATTCTGTCTGGTGCTTAAACGTTGTGTTCCCCAGATGGCCACGGTAGGGCAACTTTGCAACGTTATCTTTGGAGGAGGGGCTCTCATCCATTTTATTTCAAAACATCTTTGTTGAGATATAATTCACATATCATACAATTCACCCATTTAAAGTGTACAATTCAGTGGCCTTTAGTATATTCACAGAGTTGTGCATTTATCACCGTAAAAAAAATTGAATATTTTCATTACCCCAGAAGAAACCCTCTACCCCTTAGCCATCACCTTCCAAACTCCTCATTCCACTCTCCAACCCTAGAATCCCTAATCTACTTTCTGTCTCTATAGATTAGCCTACTTTGGACATTTCATATAAATGGAATCATATACTATGTGGTCGTTTGTGACTGACTTCTTTCACTTAACATGGTATTTGCAAGGTTCATCCATGTTGTGGCACGTCTCAATACTTCATTTTTTGTTGCTGAATAATATTCCTTTGTATGAATATGCCATATATTGTTTGTCCATTCATCAGTTGATGGGACATTGGTGTTGTCTCTACTTTTTGGGTATTATGAACATTTGTGTACAAGTTTTTGTGTGGATATATGCTTGCATTTCTCTTGAGTATACACCAATGAATGG
The DNA here is from genome assembly GCF_000243295.1 of Trichechus manatus latirostris. Lineage (NCBI taxonomy): Eukaryota > Metazoa > Chordata > Mammalia > Sirenia > Trichechidae > Trichechus > Trichechus manatus. The sequence goes on along the minus strand of NW_004443968.1, from coordinate 10,482,420 downwards.
AATTGCTGGGTCATATGTTAACTCTATGTTTAACCTTTTTAAGAAATTCCAGACTGTTCTCCAAAGTTCTCATCCACTCTTGTGGTTTGAACCACCATAACTAGCTGTGATGGTGGTCATGGACTTTGCCATGGAGCTTTGGACAAGTGCTGTGTACTGACTGCTGATCACACTTACCTGGCTTCCCTGCCTTCAGCCCTTTCCTCTCCAGCCAACCCCTGCATAGGGGCCAGAAGGAACTGTCTGAAATGCATATCTAACCATGTCATTTCCCTGCTTAAAACTCTCCCATGGCTTTCCATCATCACCTGGATGGAGTCCAAGTCCTTTATAACAAGGTATACAAGAGATTCCATGATTTGGCCACTGCCCACCTTTCCAGCCTTGTCCTTTTCCAATCCCTGCTTTCCATTCTAGGTTCCAGCAGCACCTTGTGACGATGATCCCCTCAAACATTATGCTTCAACCTCCATGCCTTTTGGCTTAAACCATACACATCTAATGTTTCTAGGCCCAGGCTGAGTTATTTCCACTCTGTAGATTTGGGATATTCACTTGATTTTAAAGGTAAAGAACTGAAGGATGGATATTATGATAGGGATTGGAATCATTAGCTGACCACTTAGTGTCCTTGGATGTTTTTAAAAACTTCCTTCCCTGATTATTTCACCTGTATACTGACAAATCCACTCATAAACATCCCAGTCTGGGTTAGGTACACCTACTCTATGCTTCTTAATGAACTTACTGGTTGTTAAATGTTGCGATACTTTCTTACTCGTTGGCAAATAGATGCTCTTCCTTGCTGTCCAAGTACTGCACCACCACTGCCACTGTGCCAGACCCTCCTAGGAGTACCCACATTTCTTCATGATCCAGTCACCAAAGGACTAAGGTACACAACCTCCAGAACCCTGCTCTGGCACTGTGGTAGGTCTGCTCTTCTTCAGCACCCTTGTGCTATTAGTGGTTAAATATTTAGAATGTCACCCCTGAATACCCCACTGAAGAGCACTTCGTACTTGTCATTCAATAGGTACACAAAAAATATTGGTGGAATGAACAAACGAATGAGTGGCAGTCTTTTTCTTTTCATTTAAGGTTGGATATCAAAGAAGAGAACCTGTCTTTAGATCTAATGTCAGTTTCTGTGGTCACTGGCCCTTCAGGGTTATTTTAGCTATCATCCAAGTGGACTTAACATTTACTAAAAGATGGATGAGGAGCTGACCTGCTACATTTCTGAAGTCATCAAAATATGTTCTTCCCCGCTCTGCTCACTTTTAGAAAAGTATTCCTAAAAATGTAGCGAAACCTACTGCTTTGATTTCCTTCAGTAAAATGGGAAACTCAAGTGGATCATTCAAAATATTGAAAATGATATTTTAAAATTATTGATATTTCCACTGATTTCTAAAGTAGCAGAAAATACGCTTGCTTTCAATTTATACCTTTTTCCTATTAAAGATATTGTCAAGAACCAAATGAGTTGGGCATATGGAATTTATTAGAAATGATTTACCATTAATAGAAGAACTGCTTTCTTAGATGCTTTACATACTACACATTAGCCAAAATATTGAACAGTCACTGTTCTTATCTGAAAATTGTGCCTTGCAGATATAACAAAGTATGCTCCCAGAATGTAACTGCTTCAGCTGGCAAACTGCAATAAAATAATGACATATATATATCAAAATCACAAAGATCTGGAGCATCAAATCTGTCTTTAGGAATAAAGAGACGTGTATTATGGGGTGTTTATAAGGCTAAACAACTTCAACTTAAAAAGCATCATATTTGTGGGCCATGTCTTTAATTGAGGCAGAGTTTTTCTTTAAACAAACCATTAAGCATATGGCAATTAGAAACAGAAATGCATACATGGTGTCCTAATTGTTCTCTCCTTTTCACTGTAGTTTTTTATTCTTGACTTGCATTCATTTTTTTGATATCAAAAATGTTTGAAACAAAATGCAAAATAACTCATTTGTCAAATAGGACTATTATTGCTTTGTCCTTATTGATGCTAATCAATGAAAAACCAAGAAACTCAAACCCGTTGCCATCGAATCTATTCCGACTCATAGTGACCCTATAGGACAGAGTAGAACTGCCCCATAGGGTTTCCAAGGAGCAGCTGGTAAATTCGAACTGCCAACCTTTTGGTTAGCAGCCTGAGCTAATCAAGGAAAGTGGGAGGAACCCTGAAAGTGTCCCTAGCTCACACTGGTGTCCTTAGTTTACCTCTAGGGTCTTGAAATACACAGATAACTGACTTTGCTCTTGACCCTCTATTCAACAGTATAGTCCTGGCAATGAGCGATTCTGTTCATTTCATCTGAGTATCTCCTCCCACACACACACCTAACACATGGTACAAATTTATCAAAAACAGCAGCAAACTTATTGCATAAATCAGATCTGTTCTTTATTCTGAAGTTTAATGAAAAAGAGGTACAAAAGAAAGTTTATTATGGTCTTCTCTCATAGCTTTGTGTTAGATTTTTATAGGTTTTTGCTTGTGGAAGAACTCTGAATATGATGCTTGCAGTTTTGGAGTAATCTGGAGAGCAGCTGAAGGTTTTGTTGGCTATGTAGGCATTGGATATGCATGGATTAGATAAATTCAAAGTAGGTGAATTGAATTGATTTTTCAGACTTGATCAGTGGTGAACACTAATTTCAAGATAGATATGATTTATGTATAGGGCTTCATTCATATAGTCATTCATTGAGCATTGAGTAGTGATTGAGCATCTGCTATGTGCCAAGCACTAATCCAAACCCTGGCGATACAACGGTCAATAAGAAGACAGTCTCTGACTTCACAGGATTTCCATTTTATTCAGAAAAACATAATAAACAAATAAGTGAAAAACATTTAGGCAGTGATGAGTGTTGTCAGTAAAATAAGACAGTCTGATTTCATAGAGTGTCCGTGCAGGGGTAGGCGATCAGGTGAGGGGTGGGGAATACTTAGATAGGCCACAGAAAACCTTACTGAATTAGCAGCATTTGAGCTCATATCTAAAAGAGAAGGAGAAAGCTAGGTGAAGATCTGGGGCAAGCAAATTCCAGGCAGAGGGGTCATCAAGGGCAAAACTTCTGCAACTCAGGTGGCAACTGAAGTTAATTAGCTAACAGCAGAAAGATTGTGATTACATTGTTGCTTATGTCCTCAATATAATAGTTTATATGTTTTACATTGTTCTCTTTAAAACTCAAACCAGGTAATAGGCTCACCTGGAAGTTAACAAATATATACTTGAGTCATTTAAACACCCTAAAAAGATAACTGTCAGTTAAACAAGCAATTAGATTAAGAACTATAACAGCCAAGAGTTACATAATGGACTAATATCTTAATAATTGATGGACATTATTATCCTCCTTTCTGCACAAAACATACGTGTCATAAATTTTAGTACGTACAATTTCAAACCTCCACCTTTGAAAATGTTTTACTATTTAAGAATGAAAGTTCAATATACTCTAATTCTTGATTACTGATCACTACTGAAGAGTGTTCAAAGGTCTTATGGTTTAACTATAACCTGTTCTAGATGAGGTGATATCTTTGATGTACAGATAAAAGCACTTTTAAATTCAAACAAAACAAAAAGACATTAAGAAGATGAAAGTCATGAGGTAATGTAAGAAGAAAAGGAAAGATTGGAATAAATATCTTTGAGGTCTCTAACCACTTTTTAGATTTTATTGAATAATTTGACTAAGTGGCTTGTTATTGTTGTTAGGTATTGTTGAGACAGTTCTGACTCATGGCAACCCTATATACAACCGAATGAAACACTACCCGGTCCTGTGTCATCCTCACAGTTGTTGCTATGTTTGAGCCCATTGTTGCAGCCACTGTGTCAGTCCATCTTGTCTTAATCTTCTAGTGCTGCTATAACAGAAATACCACAAGTGAACGACTTTAACAAAGAGAAATTGATTCTCTCACAGTCTAGGAGGCTGGAAGTCCGAATTTAGGGTGCCAGCTCCAGAGGAAGGCTTTCCTCTCTGTTGGGTCTGGGGGAACGTCCTTGTCATCAATATTCCCTGGACAAGGACCTTCTCAGCACAGGGCCCCCAGATCCAAAGGACACACTATTCTCCTGGCTCTTGTTTCTTGGTGGTATGAGGTCCCCCTGTCTCTCTGCTCTCTCTTTTGTATCTCAAAAGAGATTGAAGATATAGCCTAATCTTGCAAATTGAGTCCTGCCTCTTTAACATAACTGATGCTAATCCCACCTCATCAAAATCGTTGTTGTTAGGTGCCGTTGAGTCGGTTCCAACTCTGCGACCCTCTGTATAACAGAACGAAACACTGCCTGGTCCTGCGCCATCCTCACAATCATTGTTATGCTTGAGCCCACTGTTGCAGCCACTGTGTCAATCCATCTTGTTGAGAGTCTTCCTCTTTTTCATTGACCCTCTACTTTACCAAGCATGATATCCTTCTCCAGGACTGGTCTCTTCCGATAACATGTCCAAAGTACGTGTTACAGATTGAATTGTGTCTCCCAAAAATGTATATCAACTTGGCTAGCCCATGATTCCCGGTATTTTGTGGTTGTCCACCATTTTGTGATCTGATGTGATTATCCTATATGTTGTAAATCCTAACCTCTATGATGTTAATGAGGCAATATTAGAGGAAGTTATATTAATGAGGCAGGATTCAATCTACAGGATTAGGTTGTATCTTGAATCGATTTCTTTTGAAATCTAAAAGAGAGAATTGAGCAAAGAGGAAAGGGACCTCATTACCACCAAGAAAGAGGAGCCCATAGTAGAGTGCATCCTTTGGACTCAGGGTCCCTGCTCTAAGAAGCTTCTAGACCTAGGGGAAGATTGATGACAAGGACCTTCCCCAAGAATGACAGAGAAAGAAAGCCTTCCCCTGGAGCTGGTGCCCTGAATTTGGACTTCTAGGCTCCTAGACTGTGATACAATAAATTTCTGTTTGTTAAAGTCATCCACTTGTAGTGTTACTTTTATAGCAGCACTAGATAACTAATACAGTACATAAGATGAAGTCTCACCATCCTCACTTCTAAGAAGCATTCTGGCTGTACACCTTCCAAGACAGATTTGTTCCTTCTTGTGAAAGTCCATGGTATATTCAGTATTCTTCACAAACACTATAATTCAGGCATCAATTCTTCTTAGGTCTTCTTTATTCATTGTCCTACTTCTGCATGTATATGAGGCAACTGAAAATGTCATGGCTTGGGTCAGGCGCACCTTAGTCCTCAAAGTGACATCTTTGCTTTTTAACACTTGAAAGAGGTCTTTTGCAGAAGGTTTGCCCATTGCAATGCGTTGTTTGGCTTCTTGACTGCTGCTTCCATGGTCATTGATTGTGGATCCAAGTAAAATGAAATCCTTGATGACTTCAATCTTTTCTCCATTCGTCATGATGTTGCTTATTGGTCTAGTTGTGAGGATTTTTGTTTCCTTTATTTTGAAATGTAATCCATACTGAAGGCTGTAGTCTTTCCTCTCCATCAATAAGTGCTTCAAACCTAGCACGGTGAGATTATATATTTGTGGGAAATAATAGAGTGTGTAAGTTCCACAAACATAGGAATTATACCTTTGCCTTCCTATAAAGACTAGGATAGTACTCTACCTTTATCATATGCTTCATATATGCTGGTGATGGAAGGAACAAGATTGGGAGTACATTAAAAACCAGTTGCTGGTGAGTCAGTTCTGGCTTATGGTGACTCCACGTGTGTCAGAGTAGAACTGCGATCCATAGAATTTTCAATGCTGATTTTTGGAAGTAGATCACTAGGCCTTTCTTCCGAGTTGCCTTCTTGTAGACTCAAACCTCCAACCTTTTGGTTAGCAACCAAGCATGTTAATGGTTTATACCATCCAGGGACTACAGAAATACATTAGGGTCATTTTAAAGGGGAATCATATCAGAATGCAGTTCTGGAATCTTTCTTAGAATCAAACAAGAAGGAACTGCATTTCTGAACCTAATGTCTAACAGACATCAGTCCCTAATATGTGGAATACAGTCTCAGTAAGGATATTGCTCAAATGTTAACTTACTTCAAAAAATACTGATCTTTGGGAAATTCCATGTCCAGTTGAAAATAAATCTTCTAAATGAATATTAAAATGTTTATATGCATTGTATAGCTCCCTGTATAGTAAATGAATAATCAGATTCTTAAGTCAATATGTAAATAGTAAATTTTTAACAAATTATTTTAAAAAGTAATTGTCTAGTACGGTAAGAAAATAGGAGAAATATGTTATGGATTTTCTTTTTTTGTAAAGCACTGGAAGTGCTATTTTTGAAAGGATATTTTGGAGTAATGGTGACTAGACTCACTACAATAAATTCTTCTCCAATAAATTCACCTTTGAAACAGTATCTTTACTCTTTATCTTTTCTTCTTATCTTCAGCAATTTCTCCCCATCTCTCCAAATTCTTCACAGAGAAAATACATACATTTAAGCAAGTTCTACCTCATCTTCCCACTATCCACTGATCATCACTCTTCAGCACCCACACCCTTACGGGTTCTCCTTTTACCATGGCAGTTATGTTTCTACTCCTTCTAAGGCCATGTTGTTGTTATAGGTGCTGTCAAGTCAGTTCTGACTCATAGAGCAAGAATTTGAACCTGGGCAGTCTGGCTCAGCTTTTATTCTCTGAACCAATATACTATTTTTTATCAGTACGCCACTTGTCATCTCAGTAGCACTTAATGTGGTTGACCAGTCTAGAGATGTACATTTGACAGCATCCTATATCCTATTGTTCTCTAGGCCTACGTGAACTATACAATGTTTAAAATTTTTATTTTAATTGAATATTATATTGTTGTTAGGCACTGTTGAGTCACTTCCAACTCATAGCGACCCTGTGTACAACAGAACTAAACACTGCCAGGTCCTGCGCCATCCTCGTGATCATTGTTTTACTTGGACCCATTATTGCAACCACTCCATCAGTCCATCTTGTTGAGAGTCTTCCTGTTTTTCGCTGACCCTCTACTTTACCAACCATGATGTCCTTCTCCAGGGACTGGTCTCTCCTGATAATATGTCCAAAGTGTGTGAGACGAAGTCCCGACATCCTCGCTTCTAAGGAGCGTTTTGGCTGTACTTTTCCCAAGATAGATTTGTTCGTTCTTTTGGCAGTCCATGGTGTGTTTCTTCTTTGCCAGTACCATAATTCAAAGGCATCAATTCTTCTTCAGGCTTCCTTATTCATTGCCCAGCTTTCACATGCTTATGCGGCAATTGAAAACCCATGGCTCGGGTCAGGCACACTTTAGTGTTCAAGGTGATTGATATCTTTGCTTTTTAACACTTTAAAGAGGTCTGTTGCAGCAGATTTGCTTGAAAAAATATTTTACATGTTATATTATTATATTATGTACTTGCTCCCTCCTTTGACTCCCGGATATACTAATATGTAAAATCCTTGAGGGTAAGGACTTTCTTATTCAACATTCTATCCCACATAATAGGCACTCAAATATTTGTTGACTAAATGTTGAAATACAAATATCGCAATTTAGCTGATTGGTGTTAGGAAAATTGCCTATCTTCTCTGGGTGTTTAATTAGAATAATGGATTTAGTCTCAAACTTTTTAGCCTCAGGATCCTATTGCACTCTTGAAAATTGTGAATCCCAAAGAATGTTGCTTATGTGGGTTATAGCTACCAATAGTTAGTTTCTTAAAAGTTTAAACAAGGAAATTTAACAAACATTTATCTATTAATTTATAAAAATAACAATAAACAACTTCATTGTCTGTTAACATGGATCATCTATTTTTTATGAATAATAACTAATTTCCAGATTTAAAAAAAAAGAATGAGAAGGAAGGCATTGGTTTATGTTTTTACATATCTCCTTATTGTCTGGTTTAGTAGAAGACATCTGGATTCTCGTGTCAACTTTTGTACTCCATCTGTTTCTATGTTGTTTTGGTTGAAAGATATGAAGAAACTATGAATATGTACTTGCAAAAGAGAAGAATATTTTAATAGCCTTTTCAGAAAATGGTGAATATTCTTCTTGGAGACTACAGCAACACTTGACAAGTGGTAATTCTTTGAAGATTAGCTGTAGTGTGGAATTTGAAACCATAACAATGTACTTTGCATACTGTGCTCCATTAAAATCTATTGGTCTATTTGGCACCTTGAATGGATATTTTATCTACACATGATTTTGTAACATTGTGCATTGGTCATTTGGAAAACTTTGGTTCACTGAGTCATGAAGATCTTCAAATGTTGACACGTTTATTATGCAATATAAAAAATCACTATCAATTTTATTAGAAAAGGATTACTGATTGTAAAACTGTCAGGCTCATGGTGGTGTACAAATTTTTCAAATTTCTAATATTTTCTTGAAAGTTCAAATTTTCTCTTTGGCCACAAATACTGTCAATTGTTTTTCTTAAAGTAACAGTTTCACTTAGTTAATTTTCAAGAAAATGTCTCCCAAATTTCTTAAATTTGAATAACCATAGTTTATATGCAGACATTATTTCAAGGAAAAATGATGCTCCAGGAAAAAAAGCACTGAGTTCAGCTTGCAACTCAAGCAATCACACAACTGCTTTTCCTAAACATCATTGTTGTTTTTCAGTATGTGTACTTCTCAGCTTGTCACACAGAATATTGAAAAAAAAAAAAAACTTATGTTCAAGGCTCTAGAATTTTACCATTTCATCAATGACATTGATATTGAAGGTAATGTTCCCCCTTGGAAGTGCATGGGAGTAAACAGTACAGTGGTGACGTGTACATTTGTCATCACTTCCTTGATTTGTGCTAAAGAGCCAGCAGCCTTATGCCACCATTGCATTTGCACTACTTGCGCAAATGTCAAGGAGCCCTGGTGGTGCACTGGTTAAGTGCTCGGTTACTAACCAAAAGGTCAGCGGTTAATAAGTGGCAGTCTTGTCTGGACTTGGAAACCATGTGGGGCAGTTCTCCTCTGTGCTCCAGGGTCGCTATAAGTTGGAATCAACTTAGTGATAGTGGGTTTTGGTGTGCAAATGTCAACACAGTGAAAACGGGAAACAACATTTTTGTATTTTTATGAAAATTGTTTTGACCTCTTAGAACCTCTGAAAAGATCCTGAGGACCTTCAGCGATCCTTAGATCACACTTTGGGAACTGCTGAGTTGGGAGTTCTCCTGTTAAGTGGTTTAATGTTCTTTTTTCTATGTTGCATCTTCCAGGTAATCAATTACTTATCCATTTGTCAGGTACCATAATTGTTTCTAATTGTTTTGTTCATCTTAGAAAAAATGGAATCTGAATTAAAGGCTATAATATTTTTGCATTTTATTGACAGAAAAGTTATGGCTAATGCATAAGTATAGTCAGTCAGTAAAAATTGAACAGGATTCTCTTCAGAGTGCTGTTTTCTATTCCCATGGTTAATTTTTGGACAGGTCCTAAAAACCTTTGGGAGCATTCTGGCAGGAGAGGTAGGCCACATATCGCAGGAACTGGCTTTCTACTGTATGTTGCATGTGTTCCAGCCAGCTAAATGCTGCAGATAATATGCAAACATGTACTTGGCCATAGCACCACACCCAAATGCAAGGAGAGCATTGTGAACCAAAGCTAAGCAGCTTTTAAGGTGATAGAAACAATTTAAAGCATCGTTTTGAGTCCTTTGTTTAATCCATACATTTTTGAATCTGATTTTCTCATTTATAAAGTGCTTTTTCCCATTTTATAAAGGCAATCTGACAGATAGCATGTGCTTTCCCACACAGATCTGTCATTTCACTCGTCTTTACCCACCACACCCACCTATGGTTCACATTTGAAACCTTTCTGAAGCAGAGAATGCCAGTCAGTCAGAGACAGTTTGTTGAAAACTCAAAAGTAAAAATTCATCTTAAACCTTCCTTTATCAGGGAACCGAAGCTGTCCCATAGGAGGTAACTGCTGGATAGATAAAGGTCTTAGTCTTTCAGGATCTTTGTGGCATTCCTGAGGCCCCAGAATATTATTCTTAAATAGGATATTACTCTTAAAGTTGTATACATTACACTTAAAAACTTCTTCCTTATGGGTATTGTCGTAGTTTCTTAGTGCTGCCCTAGCAGAAATACCACAGGTGGGTGGCTTTAATGACTGGAAATTTATTGTCTTACAGTTTAGGAAGCTAGAAGTCCAATTTTAGTGAATTGGCACTAGAGGAAGGATTGCTTTCTCTGTGGGGACTTAAGGAAAGTCCTTGTTTCTTTTCAACTTTTGTTCATTGGTTCCTTGGTGATCTTCATGTGGCCTGGCACCTATCTTCCCCTATCTGTGCTTAATTCTGTGCCTAATCTGCTACCTTTTTCTCTCAGAAGTGATTTGTTTAAAACACACCTTACACTGATGGCCTCATTAACATAACAAAGAAAACTCTATTCCTAAATGAGAATGGAACCGGCACAAGTATGGATCTCTTCCAGTTGGTTGACCAGGTAGCTGTCTTCCAAATTTCTTGGCATAGATGAGTGAGCACTTCTAGTGCTGTGTCTGTTTGCTAAAACATCTCTATTGGTATTCCAAGTCAATTCCTGGAGCCTTGTTTTTTCGCTTCCTGTGTCCTTCAGTATTTTGCCCATAGAATCTTTCACAATTGCAACTCGAGGCTTGAATTTTTTCTTTAGTTCTTTCAGCTTGAAAAATGGCAAGCGTGTTCTTGCCTTTTGGTTTTCTAACACCAGCACATTTCATTAAATATTTTGCTTTGTCTTCTTGAACCACCCTTTGAAATCTTCTGCTCACCTATTTTACTTCATCATTTCTTCCATTCATTTCTCAACGTTCATTAGCAAGTTTCAGAGTCTCTTCTGACATCCATTTTGGTCTTTTCTTTCTTTCCTGTCTTTTCAATGACCTCTTGCTTTCTTCATGTATGATGTCCTTGATGTCATTTCACAATTCATCTGGTCTTTGGTCATTAGTGTTCAATTTGTCAAATGTATCCAGAGATGGTCCCTAAATTCAGGTGGGATATACTCAAGGTTGTACTTTGACTCTCATGGACTTGTTTTAATTTTCTTCAGCTTCAACTTGAACTTGCATATGGGCAGTTGATGGTCTGTTCCTCAGTTGGCCCCTGGCCTTGTTCTGACTGATGATGATATTGAGCTTCTCCATTGTCTCTTTCCACAGATGTAGTCGATTTGATTCCTGTGTATTCTTTCTGGTGAGGTCCATGTGGCTAGTCACTGTTTATGTGGTTGAAAAAAGGTATTTGCAATGAATAAGCCATTGGTCTTGCAAAATTCTATCATGCAATCTCTGGCATTATTTCTATCACCAAGGCCATTTTTTCTAACTTCAAATCTTTCTTTTTTGTTTCCAATTTTCGTATTCCAATCACCAGTAATTACCAGTGATCAAGATTGCATGTTCAATTAATTTCAGACTACAGAAGTTGAAAATCTTCAATTTCTTCATCTTTGGCCTTAGTGGTTGGTGCATAAATTTGAATAATAGTCGTATTAACTGGTCTTCCTTGTAGGGCAGTAGGATAGAAGAGAGATTTAATAATAAAAATGATACACTATATGCTACATTGATTGGCAGCTACTACCATTTTGGATGCCCAGAACACTTTGCCCATGCATATAACTAATAAAGTTAATGAGTTAAGTAGGGATTTGCTAATGCTATAACAAATAAACTTCAAAATTTTAGTGGCTTAACACAGTAGAAGTTAATGTCTCATTCACATTTCATCCAATGTGGAGGTGTTCCTGTGCTCTCCTGGAACCCAGGTTCCCCATATTAAAAAAAAAAAAAACCCAAACCAGTTGCTGTCCAGTCTTTTCTGACTCATAGTGATCTCATGTGTGTCAGAGTAGAACTGTACTCCATAGGGTTTTCAGTGGCTGATTTTTCAGAAATAGATTACTAAGCCTTTCTTCTAAGGCACCTCTGGGTGGACTTGAACCTCCAACCTTTTAGTGTATAGCTAAGCACATTAACAGTTTGCACAACCCAAGGACCCTTCCATACGGGACTCTGCTACTCAACAGGAAACTGGGAATCCTCTATGTTCAGGCAGAAGGGAGAGAGATGATGAAAAAGACACGTCCCCTGCTCATCCATCTTGGCTTCTAAGTGACATATATCACTTGTGCATACATTCCTGTGGTGAGAACCAGTGATATGACCCCACATACATACGAGGGTTACTGGGAAATGTTGTCACTGGATGGGTAGCTGCTTTCCAGCAAAAGATAAAAAAGAATGGGTAAGTTTGCTGAATTCACAGGATCTGCACTATGGCAGACTATTCACAAATATGGTTAAGAGCTCAGCTGCTAACCAAAAGGTCAGCAGTTCGAATCCAGCAGCCACTCCTTGGAAACCTTATGGGGCAGTTCTCCTCTGCCCTATAGGGTCACTATGAGTTCGAATCGATTCAATGGCAATGAGTTTGGTTTGTTTTTTTTGGTTTTAAGTTTCTCTGCATAGTTAAAGCTAATCACACCAGATCAGAGAAGACTTGTCTTAGTCACCTAGTGCTACCGTAACAGAAATACCACAAGTGGATGACTTTAACAAAGAGAAGTTTATTCTCTTACAGGCCAGTAGGCTACAAGTCCAAATTCAGGGTCAGCTCCAAGGGAACGCTTTCTCTGTCGGCTCTGGAGGAAGGTCTGTGTCATCAATCTTCCCTTGGTTTGGGAGCTTCTCTGCGCAGGAACCTCAGATCCAAAGGACATGCTCTGCTCCCAGCACTGCTTTCTTGGTAGTATGAGGTTCCCATGTGTCTCTGCTCACTTTTCTCTTTTATATCTCAAAAGAGATTGGCTTAAGATACTTTCTAATCTTGTAGACCTCATCAGTATAACTGCCGTTAATCCATTTTATTACATCATAGTGATAGAGTTTACAACACATAGGGAAATCACATCAGATGATAAAATGGTAGACAATCACACAATACTGGGATTCATGACCTAGCCAAGTTGACAGATACTTTTGGGGGACACAGTTCAATCCATGACAAGACTCTATGAAAAGTTCAGTTGTAATTTGATTTTAAAAGCTGTGTTGTTTTGGGGAAAATCTTTCATGCCCATCAGCTGCATATATTATAAAAATTCTTTGAGAGAGATAACTAGTATATGACGGTAATAAACAACAGTGTACCACTGCTAATTAGTTGTTACGAAATTATCTACTTGTTATAAGCACAGTCTATGAATGGCTCTGTTGGCTTTTTCTGTGAATCCAGCAAACCTACCCACTCATTAAAAAAAATTTTTTTTGCATATCCCGTCTAAGAGGAAATGGGAATTTATGCAAAAGTACTCTGACTTGTTTTGCTTGTCTGCAAACACTTGAGCTGATGAAGTATTGATATAAGGAAATTGTCTTCTGACAAAGGTATTAACCTACAGCAGAATGTAATGACCAAGAACTTTTGGATTTAGAGACATAAGGTAGGTGTTCAAGAAAGAGCTCCCACATACAATTCAGTGGATTTATTTTCCGCTCTTATTTTCTGCCTTGTGTTACCCTAGGCTAGTAGTCCTAATCATTCTCAGCTGTAAATAAGACTTGCTGGTGATCAAGGTCTGGCTTTTTATGGTACTAATTTTTTTTTTTTTCAATCTTTAGTTAGAAGACTAAAATCTAAAGAAACAGAAGTCGTATTCCAAAAGGTTCATTATATAAAGAGTAGCCGGACGGGTCAAGAGTAAACAGAGTATTGCTATCATATCAAGCACTTCCTTGGTGGTGGTGGTGGGGCATCTCCTGAGAATTTATATTCAGATAAAAGATATTTGAAATATAAATAAACCTGAGAATGAGTTTGTAATTACCTGCCCTGGTGGCATAGTGTTTAAGAGTTACTGATGCTAACCAAAAGTTTGGCAGTTCCAGTCCACCAGGCGCTCCTTGGAAATCCTACGCGGCAGTTCTACTCTGTCCTATAGGGTCGCTATGAGTCAGAATCCACTCAACAGCAGTGAGTTTTTTTGTTTTTGTTTTTTTGGAGATTAAGGATTTCATTGTGCTTTTTGGCATTTATAAATTGATTATAATTTATACTGTTATTATGTTTATGTCAATACTCTCCCTTCCTTTTGCTTAAAGAGTGCATCATCTTGTGTTAGGAAATATAGGATTTTTTTGGGGAGTTGAAGGAAGACTTAAGTGGTCTGGATTGTGTTGATTGTAAGCATCCCTGAACTCTGGATGCTCTGTGAGAGCAGCCAAGCTTTCTGAAAGACAAGTGGCACTGACTTCAGCCTGTGCACTGATTACTTCAGACTCTTGGAAAACTTGTAAATGCACAGAACACACACTTATCAGGTAGCCATCATGTGCCAGGCACCTACTCTAGTTTTACAATTAAAACAATTTTACTTCTCTGTAATACCACTTTTCCTTTGTAATTTCTTGGATGACACATTAAGTATTATTTTAATTTAAAATAATATAGTGCCTGGCATATAGTAAGCACTTTCCTTGGATCTTCTCTTTTCAAGGCTGTGTTGATTCTTTTTGGATTACTTTCAACTGATACTAAGACCTCTACAGAAATATTTATTAGCATCAATTAGATGTGAGGGATCCTATTGTGTGTGTTGGTAGATATTACAACACATACGAAAAGGTATCTGATGGTGCAGAAAGGAAAGATGTCTGGCTATGGGTGATTGACCGTATTGCTAAAAAGGCTAGCTTTCCTTTATGATAGATGGAATCAAATTCTACAAAATTAATTAGATTTGAGGGGAACTGGGGTGGCTTTTTGGTCTAAAAACTTTACAAGCTGTTTAGAACTTTGAAATTCCATTATAGTACTCCATTCCCTTTGCTTTGTCATTACCTCTTTTAAAATACATTGCTGGCTGTGTTTGAGCCCTTAAAATATTAAACTGGTTATTAATCTTTAACACATGTCTGTGAATGACTTTGTGAGGCTGCTCTGTGACAGTTGGTAAACTGTGCCAAGGCTTGGGACCTAGCAGGAAGGAGCTGCCCTGATTCTCAGTAAAGATTCTTTGCTTTCCATTTGGTCTTTCTGCTGGGTCCAGAGTTGGGCTGACTGCTCCTGTAACTGCGCCGGGCATGAAAAGCACTTGAAGGGGAAGTGGAAAATCCTTTTCCCATTTGGGCAGCTGCGGTAAGATTGGGTCTTTTAAAGAAATCGTTACCAGGAGACTGTGGAGAAAGGAAAATAAACCTCAGTGCATGCAAATAAAGAAGAATATGCAGCACAGATTTTGTATTTTTCTTAACTATGGTCCACACTGAGATTGGCTTGACTGGTTCCTTTACCTTGACTTCACCACGTTATTGGAACCCAGAGCTTTGAACCAGTTTGGTCCCATTAGAACTCTTGCTGAGAATTTGCATTTCTAACAAGTTCCCAGGTGATGTTAATGCTGCTGGCTAGGGACTAGTTCTGAGAACCATTAGTAGAGCATTGATTCTCAAAATTTATCATACACAGGAATGTCCTGAGGATCTTCTTACAAAGTAGATTCTGATTCAGTATATCTAGGATGGAAATGCTAATTCTCAGCCGGTGTAGAACTGGAACAAATTGGTTCGAAGCCCTGTTGGACACGGACTCCCTAAACTCTCTATTTATATAACCATGCCATCTTTCCTCTGAGTTGTGAGACTAAATAGACTGTAAATTGATTGACGTTTTCCTAGCCCTGCCCTACCTCAAGAAAATAGCTTTTCAAACTAGGCTATTCACTAGATGTTACTTCTCCCTGCTTCTGAATTGTGAATGATCAGTATTTGGACGAAAGGAGAATACGTTTAAATTTAGAGAACTTTCCAGACTAATGGGAATAGGGGACATGTGGCACTTGAAGAACTGTATAACAAAATTGGTAGGATCAGAAAAGTGAGGGCTGAAGATGAACTTATTTCTTAGTTTTACTTAGGTTTTGCTATACACAAAAACCTTTGCATTCTTATCAGATTTATTTCTATAGAAGTTGTATGCTAATTTCTGTTTTATTTTATTATGGTCTACTTAAAAACTTTTGTAAGAAAGCATTACTTTTATTTGTAAATGATGAGTATACTAATATGAGATCTTTAGGAAATGACTCCTTTTTGACTCAGCTTAAATTTCTCATCTAGTTTTATGAAGGCTGTAGCTATATAATTCTTTATAGATTAAATGCACATGCCCTGAAGCATTTCAATACTGTGTCCTCCAAAGTACCTGGTTCATAGTATGAATTAAGTAAATGTTTGTTGATTTGGAAAAATACTCTCTTTCCACATGTATTTTTGGATTGAAAATGAGTACTGATTAATGGTATCCAAGTAAATTATTTAAAATACAAAAGTACTTAAATGAACTCTTAAATGATTGTGTATTCCTGTTTCATTTATTTTATTTTATTTTATCTCCATCATAGTTAACATTACAATTTGTTCAACTAAATTTAGTGAGTTTATTTTTCTACCTTGTTATTTTTGGTATAGTAGGCTTTAAGTTAAGTACTGTGTTCTAGAAATCTGTTTTTACATGAGAAATACCCTGTTTCTTACTGAATAGCTTTTCAGAGATGATTTTACTCTTTGCCTGTTTGTAAAAACCTACTGCTAGTTTTACGTTTTTGTAAGCATGCTTACCATTTGAACATTATTTTTTTCCCTTGCCCTTCATAATGACTGTTCTGGTTCAGTGAGATCGGGTCAGTGCAGACGTCAATGATCTGTGGTTTCAAAGCAGCACGTGGCCTGATAACATGTAGTTGTTGTTGTTATTAGGTGCCATCAAGTTGATTCCAACCCATAGCAACCTAATGTGACGGAGTAGAACTGGCCCATAGGATTTTGTAGGCTGTAATCTTTACAGGAGCAGATTGTCAGGTCTTTCCTCCTGTGGAGTGGCTGGTGGGTTTGAACCACTGACATTTTGGTTAAATCTTAGGTTTACTGCCAAGCACAGAACTCCTATGAAGTGAGCGAATATGTTTCATTCATATTTGTAGCCCCAGAACCTAGCATGGTGCCTGGCCCTCAGTAGGTCTTCAATCAATGTTGAATAAATGGACATACAGGCAAGTTAGTCAGATATTTTTGGTTTTCAAGTGATAGAAAAGCCAGCTTAAACCAGCCTGAACAAAGCAGGAATTTATTGGCTCAAGTATCTGAGATGTCCCGGGATACACCTGGCTTCAGACACAAAAGGATGCAAGGGCTCCTCAGTATTATCAGAACACTGTGCTTCTCCTTTCTCTGCTCTGGACTCTGCTCTCCTTTGTGTTAGTAGGGTTTCTCCATGTGGAGGCAAAGAGGACCACCAGCAGCTCCGGACTTACATTGCCTTCTCAGCTAGCCTTCTCAGAGAAAAGAAATGTCTCTGCAAAGAGCTTCAGCACAAGTCCTTGTCTGACCCTCTGAATCTCAGTGCCCTGGCTTAGGGGACCTCTCCATCCTTGAACCCATCACTGGGGAGATAGTGAGTAGAGAACATATTCTGGCCAGTCCTAGGTTAAGGGTGGCCTGCCCCATGGGGGGGTGGTGGGAGGGACTATGGTCAGCTCCACCCAAATCATATGTTCTAAGAATGGGAGTGGTGTAAAGATGCCAGGAAACTAAAAGCTAGATGATCATACCACACAGAAATACCACAAAATGAGAGATGGAGGCAGTTAGCATCAGATCACAAATATAAAATATACTGTAAATTGGAAATGAGATTAAGCTCCTTTCCCTGGGCTGTTTGCTTCTGGTAAACGTGTTTTTAGGGCCTCAGTAATAGGCTCAAGCCTCCACTTGGAGTTTCTGGGACTATAAACCTGTAAGATGTGGTGGGGAAAATATATTCTCTCTCCTCAGTATAGAGAATATTGCAAGCTTTAATCATTGTGTTTGTCCTGAATGTTTTACCCACTGGGCACTAGATTCCTTTTCTCTTAAAGATGAATCATGCTGGAATGGACACCTGCAGCACAGGTTTTGCTTACTCTAACATTTCTGCTACTTCTCGTGGTTGTGCTCATAAGGACAATTCCTGGACTTCCTACCCTCTTAGTGGTGCTCCCAGGGCTCTATCCTGGTGACAGACGCTCCCTGCATATTCCCTTCTTCTGAGGAGGGTCCTCCTGGAGTATAGAGATGTACCACCCTCTTCCCTGCAACCAAGCCAAAGTTTCCAGGGGACTAGGTAGAAGTTTCTAGATTTCTTTTAAAAGGTACCCCTTTAGGTTACAGATGCCCACATGTAAATGGATCCCTCGGAGTTGTCCTGTGGGTCCCAGAGTTCCCCAAAATGACACAGACAAGTGGAGCCCTAATAATGACCCCAGTTTCCATGAGAAAGCCAATTTCTGAGTTAACATTATGTGGGTTCTCCTTACAAGAGAGTGCTGTTTTAGGTGCATGCAGTCAGGCCACATAGAAACTAAAACTTGCTATAGTCATCTCAAAAACCCATCAGACTCTAACAATGTGCCTTCCTCTTCCTCCCTTTGGTTTGCAAATACAAGTTGTCTGGGAACCCCAGTCACTCTTGCTGAAATATTACTTCCTGATGACTTTGACTCATATTGTGTTTTGGTGAATGTCTGGAGAAATCACACTAAGTAAAAATTGGAAAAAAAGGTTCTGCTATAGAAGAATAAGCAAGCCCTAGAGGCAAAGTGGTTAAAGCGCTCAGCTGCTAAACAAAAGATCGGCGGTTCGAACCCACCAGCTGCTCCACAGGAGAATGGTATGACAGTCTGCTTCTGTAAAATTTATAGCCTTGGAAACCCCATGGGACAGTTTTACCCTGTCCTATACAGTTGAGCCCTAGTGGTGCAGTGCTTAACAGCTCAACTGCCAACCAGGCTGGCAGTTCAAAAGGTTGGCAATTCAAATCCATCAGCCACTCCTTGAAAACCCTATGGGGCAGTTCTACTCTGTCCTATAGGGTCTCTATGAGTTGGAATCGATGGCAACGGGTTTTGGTACAGAGTTGCTATGAGTCAGAATCAACTTGACGGCAGTGGGTTTGGTTTTTGGGTTATAGAAAAGTACACGATTTCAGTGAATATTCAAAATAAAGTCATTCCCATCATTTTATTTCATTTAAACTTATATTAAAATGTGACGTTCTTTATTCTATGTTACAAATATTTTTTATTTATTGGGTACGATTAATTGGGATTTAAAGAATTACATATCAACTACTACTTACAAGCTTTCACTAACTATGATGGAATATAGTTATAACCAAATTATATTGTTTTATTTAAATACTTATCTAAAAATTACACTCCAGATATTCATATCTAAATTAAAATAGTAGTACATTGGAAAAATTTGCTTTGGCAAAATTAGTTTAGATGCCACGCAAGAGCCTTCTGTTTTATATAGAACTTTTTCTTTAAAATCTAAGTGGTGAGTGTGCATGTTATTTGAATTCATACACAAACTTCTTGATACAAATGAGAATGTGCTTGTTAAATGTCTAGTACTGACTATGTCTTGGAAGAAATAAAGGATTCCCAACATTCTTTAATAGCTAGTTTTATCTTTATTAACTATTATTATTTTTGTTTGTTTCCTAGAACATTTCCTCAAACGTTATTTGAGCTTCCACAGAATTTCATCTTAATATTCAGTGGGATATTCTTTTATTTCTTTGTGGAAGATCTGATGCAGTACTGCCACTTGTATACTACTTTGCAGTCATCACATGTCAAAACCGTTCACCAGGCGAAACAAATGGCCATGGTAGACCAAAAGAAACACGTGGCAGAAATACAGCTCATATCTTTTACTTTTTTCTAGTTTCTTGTCATATTTGTAATAAATTAGTTATCTCTTCTTTCTTTTGTTATTTTTTCATTGTATTGATTTTTAAATTATCATATATACACGTATATTTATACACACACACATATATACACACACACACACGCATACATATATCAAACAATGGAAATAATAATAGCCAACACTTACTAAGTACTTCCTAAAAAGTTTGGAATATCTTGGTAACAGCCTTGACGTCAATGGTAGAATGGTAGTGAGGCATATAACATGGTGGTTAAGAGAACAGGCTCTGGAGCTAGACTGGGTTCAAATTCCAGATGTACAGTTTACTAACTGGTCAAGAGATGCTAAAGTCTCACTCACTGAAAGTACCCCAAGTATGAGAATTACATATACTAGAATTACAGCATACTAGAATAGATTGTTATAGGTCTGTTTTTAGGAAGTTTTTTCAGCACCACTTGGAGTAGTATTAAATGGTGCGCAAGAGTATGTAGAAATAAGGTTTTCTTATAAAGGATAATGGTAAAGGAGGAGTTTAGGAGAGTTCAGTCAGACAAAGGAACATTATTTTATATCAATCTAGCCTATAGTGTTGAGAGGTGGTGGCAATTTAAATAGGCAGTTGAAGAGAGAGACTTTACAAAAGTAAGGAAGTGTTACCCAGTATTGAAGATGGTGATTTAATTTTCCAAATCTAGCTGGAAGTTTGATAACTGCCAAGAATTCTTCCTTTTATAATTGGGTTATAAAAACAAATTCCAAAGCATCTATTCTTTAGCATACACTGATTCTTACAGTGGATTTTGGTATAGCAGCAAAATTATTGACAGTCAATGCAAAAAAGTACATTTGTATATAGACAAACACAAACTGAACACAAATATAAAGCTTGAAAGTATGGATCCACAGGTGAGGGTTCCTGGTAATAAGGGTCACTTTGTGGTCCCATCTGTGTATGTCTGTGGATTGAAGAGATGGCCAGTGGTGGTTGTTACCAGACTGTGTATGTTTTTGATGCTATGTGTTGTTGAGCCAATTCCGACTGATAGCTACCCTATAGGACAGAGTAGAACTGCCCCATAGAGTTTCCAGGGCTGTAATCTTTACAGGAAGAAGCCCTGGTGGCACAGTGGTTAAACTTTTGGCTGCTAACTGAAAGGGCTGCAGTTGAAACCCACCAGTGGGAGAAATATGTGGCAGTCTGCCTCTGTAAAGATTTACAGCCTTGGAAACCCTATGGGGCAGTTCTTCTCTGTCCTATGGGGTCACTGTGAGTAGGAACCTCCTTTACAGGCGCTGATCGCCAGGTCTTTTCTCCAAAGGGGCCGCCTGTGGGTTCAAACCACCAACCTTCCAGTTAGCAGCGAGTGCTTAACCACTGCATCACCAGGGCTCCTTAAACTGTGTATAGTAACCCAGATAATAACAAAAAGTATTAAACATTTTTCATGTTGGATTTCCATTTTACCAGAGTTGTCACTGTAAATTTCCATTTTACAAAAGGTTAAAATTTTGTAGGATAAATTATAATATCGCTTCTATTGAATGATCTGACATTGAACAAAATCTCAAACTTTTATGAAATTGAGATCTGTAGGGTTCACAGTATTCAACTTTGATTTTTGCTGAACTGTGTGGTTGGTTAACTAACTGGGTTTATAGAGCTATTTTAAGTTTGGGTCCCATTAGCAACAAGGAAAAATGACTAAATTTTACTTCTGGAACTTGAGAATGGAGTAAGTCTAAAAATGCAGTGCTTATGATTTAATTCTATTGGGCCCAGATTATATAATATTATAAATAATTGTATTATTCCTTTTATAATTGGTGCCTAAGGAATTCGTGTTGGTAATCACAGGCAGTAGGTGCAGGGATAGAACTGGAACTGGGATATGATGGAGGGGGCTATCGGAAGGATTGGGATAGAGAGAAAATGGATTTCACAGGAATGGACATAGACTGAGGTCATAGTTCACTACAGTACACCGCTCAAATCTTATGTTTTAAGCTTGGTCCTTAACCTTCCTGCCCTTCCATATCACCCAGAGTTAGTGCTACTAGCCTATTACACTCTTAGAACTTGAAGCATTTCTTTATCGCAACATAGCATATTGAGGTACAGCAGTTTGCTTATGTGACGTCTTTCCTACTAGCCTGGAAACTCACTGAGGACATGATCTGAACCTTATTCACTAGTTATTCCCTACCTTGGAGAAATAATTGGTCTATCTATAGAAGGCACTCCAAAACTGTTGTTGAATAAAGTTGAGTAAGTAAAGCAGTATAATCTCGTCCCTACTTATGTAGCAATGTTCATGCTTTGACTGTTTCCCCAGAAGACTGCTGCATATTATAATTTGCAAATGAGTAGTAGTGACCTTTGGCTCTCCATTACCTTTGGAATAAACTCCATGGTCTTTGCTTTATATATGAGGTCCTTCATGACCTGTCTCTTGCTCTTCTCTCCATCTCGTCTATCACAACCCTGTCCCTTGCACATTATATTGTGCTCATATTGGCCTCTGCAGTCCTGCATATGCGCCTTGTAATTTCACACTGCCTTGTTATTTTACTTCCTGTTCTCTTGGCCTGGAACACCTTTTCCACATTTTTTTTTTAATTATTGTTGTTAATTTGATTTATTACCAAAACAGCATATAAAAATTCAGGTAAAGCCATTGCTTCTTTCTAAGTTTTACATAGATATTTGTAGTGTCCAGTCATCTCTTAGATTAGTATTTATTTTTTATTTTGTTGAAATACTTTTAAATCTAAAGGAATGTGTGATTATTATATCAAGACAGTAAAACAATGATAGTAGACAGTTTTATTAAGCATTTATTATATACCAGGCACTATGCTAAGCACTCTCTGACCTAAGAACTATTTGTATCCTGTTTTACCGATGAGGAAACCAAGACTTACAGAGGTGAAATAACTTACTGAAATTTACATAGCTGGTACATAGAGCAAACACTGAAAGTAGAATAATAATATAGTAATTAATAAAATACCTTCTCCTCCCCTACTCCAGTCCCATTTTCCTGAGCAGTTTAATTTGTATCCTTCTACATCTTTCTCTGTGTTTGTATACTATACACATATACACACAACCCCCACTACTTCATCTAGCTAACTTTTGCTCATTTTTAAAGACTTAGCCAATCTATCACCTACTCTGGGGGCTTCCTCTAACCTCTACCCCTCATATGGGTCCTGGGCATCTCCCATATTATCCTGAATGTACCTCTATCATGGATTGTTCCAATACCTTGTATAAACACCATCTAGTTGTTTGTCTCTTCTGCTAGCACAAAAGCTCCTTGAGGGCAGGGACCATATCTCTTGTCTCTATATCCCAGTGCTTAGCACAACACTGGCACACAATGGGCATTACGTGGTGGATTAATTTATTTAGCAACGTATTTAACCAACTTTTGATGTGCACTTTATAAATGCCTGGAACTGTGCTCGTCAGTGGAGGTGATAGTCACTGATGATGTTCACAGTAGTGGGGTATCAGTTAGCTTTTGCTGCATAATAAACCACATCTAAACTGTGGGGCTTAAAATGATAGCTGTTTATAAAGCTCGTAATGCTGCAATTTGGCATTTAGGCTCGGCTGAAGTAGACTTTTCTTCTGGTGTTGGCTTGGCTCACTCATGTGTCTGTAGTTAGTTGTTGAGTCACCCACGCCTGGCTAGACTAGAATGACTTCAGCTGGTTGTCTCTGCTTGACATGGTCTCCCTTCCTCCAACCAGCTAGCCTGGGATTGTTCTCATGGCAGATAAGCAAGTTCACAAGAGAGCACATGAAGCATGAAAGGCTTCTTGAGGCGTCTGCTTGGAACCAGCACAGCATTTTACTTCTGCTGCAGACTTCAGGGACAGATTACCCGATAAGCAAGGTTATTGGCTAACTTGTGCTTACTTACTAATTTGTAGTGCACAGTTTCACCTGTTTCATCAAAGATGTGATGAAACCCATATGAAATTGTGCACTACAGATTAGTAAGTAAACACAATTAAGCCCATGCATACCTTCCTTACTGTAAGCCTGTGCGTACCTTGTTTCCTGGTTAATCTGCCCCTGGCTGCAGTCTGTCATTTAGAATAATGCAGGGTCAGATTACCCAGTTAGCAAGATGTGGTGAAACCCATGTGAAATTGTTCGCTACAGATTAGTAAATAAGCACAAGTAAGCCTGTGGTTACCTTACTTACTGGGTAATCTGTTCTTGTCAGGGATTGTAAATTTGAACAGGCTTTGATTCGGTAGGAAGGTGTTGTGGGGTTGGGAGAGAGAGAGAGGCCAGCCATACCTAGAAGCAGAATCTTTGATGTGGTGGATAAATGTGAAGTTGTTCACTGCAGATGATGTGGTGAGCAAAGTAAGCACCCTCAGAGAGCATACAGGATAGCGGATGAAACACATTATTTGTAAGGTAACAAAAACAGCTATGTTCCACAACTCACCCAAAGTTAGAAACTATGAGGCTATTTATTCAGTCTTTGACATAGGGCTCCTTTGTTTAACTCTGTAGCGTTTTTGTGTAAAGTCAGGTTCTCCGTTTTTATCTTTACTGTTGACACCTGTGACTGGTAGCATTATTCCCCACAGGAATCTTGAAAACTGCAGGAAGAGTGGAATCTCCAGATGCTACTTCATTACGACTCTAGATTCTTCTCTCTGCCAGATGGACTTCTGCTTCCAGTCCACATTGCCCGTCAAACACAGATCAAGACCAATATGACTGGTGGACCAGAGTATTGTGGAGGGGAGGTGCAGTGAATCACTCGCATCCCGATTCTGGCTCAGAATCCCCACTAGGTTTTGTGTTGTTATTAGTTAGTTACCATCTAGTCAGCTCCAACTCACGGTGACCTTATGTATAACAGAACAAAATGTTACCTGGTCCCATGCCATCTTGATGATCATTGGTATGTTTGAGTCCTTTGTTGCAACTATTATGTCAATCCATCTCATTGATGGTTTCCCTCCTTTTTGTTTGCCCTCTACTTTACCAACCTTGATGTTCTTTTCTAGTGATTGGTCTTTCCTGATGATGTGTACAAAGTAGGTAAATCGAAGTCTTTTAAGACTGATGTTTGTTCTCTGGAAATCACAGAATGTTCAGTATTCATCATCAACACCACAGTTGCAACACATCAATTCTTCTGTCTTTTTCATTGTCCAGTTTTGCACACATCTGAGATGATTGAAAAGACCATGCCTTAGATCAGAAGCATCTTAGTCATCAGAGTGACATCTTTACTTTTTAGAACTTTAAAGAGGTCCTTTTCTTCAGATTTGTCCGATACAATCTATGTATCATTTTATTTCTTGGTTGCTGCTTCCATGTGTGTTGACTTGTTGATCTCAGCAGAATGAAATCATTGACAACTTCAATTTCTTCTTTATTTATTATGATGTTGTTTATCAGTCCAAGGTTTAGTGTACCTACCATAAAATATAAATACATGAAAATTGTTACTTTGGGTAAGAATGGAGGCTTTAGATGTGTGATTGCTCTTTACTGAGTGAACTAAAAAGAAATCAGATGTTTTTCTCCTGTATATGCTATTTTGTATCTCAGTAGGAAACACTGCCTATTTTGAAATGGGATGGTTTTGTTTCAGGATATACAACTTTTATATTTTATTTTCTCCAAATACATTGGATGTGGAATTTTTGCTTACATTTTAATTTTTTAAAATATTTTCATTCTATTCTATCATTCCCTCTGTGTTTATTAACTGGAATGCTTTTGTAAAGAAGAGCTTTCCTGACTTCCCTTCTCTCTTTTTCTCTCCGAAATACCACTGTGGACTTACAGTTTTATTTATTTATTTATTTTTGTCGTTGTTGTTTTTGTAGGTTTTTTCAATAAGAGTCTCTTCAAGCTGGATTTTGTATTATTTTGGCATGAATTAATCTTTGAGTGCGTTGTTGCTTCCTGACATGAAATGTCCCAAACTCACCTTGTGCCTTCCCTCCCCAGACTTGAAATAAGCCATTAATTTAGAAATCCCTGCCTTGTTTTTTTGGGTTTTTTTGGGTGGAAATACTTGAAATAAATGTTTTCTTTCTGTGGCTATGTTATCCATTTGATAGTCAGTTAGTTTGTTTCTATTTGTATTCATTTTTAGTGCTTGCCCTTTTTGCTTGGTTGATTTTGTTTGCTCTCATCCCTAATGAATTGATTTGATATTCTTTCATTTCCGGGGTATGCAGTGATGCAATGACAACATCACTAATTGTGGGATCCTAAGGAAAGGACCTCTGTGAGGCAGCTCTATCCTGTCCTATAGGGTCACTATCAGTCAGAATTGACCCAACAGCAACAGGTAATGGGTGAGGAACAGGAAAGGAACCTTGATGTTGCAATGGTTAAGCACTTGGCTGCTAACCAAAAGGTTGGTGGTTCAAACCCACCAGCAACGCCATGGGAGAAAAGACCTGGAGATCTGTAAAGATCTCCTGTAAAGATTACAGCTTAGGAAACCCTATGGGGCAGTTCTACTCTGTCATATCAGGTTGCTATGAGTCGGAATTGACTGGACAGCATACAACAAGGAAAGGGAAACCAAATGCTAAGGCCTCTCAAGTCAGTCAGCAGTGAAAATCCTGGGAGACAGAGCCCTCAGGAGTGTATGGTCAAGAATAATGCAGTTATTCTCATGAAAGCAGAGGACCAAGTCCTGAAGGCTCAGGCCAACAAAAACCCCATTTCATGAGTGAGTGATTTATTTTCAAATAGGCTAAAAAGATAAATGTAAAAAGTAAATATAGGTGAACATTTAACTGGTCTAAATATTACAAACAGAACAAAAAAGCATCAAAGAAAATATTGATAAATATCACTGTGTAAAAATAAAACCCTCCAAAATACCAAAAATCAAAACTGAAAAATGACAAGTGAAGATTGCATAGAGATCAAGGATTAACATACTTAATGTAAAAAGAGCTTTGTAAAAAATAACACACACCCACACTGAAAAATCGGCAAAAGACCCAAGTCAAAAAGAAGAAAGAAAGAGATCAGTGTGTATGAACATTGGTCAGTTTCAGGGGTAACTTGCTTGGGAAAATACTTTGATTTATAATATGTGAACTTACACTATTAAAAACGTAAACTTACCATAAGACCCTAAATAAACAAACAAAACAAATTAAAAATTAGAAAGTACTTAGATGGAAAGAGAAAAATATGTCAGAGATTTCAGATAACAATTACTCTAGTTTAAAGCTAATTGTGTCTCTTAGTTGTTGTTGTTGTTAGGTGTCATCTCGTCCGTTCCAACTCATAGCAACCCTACGTACAACACAATGAAACATTGCCTGGTCCTGCGCCCTCCTCACCATCGTTATTATGCTCAAGCCCATATTGCAGCCACTGTGTCAATCTGTCTTATAGAGGGTCTTCCTCTTTTTCACTAAATCTCTACTTTACCAAGTATGATGTCCTTCTCCAGGGACTTACCCTTCTGATAATATGTCCAAAGTATGTGAGATGAAGTCTCGCCATCCTCACTTCTAAGGAGCATTCTGGCTGTACTTCTTCGAAGACAGATTTGTTTGTTCTTCTGGCAGTCCGTGGTATATTCAATATTCTTCACCAACACCATAATTCAAAGGCACCAGTTCTTCTTCAGTCTTCCTTATTCATTGTCCAGGTTTTGCATTCATATGAGGCAATTGAAAATACCATGGCTTGGGTCAGGCACACCTTAGTCCTCAAAGTGACATCTTAACTTTTTAACACTTTAAAGAGGTCTTTTGCAGCAGATTTGCG
Organism: Trichechus manatus latirostris; assembly: GCF_000243295.1. Taxonomy (NCBI): domain Eukaryota; kingdom Metazoa; phylum Chordata; class Mammalia; order Sirenia; family Trichechidae; genus Trichechus; species Trichechus manatus. The sequence goes on along the minus strand of NW_004443968.1, from coordinate 10,454,837 downwards.
CAATGTGATACATCCTTTGATTTCTTGACTTCTGCTTCCATGGGCGTTGGATCCAGGTAAAATGAAATGTTTGACAACTGTAATCTTCTCTCCATTTATCATAGTGTTGTTTATTTGTCGATTTGTGAGGATTTTTGTTTTCTTTACATTAAGGTGCAATCCATTCTGAAGGCTGTAGTCTTTGATCTTCATCAGTAAGTGCTTCAAGTCCTCTTCACCTTCAGCAAGCAAAGTTGTGTCAATTGCATATCGCAGGTTGTTAATGAGCTTCCCTCCAATCCTGATGCCACATTCTTCTTCATAGAGTCCAGCTTCTTAGATTGTTTGCTCAGCATGCAGACTGAATAAGTACGGTGAAAGGACACAACCTTGACGCAGACCTTTCCTGATTTTAAACCACTCAGTATCCCCTTGTTCTGTTTGAGCAACTGCCTCTTGGTCTATGTACAGGTTCCACATAAGCACGATTAAGTGTTCTGGAATTCCCATTCTTTGCAATGTTATCTATAATTTGATATGATCCATATAGTCGAATGCATAGTCAATAAAACACAGGTAGACATCTTTCTGGTATCTTCTGCTTTCAGCCAAGATACATCTGACATCAGCAATGATATCCCTCATTCCATATCCTCTTCTGAATCCAGCTTGAATTTCTGGCTGTTCCTTGTCATTGTACTACTGTACCAGTTTTGAATTGCCTTCAGCAAACTTTTACTTGTGTTTGATATTAATGATTTTGTTCAATAATTTCCTCATTCTGTTGGATCACCTTTCTTTGGAATAGGTATAAATATGGATTTTTTTCCATTCGGTTGTCCAGGTAGCTCTCTTCCAAATTTCTTGGCATAGTTGAGTGAACACTTTCAGCATTGCATCTGTTTATTGAAACATCTCAGTTGGTATTCCATCAATTCCTGTAGCTGTTTTTCACCAATGTCTTCAGTGCAGCTTGGACTTCTTCTTTCAATACTATCAGTTCTTGGTCATATACTATCTCCTAAAATCGTTTCACATCGACCAATTTCTTTTGGTACAGTGACTTTCTGTATTTCTTCCGTCTTCTTTTGATGCTTCCTGCATCATTCTATATTTTGCCCATAACACTATCACATTACCCTATTTTATTTTCTTCATACTATTTTTTTAGTGTTGAGTATTATTTATTTTTTATTGGTTTATTTTATGTCTCTTCTCAGTAGCTCAGAGATTCTGTTGTGTCTCTATCCTAAAAAGAGGGCTTGGCACAAAATAGGTTTTCAATAAATATTTGTTGAGGACTTAAAAATCTTAACAGTGGTTATTTGTAAAAGTCGGTATTACAAGCAATTTTTATTTTCTTGTCTATTTTTTAGATTTTTCCTAGTACATAAAAATAAACAATGATTACTGTTATAATCAGGGAAAAAATCTATTAAAAGTAGTGATTCACTGTCATGGTGGAAGCCCATTAGTCCTACCACTTGTGTATACTTGAACAATCATAATGCATAATCATTAAAACACAATCAAAATGCCAAAACATAATAAAATCACACAAAACTGTGTAGCTATTTAAAAATAATGTGATATATAATATATATTTCACAATACTATATGTTGATGGAGTGGGGAGATATTTTGAAAATTCAACCTTTTCTTTCTCTGCTCCATTCAATATTCACAAGAAGACTTTAAAATACTGCCCTTTCTAAGGAAAAGTATTTCAGGCCTTTTATGGTATTTAGCTTTTGTTCCTAGAGTTCCACTTCCATTTATATTAGGTAACTCTGTAAAATGTTAAAAGCATTTGCAGCAGTATCATACTGGAAGAATTAGAGCTTCTTCCATTTATGGACAATCTTTTAAGCAGGCCCATTTTCTCAAGCAAGTTTTTCAATAACTCTTTGCTTTCCCCTTTCTCTTGCTTTTCTCTTTTCTTTCACGTGCACTCTGTCTCTTTCTTCCTTTTCTTTCATTACTTTCAAGGTTCAGAGTAGAAGCTGAGTAGCCCATCATTACTGCTCTTAGAAATCTCTCATTACCAACTGCAGCTATATTGGTTTTAAGAGTTTTATTCCTTTTGTATAATGTATAAATGTATCAAACTGAACGAGCAATTGGGAATTCCCTTTTTGTTTGTCTGGAAATTAGAAAGTTTTTAAATGTTTTTGTCTACCAAATATAATGGGATTACTTAAAAAAAAAAGTCAGATACTCAAAATATTTTGGACATGTTATCAGGAGGGACTAATCCCTGGAGAAGTACATCATGCTCGGTAAAGGGGAGGGTCAGTGAAAAAGAGGAAGACCCTTAACAAGATAGACTGACACAGTGGCTGCAACAATGGGCTCAAGCATAACAACGATCATGAGGATGGTGCAGGACTGGGCAGTGCTTCGTTCTGTTGTCCATAGGGTCACTATGAGTTGGAACCAACTCGACAGCACCTAACAACAATAAGTTCTTAAACTGTTGAAATGCTTTCCTTTCTTATTAATGAAAATTTTTTTTCTTTGTTTTCCTACAAAAATTTTCTCTCAAAGCCACAGACTCCATAGTGTAAATATTGAAAACTCTTGTAGGGCACAGTTGGAACACTGGCATGTGCTTTTATAATTTTGTTTTGTTGAATATGTGGCATGTATCAATGAATTTCTGCCTGCAAAGTCATGTGTGTGATAAATATCACATTTCATCATTGTCTTTAAATTATCTTAGTTCTAACTCTTAGTCCCCCTGTAGAACATCTAATGTTCCACCTCTATTAGTGGGACACACCTGTCTTCCCCTTGGAGATCTTGTCACCTCTCATAAGAAGGAACCCACACACCTCTCTGTACTGCCCTCCATGTCTCACATTATTTCAGATCCACTGTCACCCCCTTCCTCTGATACCACAATTAATTTATTCATTGGATTAAATATAACAGAAGTCATTGACTTTAGCCTGATTCAGCCTTTGTTGTTGTGTGCTGTCAATTCCAACTCATAACAACCCTGTATGACAGAGTAGAACTGCTCCATAGAGTTTCCTAGGTTGTGATCTTTATAGGAGAAGATTGCTAGGTCTTTTCTCCCATAGAGCTGCCACTGGACTCAAACCGCCAACCTTTCAATTAGCAGCTGAGTGCTTAACCATTGTGACACCAGTCCTACATAAAAATTTGTGAAGAGTGGAAACTACAGATCAATTTTTAATCAGTTATCTTGACACAAAAATAAGAGACTGGATGAAGCAAAGTTGCCTGGGACCAGGGCTCCTGAAACCAACTTCAAAATGAGAGACTGAGACACATGCATTTTTCAAGGGCAGCACTATGAATTTACACATGGTTTGGATGCAGTTATTTTCACAATTCCCTGAGTGCTTATACTCTACAAATAAACCAACCCCTACTCACTTCTGACCTTGCCCTTGCCACTCTGTCCCTTACCCTGTGAGTTTTCTTTCTAACTGTGCTGTCATTGTTTTTTGCTATTGCAGCACTTGGAAGATGTTCTTTTAAAAGTAAAAAAAAAAAAAGCCTCTGTGTATACCAACCACCTTAAACTCCTTGGAGGAAAGGGGTGTTATAAAAATCTTACATAAATAATAAAAGAGAAGATAGTCTGCCTTGGGCAGAAGTTGGCTCTAGGAAGCAACACAAAAATGTACAAATACCAACAATTTGTTACAGGGGTAATTTGGGAATGATTATGCTCTTCAAAAGAAACGAATATTTAGAAGAAATAGTTTATTGTATTAACAAGGAATTTGAAATGTTCAAAAATGGTAATAGCTAATATTATACAGATGATATTGAGAATCTCTTATAATTTCATACTTTTATGTGGTAAAGCAGAACAATGTTTATGTTTATGACTCAGTATTGATCAACATACATTATTAAAGTTTAGCTAAAACAATATGTCATCTGCTTATGTAAAAGAGTGTGCAATATTTCATACCATATTTTCTTAGTCATAAAGTGTTTTCATCAGGAATGCCTCTCAATTTATAAATGCAAGCTATTTAACATTTGGAAGTGAATTAAAGCTTAAAAAATGTTTTTTCCCTCAGATTCCTTAAAAGGAAGTCAGCAGTATTGTTAATTTGGTAATTCAAACTCATAGAATTTACATATTATGAGTCAAGACTTCACTGCAGATCCTAGTAATGTTCCCCCAAACTTTTTTCATAATTGATTTATTCAGTAAATTGTTAATGCTACTATAATGTTATCGGAGCCCTGGTGGCGTAGTGGTCAAGAGCTTGGCTGCTAACTGAAATGACGACAGTTTGAATCCACCAGCTGTTCCTTGGAAACCCTATGGGGCAGTTCTACTCTGTCCTGTAGGGTTGCTGTGAGTTGGAATCAACAACAACATAATGTTATGACATCACTCAAGCCCTTAAGGTATGGGGAGATACAAATGAAAAAAAAAAAAAGAGAAAGAAAGAAAGGCCTGGGGCATGACTTGATCAGCTTTGTCTTCTAGAAAACTCATGGGGAAGAGGATAAATAGAAGAGAAAAGGCAAGGAAAGCAGTAAGAAGATATTCCAGTTATCTACTGCTCCATAACACATGACTCCAAAACTCTGTGGCTTAAAACAACAGCCACTACAACAACAAAATAAAATCATTTATTTTATCCATCAATATGCAATTTTGGCAGAACTTGACGGAGACAGTTTGCCTCTGCTTCACACAACATCTCCTGGAATGCTCTTGTTTGGGGCTGGAGGATCTTCTTTCGATATGGCTCATTCACATACCTGGAAAGTTGGTAATGGCCATTGGCAGGGAGCTCAGCTGGGGCTGTAGGTTGAGGATCTCAATTTTTCTCCATGTGGATCTCCCCATGGACTTCTTGAGCTTTCTTGTGATATGGTGGCTGGATTCTAAGAACAAGCACCCCAAATAACCAGGTGGAATCTGTACCACCTTTTATAACCTAGCCTCAGAATCACATAGTATCATTTCAGTCAACAATCTTGTCCATATTCAAGGGAAGAAACATAGACCTCAAGTCTTAATGGAAGGAGTGTCAAAGCCACATTATAAAAAGAGCTTTTGGAATGGGAGTTATTTTTGTAGCCCTTTTGGAAAATACAGTCTTCCATAATCCACCATCAAGCTGTAACTCATATCTTCCTTACATGGAAAATATACCCATCCACTGACCCAAGACCTTCAAGTCTAAACATCAGCTTGAAGTCCAGTATTTCATCATGTAAGATTCAGGGGAATATAAGGCTCCTTGGGTACATACAGAACTATGAACTAAACAGAAAAGTTATCTTCCCCCACATGTCCACACTTCAACAGCAGGAGAAAAATAGTTTAACTGCTGTACGTACATCCTTGTTAAAGTAGGAGGGGAGATAAGTAGGAGGCACAGAGTAATCTCTAGTCGATAGCAATCAAGAATCCAGCCAGTCTCATGATGCCAGTTTCTTCGTTAGTATCAGACTGTTTACTGCCCATAGAATATCAGGGGTTGTCTTAGTCATCTAGTGCTGCTATAACAGACATACCACAAGTGGATGGCTTTAACATAGAGAAATTTATTCTCTCACAGTACAGTAGGCTGCAAGTCCAAATTCAGGGCATCAGCTCCAGGTCAAGGCTTTGTCTCTCTGTCGGCTCTGGAGGAAGGTTCTTGTCATCAATCTTCTCTTGGTCTGGGAGCATCTCAGTGCAGGAACCTCAGGTCCAAAGGATGTGCTCTGCTCCTAGCACTGCTTTCTTGGTGGTATGAGGTCCCCAACTCTCTGTTTGCTTCCCTTTCATCTCTTATAAAATAAAAGGTGGTACAGACCACACCCCAGGGAAACTCCCTTTACATTGGATCAGGGATGTGAGTTTATTAAGTGTGTTACAATCCCACCCTAATCTTCTTTAACATAAAATTACAATCACAAAACGGAGGACAACCACACAATACTGGGAATGATGGCCCAGCCAAATTGATACACAAATTTTTGTGGGGACATAATTCAATCTATGACAGGGGTCTAAAGTCCACATTTCATTTTTGTATTGTCCCTATCTCTTTTAGTCCAAATAGTAGTTCTTCTACCAGAAAAATATTATCTTGAGTACCCTGTGGGCTTTCTATGAATTCATGACAAAAAGTTTCCTGAAGATAAGTCCTTCTTTACTTTGGGCTCCCTGGAAGATGCTCTGAGGTAGCACCTTAAGATACTTAGAAGCCCAATTTTTTAAAAGAGAGGATCTGTGAAGCATGCTCTTAAGATTCTTAGAGGGGACTTCTGTCTATCTGAAAGGTTTTATGAGATAATGCCATAGTTTTGTTTTGTTTTGTTTTTAAGACCTTAATAAAGGATTTTATAATACCATCCTACATTGTTCTTTGGTCTGAAGCTTTGTCTTAACTTAGGAATTGTTTGATGGCTGGAGAGACTGAGAATAAGAAACAGGTTGTGTTTTGTATTTTGGAATCCAGCACGTCCTGGCTCCTTCATATTTAACAGTTGGTTCTTCAGCTCATCTCCTGAGACTAGAAGAGGAGAGAGAGATGTCATAAGCAAAATAAAATGGTTATTTTAAACTTCTAAATTTGGGGTAATTTGTTATATAGCAATGGTAACTGAACAGATGTTGGTACTTGCACATGAGGTTCTGCCATAACACAGACCTAGAACATGTGTCACTGGATTTGGGACAGGGCAGCAGGAGGAAGCTGAAGGGTCCTTAAGCTGAAAACAACCATTTTATTTTGCTTACAATTCTGTGAGTCAGAAATTTGTGAAAGACTTGGCTGGATGATTCTAGCTCAGGGCCCTTCGTGCAGTGGAAGTCAGATGGAGGCTGGAGCTGGAACGGTTGTAGCAGGAGCTGGAAAATCTTAGAACTGCGAGACATATCTCTCTTCTTCTAGTCTCAGGAACCCTCCATGAGGGCTAGTGGGGCTTCCACACAGCAAGCTAGCCTCAGGGAAGTCGGACTGCTTATATGTGGTGGAGGTGAAGGTGTGGAACAGGGTGGCAGTGATAAGCCTAGTTTGAGGAGCTAGGAGCATCTCCAGATGGAGATGACTAGAAGTAATTTGATCGATAGACTATAAACTCCTTCTCTGCAGGGGCTGAGATTGTGTTATAGTTATCTTTGATTTCCTAGTGCCTAGTGCACAAGGCTTAATAACTTGTTAGCAATATATAGAGAGAGAGACTGATATAAATAACATACCTGCACCTATCTTTATCTCTCTCTCTATCTCCATGGCTCAGGAGAGAGGTCCAGGCTAAAGATAAAGATGTGGGAGTGATCTGCACAGAGGTGGCAATTAAGTACCATGAACCTGGGTAAGATTGCTCTGTGATAATATACAGAGCAGAGATCCTAGACTGAGGTCCTCAGGTTGATTCTGAACAGCCAAAATATAACAATATTTTCAAAAACTAAAATATTTTTAAGAAATTAGAAAATCTGGCCACACTGGGCCTGCAATCCACACAGTAACACCGGGTAGAGCAGAGTGGTGCCAGCGCCATTTGGGTGGACATGTGGTTTCCTGTGTGCCACCCATCCGTACACCCTCCCCTCTATGCCTATGCACTGAACATGTCTGCCCCATTCAAGTTTAGGACCCCTGTTCTATAGCAAGAAAGGCAGAGGACCTACGACAGATTACTCTGAAGCAACAGCATTTAAGGGACAAGTGAAGACAACAAAGAAGACTGAGAAGACTAGGGAATTAGTCAGGAAACCAAAAAGAAAACCCAAACTTGTTGCCATCAAGTCAATTCTGACTCATAGAGACTCTGTAGGACAGAGTAGAACTGCCTTATAGGGTTTCCAAGGAATGGTTGGTGGATTCGAACTGTCGACCTTTTGCTTAGCAGCTGAACTGTTAACCACTGCACCACCAGGGCTCCAGTTAGTCAGGAGCGGGCACATAATATCATTGCTGGTTGATCTGCTAACAGCACACACAGCATTAAAAAAATTTTTTTTGAGGCATTGGCACAAAGAAGGCTATTTGTATTTACAGATGTTTTATTATTTTTTATTTGCCTCAAAGTTAAGTGTCTCAAAATTAAACATATGATAATAATAATCACTATAATTTAACAAACACAGTATGTAATTAGCAGAGACATCACTTGTGCCCAGGTGGTCTAATTCTAAAACCTGCTCTCTTAACTACTATGCAATATTGTCTCAAAATTTTCTTTAAGTTGGTAAAATTGCTTCACGATATGAAGAGAAATGAAAGGAAGAAAGGGAACTGAATGAGAAAATGAGAAGAAAGAACAGAAGATGAGAATAGATGGAGAGGGGGCCAAAGTGTGGGGCTGTGTGTTGACAATTCTGAGGCAACCCTATGTGTGTCAGAGTAGAACTCTGCTCCGTAGAGTTTACAATGGATGATTTTTGGGAAGTAGGTTGCCAGGCCTTTCTTCTGAGGCACCTCTGGGTGGATTCAAACCTCCAACCTTTCCATTAGTAGCCAAGCACAAAACCATTTGCTCCACCCGGGGACTGCTGTAGGTATGACTGTTGTTGTCATGTGCCATCAAGTTGATTCCTATTCATAGAGACCCTAAAGGACAGGGTAGATAACTGCCCCATAGGGTTTCCTAGGCTGTAATCTTTACGGGAGCAGATTGCCAGATCTTTTCTCCTGTGGAGCTGTTGGTGGGTTTCAACTGCCAACCTTTCGTTTAGCAGCCGACCTCTTAACCATTGCACCACCAGTGCTCCTTACGTATAAGACTAGGAGAGTAGTATTGCTAGGGGAGTAAGCTATGTTTGGGTGACCAGACTATGTAAATTGTGTTAAGCAGAAACGGTTGGGCTGTTTTTGGAGACTAGAGGACTGAAAGAAGGAACGTGTCTGTAAGTCTGTTGTTGTTGTTCAGTGCCAGCTTATAACTGGTTCTGAAGCATGCTGCGTCTCTCCAAATGACAATTCCAGGGAAGAGTTAATGAGCTTTATAAAACAGCAGAGACTGACGAGGGGGAGAAAACAAAGTAAGGACGTTAAGAAAGAGACCTGCATTCAGATTCGATTTAACTTTTTAGACCTGAGCTGAGAAGGTCTAAACCCTGGATTGTTTAAGTAGTATAGGAACCAGTGAAGACATTTCCCCACTATTTAAATAGAAGTTTCCTTCACATTTACAATGAGTCACAGGGGGTTATTTTTACCAAATCAATTCTGAAGTATTATTCTTAATAAAAGTCTGCATTTTATGGATCTAAAAGTTTCATTTTAAGTTTAACAGAAAAGTTTGGTTTAAAGTAAGAGGTAACTACATTGATTTTTTTTTTTTAATGGTCAATGCATTTTTATTCTGAAATTAAACCTGCTCTATTTCTATGAGAAAAATGACCTTTAAATTAAACTCTGGAATTTTTTTTTTTATGGTGTTAACTTTTTTTTTATTATTGTACTTTACATGAAGGTTTACAAAACAAATAGTTTCTCATTAAACAGTTAGTACACATATTGCCCTATGACAATGGTTAACAACCCCGTGACATGTCAGCACTGTCCCTTCTCAACCTTGGATTCCCTGTTACCAGCTTTCCTGTTCCTCCCTGCCTTCCGGTCCTTGTCCCTGGACTGTTGTGCCTGATTAGTGTCATTTTGTTTTATGGGGCTGTCTAATCTTTGGCTGAATGGTGAACCTCAGGAGTGACTTCATTACGGAGCTAAACGGGTGTCCGGGGCCCATACAGGTGTTCTCCAGTCTCTGTCAGGCCAGTAAGTCCGGTCTTTTTTTCTGAGTTAGAATTTTGTTCTACGTTTTTCTCCGGCCCTGTCCGGGACCCTCTGTTGTGATCCCTGTCAGAGCAGTCAGTGGTGATAGCGGGGTACCATTTAGTTGTACTGAACTCAGCCTGGTGGAGGCCGTGGTAGTTGTGGTCCATTAGCCCTTTGGACTAACCTTTCCCTTGTATCTTGTTTTCTTCATTTTCCCTTGCTCCAGAAGGGGTGAGGCCAGTGGAGTATCTTAGATGGCTGCTCACAGGCTTTTAAGAACCCAGACGCTGTTCACCAAGGTAAAATGTAGAACATTGTCTTTATAAACTGTGTTATGCCAATTGAGCTAGATGTTCCCCAAGACCATGGTCCCCCCAGCCCTCAGCCCAGCAATTCGGTCCATCAGGGAGTTTGGATGTGTCTATGGAGCTTCCGTGACCTTTCCTTATACAAGTTGTGCTGGCTTCCCCAGTATTGTGTACTGTCTTACCCTTCACCAAAGTTACCACTTATCTATTGTCTATTTAGTGTTCCCCCCTACCTCTCCCCTCCCTTGTAACCATCAAAGATTGCTTCTTTTTGTGTGTAAACCTTTTCATGAGTTTTTACAGTAGTGGTCTCATACAATATTTGCCCTTTTGTGA
>NW_004443968.1:10369349-10444116 GCF_000243295.1 Trichechus manatus latirostris | reverse complement strand
GATGAGCATAAGTGTTTAATTTTTAGAAGATCCCAGTTATCTAGCTTATCTTCTGGAGTTTGTGTGTTGTTGCTTATGGTTTGTATCCTTTTAATGCCGTGTATTAGGGCCTCTAGTGTTGATTCTATTTTTTCTTCTATGAACTTTATAGTTTTTGGCTTTATATTTAGGTCTTTGATCCATTTTGAATTAGTTTTTGTATATGGTATGTGGTATGGGTGCTGTTTCATTTTTTGCAGAGGGACATCCATTTTTGTCAGTACCGCTTGTTAAAAAGACCATCTGTTCCCCATTTGATGGACTTTGGGCCCTTGTTGAAGATCAAGTGACTGTAGGTGGATGGATTTACATCTGGCTTCTCAGTTCTGTTCCATTGGTCAGTGTGTCTGTCGTTGTATCAGTACCAGGCTGTTCTGACCACGGTAGTTGTATAGTAGGTCCTGAGGTCAGGCAGTGCGAGTCCTCCTACTTTATTCTTGTTTTCCAATCGTGCTTTATTTATCTGGGGCTTCTTCCCTTTCCATATAAAGTTAATGATTAGTTTTTCCATCTCTTTAACAAATACTGTTGGTATTTGGATCGGGATTCTGTTGTATTTGTAAATTGCTTTGGGTAGAATTGTCATTTTCACAATGTTGTAAATTCTGGAATATTTGCTTCATCTTAGATTTCTCCAAAGTATTCCAATCTTTACCTCCCAGGATTTATAAATGCAGAAATAAAGCATAATCCTATCATTCCTCTGCAATAGTGAGAATAAAAGATGTAGAATTAACTTTGTTACCCTCATCGGATATCTCTCTTAAGAATAATTGTTTTCAGGCCTGCCTGTAGTATTTTATTGTTGTTATTTGATCCAGAGTTCTTAAATTCAGAAGAATGGCAGTTTTTCTAATTGGTATATAATAAAGAGAAGATGATATGACATACGAGATTTCTTTTCCTTTTGTTTCCATCCATCCTCATGGAAAAATCTTACTTACAATAGTACTAACAATTAATATTTAAAATTGGAATCTTCGTCAGTTCTTCCTAGAAAACACTGTGTAGACTAGCAGAGAGACTGAGAGTGTGGACTCTCGACCCCAGCTGCTTGGGTTTGAATTCTGGTTATGCCACCTAACTTCTCTCTGCCTCAGTTTTCTTGTCAGTAAAAGGGAGATTTTATAGTACCCATCTCATAGGGTTGTTGTGAGGAATACATGAGTTAATACTGGTAAAGTGCTTAGAACATTGCCTGGCATATAAGTACAAAATGCATGCTTGGTAAAAATAATGAGTGAAATACAGTATACAGACAGTGTAGCATAGGGTGTAGGTTCTAATCTCAACTCCACTACTTATTAGTTGTGTAAATGTAGTTAAGTTACTTAACCTCCTTAAGCCTGTTTCTTCCTTTGTAAAATAGAATACTTGCCAAAAGTGGTACCTACTTCCCAGAGTTGCTGTAAGAATTAAATGAGTTTGGTTGGAGTTTTATGTATAGCAAGCATATAGCACAGTATCTACTCCATCCAAAAAACCAAACCAAACCCATTGCTGTCGAGTCAATCCTGGCTCATAGCCACCCTATAGGACAGAATAGAACTGCCCAATAGGGTTTCCAAGGAGCGGCTGGTGGACTCAAACTGCTGATCTTTTGGTTAGCAGCATAACTCTTAACCACTCTGCCACCAGGGCTTCTATCTACTCCATAGCACCAGTAATTATAAATTTTCCATTTCTGTGAGCTTTCTGGCTGTGTTCATTGGGCTTTGTGCTTAATTCTTAACTCCCCGTTTCTAGGTCATTTCTGGGTAATCAGAGTCCTAGGTAAAGATCTTGTAGAAGGGACGGCCACGGGGGTAGAGTGAGGGTACGTGAGAGTGTGAGATAAATTACTTGGAGCTCCCAAGAGACCTTGCAGGGTGGTCTTGTATTACTGAATTTGCCTCTATCCAGTCTGGCCCAAAGCCTTGTGGTCCCAGAAACCATACTTGTTAGCGTTTCAGAGTGCATCTGTCCCTCAGGGCTGGACTCATATTAACCAAGCTCATACAACTAATGTAAAAGATCAGAATGCCGATGTTTCCATTTATAAGGCGAAGTGAAACTGCTGGAGGCTGGCGGTTCATGTTCCTGCCCAGCTTGTTTTGTGCTGTAGGCAGGTCACATGGGGAGCAAATTTCTAACCAGGCTGCCAGTTTATAAATTTATAATGTGACACATAACTGCTGAGTTGCCCCTTGAGTCCCTCAAGGTGCAAGCAAGTTCTCCCTGAAGGCATGCCAGACAGAATATCAAACTAATCAGAAGGGCAGCTTGGCGAGTATGGAATCAGAGGAGCAGTTGGTTCTCAGACTCACAGGTTTAATGGAATTAGAGAGGAAGGTCCACAATAGAAAGGGACATGACACCAGCCCCAGAGCATCCTTTCCTAAGTGTTTTGATGGCCACTGGCTATGCTTGTCTCAGAGACTGGTTTTACCTATGTCGTTGTCTGGCCTATGTCTTACCTGTTTGACACATTGTTTCTGTAGGTAGAGCCAGTATGTTCAGTCAGGTTGTTACCGTGACTAAGGGTCTGAGACTGGCTGGTCATGGTGTGCCTTTGGCCTTTAAATGCTTTTGTTTGTCTCATATTGTGTAGAGGCTAAGATTTTAAAAATTAACAATATTCACCGAGGTCTCTAGCCCCTCTTGGAAAAGTCCAGAGATAGGGCCTTCCTGGGCCCCTTCCCACATTAGTCAATTCCCTGGAGCTGAGTAGAGACTGTCTCCTCTCCTTTAGATAAGGCTTGAGTTGTGCCCTCCTGTTCACTGTGGTCCCTGCCTTGTCCAAGACATTGATCTGCATTACCTGTGGATAATGAGCATTCCTCCAGGCATTTTGAGTTTGCATCATTCTGACACTTGAAGTTGCCTGTGTTCATCTATACTTTGACCTGTTCTATTTATATTTCAAAGTTTAATTCTTAAGTAGCAGTCTTATTTTCTCATTTCCAGATCCACTTCACTGTAATCCCCAAGTACGGGAAACACATTTTCGTTTGTTAAGTCCCAGAGGATTACAGTGATACTAAGGCTGAACTCTAACTCATAGCTTCAAGAAGTGGGTACCTTTCATCTTTCCTCAGGAATTACATGATGCTGATGGTCACTCTTCTTTATTTGTAGCTTGGGAGCTTTTTTTCCTTATAAGTGAACGATGTTTTAATCTCTCCTGTTGTTTTTTTTTTAAGGATATAGCTATAATCTGCACTTAGAGAAATGTAATGTGAACATCTGTATTTCCAAAAGATATAAGGGGGGATGCTTTGTTTACAAATGTATTTACCATGAGATTTCTATAAAGAACAAGAGCTTATGTCTAAGTTCAATGTTTTTAAATTATTAATAATGTGATATAGGAAGATGTGCCATTTGTTATTATGATTCCTAAGAACCATTAGCTTTTTTTTTTTTTAATGTTCATCTATAGTCAGTGGAGGAATGTCATTATGTGAATGGATCACTGATTATAATAATAAATTTGTCTCCCAAGGAAGTGTTCTTTTTTTCAAATGAGTAAACTTCCCCTTAATTCTTAATAATCTTCTAAAGAAATCAGGATTGATTTATGAGCGATCTATTTGGGAAAATAGAAATGTCAGTTCAAGGCCTTACTATATCTCGTACTTTCATACTAACTCAAGTTGACCACTTTATACTTGGCTTATCTTTGGGGTACAGTGTTCTAATGGAATGTTATTCAGCAGTTAAAAAGAATGAACTATGAAGAGCTCCCCCCTCCAAAAGAATTTTTTAAAGGATCTATACACTGTAATACTGTTTTTGTAAAGTTCAAAAGCATGCAAATCAGTATGCTGTTTATGGATACACACATATCTAATAAAACTATAAAAGGTTGGATAGGAATGATAAAAGCCAACCCAGGCAAGTAGTTACCTTTGGTGAGAGAGGAAGGAGAATGTGTTAGGCAGGGCTATATGGGGGCTTAAATTGTATCTGTGATGTTTTATTTCTTCCAGAAAATCTGAAGCAAATTTGGCAAAATGTTAAGATTTTAAGAGGCAGCAAGGAGAAGGCAAGGAGAATGTCAACAGATTATGTAGGAGGTTTAAGTTATTAAGATATGTGGGCTTTGAGTGAATAAAATAGAGCAGTACTCGAATCAGTTTGTCAGTGCTGATTAAATTCAATTTCTCTTTAGCCATTTGAAAAGTCAAAAGGGCTCTGAATCCTGATTCATACTCTAAGTATTTTAGATCTGTGATTTTTAAGAAGGAAATACTGTGAAAATCTAGGGAAAGACAAAAGAATGAGATGTTATGAACATATGTAAGATGTTTTTGTTGTTGTTAGATGCTGTCAGATTGGTTCTGACTTGTAGTGACCCTATGTACAACAGAGCTAAACACTGCCTGGTCCTGTGCCATTCTCATAATCATTGCTAGGTTTGAGTCCATTGTTGTAGCCACTGTGTCAATCTCTCACCTTCAGGGTCTTCCTCTTTTTCGCTGACCCTCTACTTTACCAAGCATGATGTACTCCTCCAGGGACGGACTGGTCTCTACTCATAACATGTCCAAAATAAGTTAGATGAAGACTCACCATCCTCCCTTCTGAGGAGCATTCTAGCTGTACTTCCTCCAAGACAGATTTGTTCATTCTTCTGGCAGTCCATGGTGTATTCAATATTCTTCTCCAACACCATAATTCAAAGGCATCAATTCTTCGATCTTCCTTATTCATGGTCCAGCTTTTGCATGCATATGAGGTGACTGAAAGTACCATGGCTTGGGTCAGATATCTTACTCCTCAAGGTGGCGTCTTTGCTTTTGAACACTTTAAAGAGAGTCTTTTGAGGCAGATTTGTCCAACGTAATACGTTGTTTGATTTCTTGGCTGCTGCTTCCATGGGTGTTAATTGTTGATCCAAGTCAAACGAAATCTTTGACAACTTCAGTCTTTTCTCCATTTATCATAATCTTGCTCATTGGTCCACTTGTGAGGATTTTTTTTTTTTCTTTATGTTGAGGTGAATCCATACTGAAGGCTGTAGTCTTTGATCTCCATCAGTAAGTGCTTTAAGTCCTCTTCACTTTCAGCAAGCAAGGTTGTGTCATGTGCATATCACAGCTTGTTAATGCGTCTTCCTCCAATCCTGAAGCCGTGTTCTTCTTCATATAGTCTGACTTCTCAGATTATTTGCTCAGCATACAGATTGAATAAGTATGGTGAAAGGCTACAACCTTGACGTACACCTTTTCTGATTTTAAACTACTCAGTATCCCCTTGTTCTGTTCTAACGACTGCCTCTTGGTCTATGTACAGGTTTTGCATGAGCACAATTAAGTGTTCTGGAATTCCCATTCCTTGCAATATTATCCATAATTTGTTATAATCCACATAGTCGAATGTCTTTACATAGTCGATAAAACACAGGCAAACATCTTTTTGGTATTTTTTACTTTCAGCCAAGATCCATCCAACATCAGCAATGATATCCCTCATTCCACATCCTCTTCTGAATCCGGCTTGAATTTCTGGCAGTTCGCTGTCAATGTACTGCTGCAACTGCTTTGGAATTATCTTCAGCAAGATTTTACTTGTGTGTGTGATATTAATGATATTGTTTGATCATTTCCACGTTCTTTTGGGTCACCTTTCTTTGGAATGGGCACAACAAATATGGATCTCTTCCAGTCGGTTGGCCAAGTAGCTCTCTTCCAAATTTCTTGGCGTAGACGAATGAGTTTTTCAGTTAATTAGGAAAGTAATTTTTGTGCCCAATTAAGAGACCAGAAATTTTTCAGTGAGCTCATAATAAGGAGCTTTACCTATTCTAATCTAAGATTTTATATCAATATAAGGCAGATATTATAAACATTAAGCTATTGATGTGTTGACAGTTGAAATAAAAACGCTTGAAGGAGACCAAAGGGAAAAAAACAATTAAAGACCTTGGCCGATTTTAGAAGATACATTGGAGATTTTATGTAGCTTTCTGTCTCTCTGTTTCTCTCTCTCCTGCCTGCCTCTATCTTGGCATATCCTTTAGTCACATTGGAAAAGCAGAGAATACATAAATTGGGGGTGGGAAAGGATGGAGAGGTCAGGGCAGAGAAGATTACTTTCATTTCTGTTACATTATTTAGCAAAAATAGTAGTCCACTTAGAGTGAGTACAATGTAGCAAAGTATAGAAATATAAAATGATAAATTATAATTTTGTTTTAAAAACTGTATGTTCTTTTAAAGTTATATAAGGATTGCATGAATTCATTTTTATTTTATAAGATTTAGGCAATACTTAATGAACTGAGCAAAATGATTGGCTCTCTCTTCAACCTCCTATTACTCCCTTACTTCAAATCTCATTCCTAGTGGTAACCACCTGTCCACAATTGATGTGAAGCCTTCCAGATTCTTTTCTATGAATTTTCACATATGAATTCATGTACTCATAACTGGGATAAAGTATTTTTATGCAACATTTCTACATCTTTTAGGGAGACTTGCATGTCCATGCATTTATGTAAGCTGTTTGTGTGTGTGTGTACATAATCTTTATTTTTTCTTCATGGAACAATGAAAATGTCACCATGGAACATCATTTGAGAATCCCAGGGTAGAACAATTGACATTTCTGGAATATCCTTTATTCTTTTTCTTATTATTATTGTGCTTTAAGTGAAAGTTTACAGTTCAAGTCAGTTTCTCATACAAAAATTTATACACACATTGCTATGTGACTCTAGCTGCTCTCCCTATAATGTGACAGCACATTCCTCATTTCCATCCCCAATTTCCCATGATCATTCAACCAGCTCCTGTCCCCTTTTGCCTTCTCATCTCACATCTGGACAGGAGCTGCCCATTTAGTCTCATGTATCTACTTGAGCTAAGAAGCACTCACTTCACGAATATCATTTTATGTCTCATAGTCCAGTCTAATCTTTATCTGAAGACTTGACTTCAGGAATGGTTTTAGTTCTGGGCTAACGAAGAGTCTGGCGGCATGTCTTCCGTGGTCCCCCCAGTCTCAGTCAGACCATTAAGTATGGTCTTTTTATTAGAATTTGAGTTTTGCACCCTATTTTTCTCCTGGTCCATCAGGGACTGTCTGTTGTGCTCCCCGTCGGTGATCATTGGTGGTAGCAGGGCACCATCTAGTTCTTCTGGTCTCAGGCTGATGGAGTCTGTGGTTTATGTGGCCCTTTCTGTCTCTTGAGCTAATATTTTTCTTGTGTCTTTGCTGTTAAGCTGGTTCTTTTTAATAGGTACATACATAGTATTCCTTAGTAAGTACATACATACTATTCATTAGTATGGTTAACATATTATTTATTTCACCCTCTTGCCATTCATGTTCTACTGTGATGTTTCCAGATTTTCACTGTTACAGACAATGCAGTGAACATTTCAGTACATCCATCATTGCATCAGAGGGCAGATGTGACTTAATGCATGTTTGGATCTAGAAACTATAACAATGTTATCAGGAATCTGCCTTTCACATGTTTGGCTTGGTTTTTCTCTTGGTTGGCTTCATTTTCAGGCCACCTCACCTCATATGGTAGCAATTACGACAACCAACAGTTCCAGGCTTACATTCTACAAGTTGAACAACCTCTTTCCCAATATCAACAAAAGTGGAAGCATTGGGTCTCTCTGGACCAGCTTGGGTCACAAGCCCATCCTTGAACCTATCACTTTGGCTCTATAAGTAGAATACATTGATTGGTCAAGCCGGGTCCATGCCCACTTTTGGGGCCAAGTCTGCCTGACTCAAATCATATGGATTGAGAGGGAGAGATGGGTAATTTGCCAAATAAAAATCACGTGCTAATACCAGAAGGAGGAAACGTATGCTGGTCAGGCAAATATATCCAATGTCTCCTAGGGATATCTTATATATAATATTTTATGTTTTTGTGATTCAGAGATTAATAGACATCCTATTGGTATCCAGATTTATTTCATAGGGACCAAAGCATTTCTTAGAAATATCTTTCCAAGTCTTTGCATTTAGAGTAATGAAACAAGTATGTTGTTTGTATTTAATAGTGTGTATGAGAATGAAGCACACTATAGATTGAAGATCATTAATATTCTGAAAAGGGGACAATTTTTCAGTTCAGGAAAGTGTTATCCTACACATTTGCTAAACATTTTGTGATATAATACATCAGGAGAGATACTCAGTTTTACAGCATATGTTTTAGTATTCTATTATTTTATACTGTTGTTTAGGGGCCATCAAGTCAACTCTGACTCATCGTGAACTTAAGTAAAACAGAACGAAAATGTTGCCTGGTCCTGCATCCTCCTCACAATCACCAAAATGTTCAAGTCTGTACTTGTGTTTTTTGTGGCCATCTCACCAAGGGTCTCCCACACCCTTGTTGACTCTCCACTTCACCAAGTATGAGGTCTTCCTCTAGCACTGATCCCTCCCAATGACATGTCCAAAGCAAGAGAGATGGACGATGTTTTTTTTTGATACACAAGGTTTTTATTGACTAATTTTTGCAAGTAGATCACCAGGCCTTTCTTCCTAGTCTGTCTTAGTCTGGAAGCTCTGCAGAAACTTGCCCACCATGAGTGACCCTGCTGGTATTTGAAATACCAGGGGCGTAGTTTCCAGCATCATAGCAACATACAGGCCACCACACACACAGTAAGACAACTGACAGACAGGTGATGGTTCATTATTCTATAGCATGCTGTTATTTGCCAAACCATAGCATGAACTCTACATTTTATTTATTCATTTATTAAATGATGTTTACTGCGTTCTGTTATGTACTGGTCATTGTGCCAGGGACTAGAGGTAAAATATTGAATAGAACAAGATTCCTGCCTTCTGGTTTCTTACATTATTTTAAGGGGCTACAAATTGTAAACAAATAAATGAATAAAGAAGAAAATTTCAGACTTCTATCTGCTATGAAGGAAATAAATAAAACCATGAAATGGAAGATTATTGGGAAAGGTCATTTCATTTAAGGTGGTCAGGGAAGACCTCTCCGAATAGGGAACATTTGAACTGCAACCTGAAGACTGAGAAGAAACCTCAAACTCTAGACCTGTGCTGTCCGGTATGGTAGCTACTAGCTATGTGTGGCTATTGAGCACTTGAAATATGACTAGTTCAAATTGAGATGTGCTGTACATGTAAAATGCATATCCAAGACTAGTACAAAATGGAAAATATTTAATTAATAATTTTTATTTTTATTACATATTGAAATGATAATATTTTAGATATATTATGGCAAATATTAAATTAATGTTGCGTGTTTCTTTTTACTTTTTAATGTGATTACTAAAAAATTTTAACTTACACATGTAGCTCATGTTATATTTGTCTTAGACAATCCTGCTGTAGATGGTTTCAGTCTGCTTACTATTACTGACATGTGTGTCTTTCATCTTTTTTTTCCTTGATGATGGTGATGACGATTGAATTTATGCAGTAGATTTTTCTCCAAAGAGCTAAGTCTTTAACTATTTGTTCACTGAGGTATCCAAATATAATAATG
This sequence comes from Trichechus manatus latirostris, assembly GCF_000243295.1. Classification (NCBI taxonomy): domain Eukaryota; kingdom Metazoa; phylum Chordata; class Mammalia; order Sirenia; family Trichechidae; genus Trichechus; species Trichechus manatus. The sequence continues at coordinate 10,434,587 of NW_004443968.1, read as the reverse complement.
GAATATGTGATCAAGCTTAATACAACTCAGAGTTAAGGGCTGGGGGATGACAGAGAAAGCAGAGAATATTGTCACATTTACTACAGGAGTTGCGTCATTAGTCATGTTCCTTTAGAAATGTTCACAAAACAGATAAAGGAGGCTCTGCATTGTAGAGGTAGGCAGAGGTGGGCTGTCACAAGGTAATGACAGCATAGGACAGGGTTTCTGTGGGAACCGTCAATAGCAAACCACCAAGATCTACTTCCTTTCTGTACTTAGTGAAGGAGATTTTTTTTTATGTTATGTAGAATTGGCCATTCTCCTGTGTTAAAATAGAAGTTTATTCTACGAATAGCTTTTGCACTGATGTGAACGTTATAGTGTGTCTCTTCTTTATATGTCTGTCAGGGAGATGTTGGCAAGTTCACATACCTTTAATAGCATTTAATTAATGCACTGCAGAGAGCAAGCAGAATAGTTTTTCCGTGCTGTGTTATTATTCTCAGTTCCATATTTGCGACTTGTGCCATGAGAAAAAGGTTCACTACTAAAAAAGCTTGTTTCCTTTAGCAGGTGAAATTTTTAATATTTAGTTTGTTAACACTTTAGCACCTGAAATTAGGTTGTTTGTTATGTAATCTGTGCTAGCAGTTTTGAGATGGGAAACTCTACTCCTACTGGTTTGAGAAAGAGTTGAGTCGTATCCTGTGAATCTGAAGCAATGGTATTTAAACATCACGGGTTCCTCTTACTTTCATTCTGAGTTGCTGCAGTTCAGAGGCCGAGCAGCAAGTGCTGTCTGCCAAGAGGCTGTTGCTATCACCGCGAGGTGAACAGCCTCTCTTGCCGGTATTCAGTGAAGAAAGCCAAGTCCGGGTATGCAGTTCTCTCACTGGTCTGAAAAATGTTTTATTCATTTCTAATCCATTATGCTAGATAGCTGCAAGGTGAAAAGTGCCTGCAATTTTCCATTTACTTATAATAAGGTAAGTTCCATCTTTGGGTTTACTCATTGTATTGTGGCAGCCTTAAATTAATTGTGTCAGTTTTAGTTTATGATTATGCCTCAGAAAATGCCTTCTCATAGAAGTATCAAAGGTGGCGTTCAAAGATTCCAACAGAAGTGATTTTAAACTTATAGTACAATCTATTTGTGACATACTTAGTTTGATAGAGTGATATTCCTTTTATGATAGTTTCTAAGACAAATAGTGTCTGAGAAATGTAAAACATTACAGTAGTTTTATATTGGTTTAGATTATTTTTTTAAAGGGTTGAAACAGTCCCAGGGTCTTTTTTCTTTTCTTTTTGCTACTGTATGATCTCGGTTAAAGGTGAAACATGCATAATGTCAATATGAGTAAGTTTGGATTTTATTCTAAGTAAGTATATCTCAATAATTATATTTCCTCATTGAAATAAAAAGTGGTCTTAGTAATTATTAGAAAGTTTAATAGTAGAAAAGTGGAAAAGTCGTGAAAGCTTTTTGCCCTTTTCATATTTCTATTTAAGTGAAAGGCTACCATATTTATAAACTTATTGATTGATCTGTTTGTTTTAGAATGTGTTAAGAGCTTATTTATCACCATCCCACTTCCTCAGTTGCTGTTGGAGACACTCATATACATAAAGTGTGAAGAGAGGAATCTGGGGGTAGAGAAGTGGAATGAGATTTGTTTTCCAAATTCTTTAGTTAGCTGCCATAAGGTTGTAATGACAGACAGGATCATTGTCTTGATTTTCTATGGATTAAATAAATAATATCAAACAGAGCTAAAGTTGGTGTCTCGTGTCACATCACTTTGGACACTCATATTTAAGACCTTTGAATTCCTTTGAGGTAGAAAATGTTAATTTGGTTTTGTGAGCTATAGCTGTGAACTTGTAAGGTATTAGCTAAATATTATTTATGAGCATATAATGGCATTGTGAATACTTTTCTCTTTTCTTAATCGACTCACTGTCATGCTTAGAGAGTGTTTCATTTCTATTCAAAATTATACACATTACAAAATTGTTAGGGTCTAACTACAACATGGAAATTACTTTTCATTACACATATATTCAATAACTCATGTTTTTGCAAAGGTCAGACGGTTAATAAGCTGATGGAAGATGTAGTTTTCCTCTTTTTGGAGGGGAAATTAAAATTATTTCAACCTCCAAACATATTTGAAGGTAATATTCCAAACTGGGAAAGGGAAACTTGAAAGAAAATGACTTAGCACTCTGAGAGCCTTTGGGACATTGAATAGTGAAAAAAGCACGTATCCCAAAAGAATATAGTACCAGGTGTTATAAATAGACTATCCTGATGCTAGATTATGCGTCAGACTCTGCCTTTTTTACATGGACAGGGAAAGAGTGATTCTGGTTAGTTAAGTATTAGGTTTGAGAATTATTTCATATGCTGCATGTAAATTATTAAACTTCAATGAAAAGAATATAATATACTTACATCAATACAAGAGCATGTCTTATTACGCTTCTCATTGTTTCAGAGTCCTCACGATGGATTATAATGGAGATACAAAACCGTTGTTATGAATAGTAATTCATACTGATAAAATGTTTTCACATTTTTATAGTATGCTCTGTTTCAAATATAGAGTTAATTACTTATGATATTGTACAAGCAACTGGTAATTACCTGATTACATTATTCAGGCATCTTGCTTCTCCTCTTTCCTTTTTGTTTCCCCATATCTTTTGATTATTTTCCTGATTCTTTGCACTTCCAAGAGAGGTGTGGGTGTGCTTGGAAGGGTGGAGGGAGGAAGGCAAAGAAGGAAAGTGGATAAACAAAAATAGTGTAATATTTCTGTTTTTCATGTCTCATAATAATTTTGATGAGGAAAGAGGTCAGAAAGAGGTTAGATATAATGGCTACAATGAACCTTTTAGGTAACTTGTGGATTTCAGTTATCTAGGAAATTTCTTGATCTCTGACATGAAGAATAATTGGGAGTTGGTTGGGACAAACTTTTCAGACCTTACCAGCATCACAGTTTTTTTTGCAAAGATGAAATAGGATTATGTCTGTTGTGTTTTATTAACTGTAAAGTCTGAGACATATTTGTAAGAACAAATGTCTTCGTGAAGTGAAAGAGCTGACAAGATACCAGAGATCTCAGAATTGCATTCTCGATTCAGTATATTTCTTTATAGTCAGGAGGGTCTTATTTTTCTGTATAAAAGTATTTTGTAAAGATAAGCTCCGAAAATACAAAAACCCAATTTTACCTAACCCCAGTGAGCTTTTAAATTTCAAATAGCTTGAATAAACTTATCTTCACTCAAAATATATTTACTGAGTGCCAATTGCATTTTATTTAGAAACTGAAATCAACATACGATTTTCTCAGTTGGGGACTGCATCAACAGAGGCGCATAGAGTGACTTTTTTTCTTTCTTTTAAAAAATATTTCTTTTAGGAGTAAGCCTTTGAAGGGTTCATGTTGAGGAACCACACTGTAGGGAGAAATTTTTTATAGCTTTCTCCTCTGGCTCTTGAAAGCTAAATCTTTCTGGATGATGCTTAAATGCTATTGTCTCTTAGTGAATCCTGCTGGATATCAAAAGCAGCACACTTGTTGGGAAAAATAAGTATTAATAACTGTTCAACTAGACTTAGAAAATCAGTTATGAAGATCAAATGAGATGGTTGTAGTGAGAGTGCTTTGTGAACTCCACAGTGCTTACAAATATCATTATCACCTAGTAAAACAAACAAAAATAAAAACCAAACCCACTGCTTTCGAGTCAATTCCGACTCATAGCAACCCTACAGGACAGAGTAGAACTACCCCACAGGGTTTCCAAGGAGTGACTAGTAACCACTGTGGATAAGATATGCATAATTATATATTTGGAAGTGAACTTAAATGTCATCTCAAATCTTCTCATTTCACACACACACAAAAGGATAATTTAGGTCCAGAGAGGTTACGAAAGGTGCCTAGGTTCACCCGGCTAGTATCTGAGCAAAGAACTAAACCTGGGTCTTCCTGTCTGCCCAGGTCACTAGAAATTGATCAGAAGACCAGTTCTTCTTGAGTCCTACTGTTGAGGTTATTTTGTTTTTGTTTTACAAATAATATTTTTTCAAATGTTGATGAGTATCTTTATAGGAATCATATTCCTTGTAGAATGTTTCACAGAAGACATACTGCCTCGTATGCAGGTTGTGTGAGTTGAGGATTCTCTGTTTTGGTCTAGCTTGATGGGGCTTAAACTGGCAGACTGACTGCCAAACTGTAACATCTGGCTTTTCCAATCTGTCACTATTGCCATGGTAGAAATGTTTAAGCCCTTACTCTGAGGAGGTGAACCGTAAAAGTGAACATGCATAATGGATAGGGGTAGCTTTTAAAATTGTAGATGGTATGGTAAGATTGTCTTGATGTGTTTGTTGAAAGTGTTTAGCAAAAATAGACTCTCCAAATGCTTACTTTTAAAAAGAGATAAGGAAAATTTAGAACAATCAATGGATCTCCAATTCTGTTAGAATTAATATGCTCTGTTTTATTTTTATAGAACACTACTCTTTTTCAGGGAGATGAAAAGAGAGAAAGATGACTTCTTAATTATATGAATTACTGACATATATTCTATTACATTAATGAACACAAGTTTATAAAGAAAATGTGGCTTTAAACCTTTCGTAACACTAAGATTAGGAGACAGGTTAATTAAAAGGGTCTTTTTGCTGGTGGTATTAACAAATGGTACACTTTACTCCTAAGAATTCAAAACTTGGACACCATTTCTCTCAGTAAAAAATATACCCCCTATGAAAGATACATGTCATCTTCATATCCTGTGCTCCAATTTATAACTTCAAGTGATAAATGTAATTGATTATCATACTATCTCATGAATAAATCCTAGTTCTGCTTTTTAATAAAGTTCATGTTTACTCTGATTCCAAGAACTTCATTTATCTTCTGCATAACCATTAGGAGATAAAGCAAAACAGTGTGAGATAAGTGGGTAAGAGTCTTAAAATCTCTGGTAAATATAAATGTGATGGGATAGTATGTGGTCTAAGGGACAGTACGCTGGCCTGCAGGAGTGTGGTGGGAAGAATCAATGCTTCTTTGTAATATTAATCCCTCCTCTGGTTTAAGAGGTGACAGTGAAGCCCTAAGTCTTTGGATTTTGTTTTCCCATCTACAAAAGTAACAAGTCTTTAAGTTCTAAAGTGTACTTATCTGCACCCCCCAACCATGAATGAATATTGGTCTCTCTATATTTATCTGTTCTTGTATTGTTGTAAAAGAGGAATCGTACAATATTTGTTCTTATATGCTTGACTTATTTCACTTAGCGTTATGCCTTCCAGGTCCATCCATGTTATCATATGTTACATGGATTCATCATTGTTCTTTATGGTTGCATAGTATTCCATTGTGTGTATGTACCACAATTTGCTTATCCATTCATCTGTTGATGGGCACTTCAGTTGTTTCCATCGTTTTGCTATTGTGAATAAAGCTGCAGTGAACATAGGAGTGCATGTATCTGATTGTGTCAGCAGTTTTAGGTCTCTAGGGTATATTCCTAGGAGTGGGATTGCTGGATCATAAGGTAGCTCTATTTCTAGTCTTTTAAGGAAGCACCAGACTGTTTTACATAGTGGTTGTACCATTTTACAGTCCCACCAGCAATGAATGAAGGTTCCAGTCTCCCACATCCTCACCAACATTTGTTGTTTTCTATTTTTTAATCAGTACCATTTTAGTAGGAGTGAGATGGTATGTTATTATAGTTTTGATTTGCATCTCCCTAATTGCTGGTGGCATAGTGGTTAAGAGCTACGGCTGCTAACCAAAAGGTCAGCAGTTCGAATCCACCAGGTAGGTGCTCCTTGGATACCCTGTGGGGCAGTTCTACTCTGTCCATTGGAATCGACTCAGTGGCAATGGGCTTGTTTTTTGTTTTTTTTTTTAATGCCTGATGATGTTGGGCATCTTTTCATGTGTTTATTGGCTGCTTGGATTTCTTCTTTGGTGAAGCTTCTGTTCGTGTCCTTTGCCCATTTTATAATGAGGTGGTTTTTTTTGTTGGCGGTGGTGGTGGTGAGTTGTTGAAGTTTTCTATAAATTTTGGAGATTAGACCCTCATCTGATATGTTGCTTCTAAAAAATTTTTCACAGTTGGTAGATTCTCTTTACTCTTTTGATGAGCAGATTATAATTTTTATAAGATCCAGTTTCTTTATTTTGTCTTCTTCTATTAATGCATTTGTCGTAGGGCTTGTTACCTATTTTTACAGAAGATTAGGTCCCATAGTTTTCTCCCTCTATTTTCTTCCGGGAATTTTATGGTTTTAGGTTTGGCATTTAGGTCTTTGATCCATTTTGAGTTATTTTTTTGTGTTTGATGTGAACTATAGGTCCTGTTTCAATTTTCTGCAGGTTGATATCCAATTTTGCCTGCACCATTTATTAAACAGACTGTCTCTACCCCACTGGATGGACTTTGACCCCTTGTCAAAAATCAGTTGTCCATAGGTGTTTGGGTTTAGTTCTGAGCTCTCAATTCTGCTCCACTGGTCTATTTGTCTGTCGTTGAACCAGTACCAGGTTGTTTTGATTACAGTAGCTATATAGTATGTTTTGATATTAGGGAGTGTAAGACCTCCTGCTTTGTTCTTTTTCTACAATATTACTTTAACTATTCAGGGTTTCTTTCCTTTCCATATGAAGTTGATCGTTAGTTTTTCCATTTCAGTAAACAATGTTGTTGGGATTTGTATCGGGGTTGCACTAAATCTGTAGATCACTCTAGGTAATATTGACATTTTCACTATATTAAGCCTTCCTATTCATGAGCACAAGATGTCTTTCCCTTTTTGTAGGTCTCTTTTAGTCTTCTGTAGCAGTGTTTTATAATTCTCGTTGTATAAGTCCTTTATATCCCTGGTTAGGTTAATCCCTAGGTATTTTATTGATTTGGGGGCTACTATAAATGATATTGTTTCCTTGATTTCTTTTTCAGAGTAGTCTTTGTTAGTGCAGAGGAACCCAACTGATTTATCCTGTAACACTGCTAAAATCTTCTATTAGTTCCAGGAGTTTTCTTGTAGAATCTTTAGGGTCTCCTGTATATAGGATTATGTCTGCTGCAAATAGTGATAATTTTACTTATTCTTTTCCAATTTGGGTACCTTTTGTTTGTCTTTCTTGCCTTATTGCTCTGGCTAGGACTTCAGTACAATGTTGAGTAAGAGTGGTGATAATGGGTATCCTTGTCTCATTCCTGTTCTCAGAGGGAGGTTCTCAGCCTTTCTCCATTGAATATGATATTGGCTGTTGGTCTTTCATATATGCCCTTAATTATGCTGAGAAATTTCCCTTCTATTCCTATTTTGCTGAGAGTTTTTATCAGGAAAGGCATTGAATTTTTATCAAATGCCCTTTCTGCATCGACTGATATGATCATGTGGTTCTTTTCCTTTATTTTATTTATGTGGTGGATTACATTGATTGATTCTCTGATGTTCAATCACCCTTGTAATCCTGGTATGAATCCCACTTGATCCTATGTCTAAGGCAGGTTTCTTGTAGACAGCAAAATGATGGATCATGTTTGTTTGTTTTTAATCCATTCTGCCACTCTCTGTCTTTTGCATGGGGTATTTAGACCATTTACATTTAAGGTTACTACTGAAAACAAATCATCTACCTCACTTATTTTGTTATTTGTTTTTTGAGTGTTTTGTATCTTGTTTTTTTATTATACTGATTTTTCTGTTTTTGTTTGTATTTGAGTGCTTTCTTATGATGAGCCTTTTTGTTAACTTGCTTATTTTCTCCTGAGTGTTTCTTCTTAATGATTTCTTAGTGGTTACCACATATGTTACATTACATAACTTACAATTACTACAGCACCTAGCATAATAATAACTGTTAACATACAACTTTAACATAATATATCTATTTCTGATATGCTCCTCCCTCCTCTATTTCTGTTGGTGTGTCTTCAATAGCATCATTATAATGATGTGCCTCTATTAACATCAATATAGAAATATACAATATACAATTAACATTAACATCAACATCCCTCTCCCATTTCTGTTGGTGTGTCTCCATTAACATCAATATAATGTCAATAGGTTTAGTTTCTACTTATTTTTTAATGTTCTTACCTTTCCATTTGGAGTACTCTCTTGAGTGATACTTGCAAAGCTGGTCTGGTAGTGGCAAATTCTAAGAGCTTCTGTTTGTCTTGATTACCCATTTGTTTTTGAATGACAGCTTTGCTGGGTAAAGTATTTTTGGCTGGCAGTTGTTTTCGTTCAGTATTTTATATACGTCGCTTCATTGTCTTCTAGCCTCTAGAGTTCTTGGGAGAAATTCACACTGATTGTTATGAAAGACCCTTGGTATGTTAAATTGCGTTTTTCTCTTGCTGCTTTGAAAATTTTCTTCTCGTCTTTGGTTCTCAAGAATTTTATTAGCATATATCACGGAGTTGATCTTTATGTGTCTCTTCTGATTGGGATTCGTGTAGTTTCTTATATTTGCAGGCTTGATTCGCTGCTCAGGTCTCGGAAATTCTCTCTGGTTATCTCTTGGAAAATTGTTTCTATGCCTTTATTGTTATTGTGGTGCTTTGGGATTTCAATAATTCTAATGTTAGGTTTCTTAACTGAATCCCACATTTCTTTTTTAGGTTTGTTCCCTATTCTTTGTTCTTTACTCTTGTTTCTCTTGAGACTTGATAAGTTCAGATATTTTGTCTTCTAATTCAAATATTCTACCTTCTGCTTGTTTGACACTACTGTTGAGTGTTTCTCTTGCTTTTTCTAATTCAAATGTTTTATTTTTCAGTTCCAGTAGTTGTCTTTTTTTTCTGTGTTTTCAAATTGCTTGTTGAATCTCTCATTTTGTTCCTCCATTTACTTCCTGAACTCCACTAGTTTGTTTTCTGTGTTTATTTTGCTTTCTTTAAACATATTTAGCACCATAGTCTGAAACTTACCGATTCTTTGCATTATTTTGACCTCCATAGAAGAGATTTCCTCTTCTTCATGTTTTGCTTTTGAGTGTTCCTTCTTCTCCTGTGCTTTAGTTTTTTTACTAGTTTTTGTTGAACTTAAGCCATTTTGTTATCTTCTCTTTAAATTTTTTATTCTGTTTATGGTGGGAAAATTCAAGAGATCTGTATGCTTGGTCTCAGGGATTCAATATGCGTGTGTGGGGGGAGGGTGGTTTCACTGGATGCCACCGCTGGTGTGCGTGGTGGGGCTCAACTTTACCGTGGTGACAGTGGGGGTATTTTTTCAGTCTTTCCTTCCCCTTTGCCCCTGGACTGGCATACCCACTACCCATGGTGTCCCTCTGCGGGCTGCCTCCTGCTTGCCTGTCAGTCTGGACCGTTCCCCTTACCCTGTTGCCCTTGCAACTCTTTCATGTCCTAGTACCCATTAGTTTTGGGCCTCAGTGAGGTTCAACAGTACTCTCACACAGCATTAAGGTCTTCCTTTGCCCCCTCCCACTTGCACGGACTGCGAACTCCTACGGCCAATTTACGCTGCCTTTAAAGAATCCCCCTAGAGGTTCCTCAGATAAGCTCCCTTTCTGTGTTCCGGGCTTGGGATGTTCCTCAATCCCATCCAAAAATGGCTGCAATGAGCTTGCCCTCCTGATGTTAGCGGGTAGGGTCTCTGAGTTGTTTCTGTGCTAACTCTTTTCCTCCTCTTGCCCGCTTCTGGACTCACCTTGATCCTCCAATTCCCCAGCTGCTGTCTGGAGTTCTGAGAGGTCAGTCTGTGCTAGTTTTTATTCATAGTTGCTATGGGAGCAGATGGGAGCATCCACTCACTTCGCCATGTTGCTCCACCCCGCACAGGTCCCTCTTTGATCGCTGTCCCTGCAGGCCTCTCATAACATGAGCTAGATACTGAGTGTAATTAGTGTTTAAAGATTAGTACTACATATTTATATTCTGTGTATTTTTTTATATGTTCTGCATCACTATATCACTATACATTGTTTTATAAACAATAATTAAGGAAAAATTAACTAAAAACCAATTATCAGTTTTATTAAACAAGTTCCGTTCAATAAGTCAAAGTTGTTCAAAGTATTGTGCCAACTGTAAAATTTCCATGATCCTTTCCTTTACTTGAGTAGCATGTAATTCACAATCAAAAACTTTTGGGATTAAAAGTTACCTTAGAAATCAATTAGCTCAACTCTCTTATTTTGCAAATGAGAAACACTGTGGCACAGGCAAATTAAATTCCAAGGTTATACAGCCAGCTCCCGACAGAGCCAAGCTGGACATAAGGTTACTGACATGCAACTCTGTAATCCTTCACTACAGCAGTCAATGAGAGCATCATTATCTGAATTTAGTATACAAATGGTACATTCGATTTCTCTTCTTAATAAAATGTTAATTGTGCACAGCATAAATCGATGTAAGCTTGACCTAATTTGCTTTTGGCCACTAATGTTCTTTTTTTTTGGAAGGGCGCTTTTTTTTTTTTTTTTAAATTGTAGTTTAGATGAAGGTTTACAGTACAAATAGTTTCTCATTAAACAGTTAGTACACATATTGTTTTATGACAATGGTTAACAACCCCATGACATGTCAACACTGTCCCTTCTTGCCTTGGGTTCCCTATTACCAGCTTTCCTGTCCCCTCCTGCCTTCTAGTCCTTGTCCCTGGACTGTTGTGCTCCATTAGTCTTGTTTCATTTTATGGGAGGAAGGGCATATTTTAATCACAGATTTTACATAGGAGCTTTTCTACATATCGGAAAGTTTACCTTTTTTGCTCCCCCATTCACTTGGCCCTGCAGATACACCTGTAATCACAGAAATAGTTCCATATTGAACCAACTTTGTAGACCCCCAAAATAAACGCACATATAAAACTGACAGAAATCTCCATAAATGCAAATTCTTGTATTTGTTGTTTGCTGTTAGTTGCCGTCAAGTCAATTCCAACTCTTGGTGACTCCATATGTGTCAGAGTAGAGCTGTGCTCCATATGGTTTTCAAGGCTGTGACCTTTCACAAGCAGATCACCAAGCCTGTCTTCCAAGGCACCTCTGGGTGGATTTGAACTGCCAGCCTTTCAGCTGGTAGTTGAGTTCTTAACCATTTGTGCCACCCTTGATATACTATTTGTCGTTTAACCAAATAAATGGCAATGCTTACTAAATAATGCTCTGTAACTGATAACTGTACTTTTTGTCATCAAGCTATAATGCACTAGCAGTTCTCAGCCCTGCTGCCTCTCTCAGTGGCTCCTTCAGGAGCTGGGCAGCCACACCTAGGAAGCAGAAACTTCAGGGTACAAGGTTATCTGTAGCAAGGTGGAGCACCCTGTAGGAACTAGCCCAGGTGCAGGCCACACCAGATAATGTGGTTTGCTGTTCTTTTTGTATAAGAATCAGCAATGATTGTGTTTCATTTGACTTCTCATTTTAAGCTGGGGGGTGGGGGGGTGGGGTGGGAAGAGGAAGGCAGATGTGTCCTGCAGAATGTTGTTCGGAACACTAGTTCTATGAAAACAGTGAATCAAATAACTTTGGGAAATGTGGCATGCTCTCTTTGGATATTCACATTGGAGTCAAAAGGCAAACATTTTAAAAGGTTTAAAGGAAAATTTGTTTAATATTTTTTAATCCAGTGTTTCCCAAACAGACCCATCTTTGAAATATTACTATTCACATCACGAACACACTGCGGAAACGAGGATTAAGCATTCCCCTCAGTGAGTGCATGTCTTGGGAAGAGGGTGGGTTGGGACATGTCAATTTACTGTTCCCTCTATTGATCTCTGACCCCACAAGCCTCTTATAATGTGAGCTAGATACAGAGTGTAACTGGTGTTTAAACACCAGTACTGCATATTTATGTTCTGTGTATTGTTTTTTATTATATGCTCTGCATCACTATATAGTGTTACATTTTTAATATACATTATTATAAAAGTTTGTTTAGAGAAAACCCTTGTTTACTTTATGAGTGATTTAAAGGACTTTTTAAGGATAATTCTGACTTTGAGATTTTTACCTTGTTCGATGATGTCAGAACCACCTGAGATATTGTATCTCTGAAATGGTTTGGTCAGAAAACAGTGGAAGTTCAAGGCAGCGAATGATAAACCTCTAAGGCAGGAGAGGTAAGAGAGGGGTGGGGAAGATTTCACAGAAATGTTGCTTATGCTGTGTCTTGAAGGATGTATTGGCATCTTCCAGGTGGTTAAGAGCACAGAAGGAGCCGTGGTGGCACAGTGGTTAAAGCGCTCCGCTGCTAACTGAAAGGTCAGCAGTTCAAATCCACTAGCCACTCTGCAGGAGGAAGATGTGGCACTCTACTTCCATAAAAATTACAGCCTCGGAAACCCTATGGGGCAGTTCTACTCTGTCCTATAGTATTGCTGTGAGTCATAATCGACTTGATGAAAGAGCACAGGCACAGGGTCCTAGCTCAGCATAACAGTTCAGGAAACTGGTTAAAAAAATATATATATCCTTGGAATCTAGGGTACAAAGAGGGAGGTGGCTGGTGAGGCAGGTCAGGTTAGCTCATGAAGGTCTTTCAGTGTTGTTCTAAGGAGCTTGGCCTTCAACTTGCCCTGTGCCTGGGAGAGTCTGATTCATTAAGTCTTGGGTAGAGCTCAAGAATATAAATTTTGAGAAAAGCACTCAGATGATTCTAATGTACACTCCAAGCTGAGAAAACTTGGCACATTATGACAGGGTTTCAAGGAGGGGGATATTATAATAGGAGTTTTGAAGGCTTTGAGGAAGAGGATTTGAGAGGAATGATCCCAAAGGCAAAGAAGCCATGAGGAGGCTCTTGCACCTGTCTGGGTCAAAAACAACTAGGGAAACTGTGCCAGTAATGTGGGAGGGGAAAGAAGGATGGATGAACAGATGTGATCCAAACTTGATCCATAGCATTTAGTGACTGACTAAATACAGGATGGTGTGGGAGAGAAGAACCCGGATTTCTGAACTGATGATTCTGACAGCTAGGGGAGGAAACTATGAGAGGTCTTCACTTGAGCCCCTGTTCATCCCTCACTCTTCCCCTTCCACCTATAACTTTGCTATCTTTGTAGCTTTGGCAAGTACCATGATGTGGGCCTGTTCCACCTCTGCTCATCTAGCATGCTCCCACCACACAGTGCTGCCATCGTTTTCCATAACCTCACAGCCATCAGGCCTTCTGTGCAGCGGAGTGCCTGCCTATTAAAACAGATGCCAGAGAGGCTCTGGTCCATTGGCAGAGCTGTCCTAGGACCAAGAAAGCCCTTGGGGAAACCTACAAGTATGAGAATAACCATTTGGGAAGACAGAAGTGAAGCATCTTTGTAGGACAATTCACAGGATACCCTGCACCATAAGTCCAATGGAGTTGTGATTGGCCACTTTCCCACCTCATACATGGTAAGGTTGGGGAGGATGGACAAGGTAGTCACAAAACGCAGCTATGAATAGGTGCCCTCTGCACTGAGTCAAAAGGAACCCTGGTGGTGCAAATGGTTAAACACTTGGCTGCTAACAAAAAGATTGGCTGTTCGAACCTACCCAGCAATTCCGTGGGAGAAAGACCTAGTGGTTGGCTTCCATACAGACTACAGCCAAGAAAACCATATGGGGCAGTTCTACTCTGTCACGTGGGGTCGTAGGAGTTGACATTGACTCGATGGCACCTAATAATGACACTGAGTCAAAGACTCCCAACCACACCTCAGCAGCAGAGAGAAGTTGAGCCTTGAGTCTGGATGAAGAGAAAACTAAAGAGGTGAAGAAGCTGAGATTCTGCTGTCCAGCCTAAGGGTAGCTTTGGCAAGTACCACCGTGTGGGCTTGGGCCGGCATCTGCCTGAGACAGGAGAGAATTAAGAGATCCCCCTTGTCTGGGACATGGTGAAATCTCTGAAAAGGAGGATGGGTCAGCTGTGCAGGATGGCTGGGCTGGTGAAAGGAGGCCCTGTCAGCTTCGAAGTGACCTCGGTGTAGTGTGATGAGCAAGGAGCAGAGAGGGCCATGTGGCACTTACTGATCTTGAGAAGGAGTCTCTCAATACATCCAGTGAAAATAGGTAGTGAGCAAAGTCCAGATTAGGAGCTAGAAGACCTGGGTTCAAATCCAGACACCCCCAATTGTGTTTTTGCTAACATTATTTGGCACTTCTGGGCTTTAGTTTCCTCCTTCTAAAATAAGAATAATACCTTCTTTGGAATTAATAGCAGTAAGTCTGGGTGCAGAGGATAATATAAGTCCCCTCCTGCTGCCGACATCCCCACCTGGTCAATGCACAAGCTCTTCTTACATTACCGTGATTCAGGCATACACTAGTCTAGTAGTCTATGGAGCAATCAATTCATGTGAGATAGTCTTGGACAAAAATTGAAAAAGCCTGTGCTATTCAGGGGAAATTTGACAAGTAGAGTGAGCAATCTATTAGAGTCTTGTTTACAAGCTCTTGTTTATATTTCTTCAGCCCTATTTAGTTTTTTTTTTTTTTTTTTCAGTGTTTACTCAGCTAGGATTAGGAGGGTGGAACTTAATGTACTGCAGAACGGACAGAATGTGTCTTGATCCTCATTTTATTGGAACACAGGAGCAGCTTTCAAACTCGGTTCTAGATGGGGCATGGGGCCCACTGGTGCCTCCAGAACCAAAGCCAAATAAACTCAGCGTAAGTATGCTAACTGACTACCACCCCACCAATTCCACACATCCCAGGAGAATTGTAGTTGTAATATTCTCATATTATTGTCTCTGAGAAGTCCAGTAGTTAAGAAACCTGTTTATAAGTTGAGTCCTGGGGTGGCACATTGGTTAAGCACTGGACTACTAACTGAAAGGTTGATGGTTCAGTCGCACCTAGAGGCACCTTGGAAGTAAGGTCTGGTGATCTTCTTCCAAGAGGTCACATCCTTGAAAACCCTATGGAAGTTTCCTGAAAAGGGCAATGCCTGGCTGTGAAGAACCAACAGTATTTGGAGAGGCAAAGAGAGTGATAGCAATGTATGCATTAGATTGCAGGAAAGAGAAACCACCTCTAGAGGTCCCTGGGAGAAGAGTAAAAATTGGCTACAAGATGTTTTTTTATAACACTTTAAATGAGCAGCATACTTTTATTTTAAAAGGAAAATTTTACCTATATTATCTTTCTTCTAGAGCTCTTTATACACAGCCACAACTTCTGAGGGCGTCTGAGATAAATGAGATCCAATGTAACCAATAGGAAGCTGACGCTTGCCTGTGAATAGGGTCACTGTTATTCTATTGGAGCACTTGACTTGGTCCTGGCAAGACCACAAGCACCATACTGCAGGGAAGAATTTACAAGGAACACACCACTGTAGGGAAAAAATGAAAGACCCCAAATCCTAGGGTCAGTCCTTACCTTTCTCTTCTAGGGGAAAGACTAGCAGAATGGTGTAGGGTCCCAGGATGCAGGAGGAGCCACAAAGGAAACTCTTTGTATTGAACTTTGTGGAATAACAATGAACGGGGCACATAGCTAGAAAATGGCAATGGGCAAGAGTTCTCATTTACCAAAAAAGGGGGAAAGATAAATCATGAAAATATGAGCAGTATGATCTAGTATCACTAGGTCAACCCACAGCTGATTGACAACCATATCCCCAAAGTGCTAGGTAATGGATTTTGTGTCAGCGTAGAGGAAATGATAGAATAGTAAGCTATGAAGCACTGGATTTGGATGAAAACATGCACAGCTACCATTTCTTATTCATCCTTACATCCCCTCCCAGTATTTAGGACGTTCCTTGAACAAAACAGGTATTTAATAAAGGTTTGTATTGAATGGACAAATGGTTGGTTGAAAGAATTAATGACTAAAATAAATAAATAGACAAAGAAAAAAACACTCTATGGAGCAGTTCTGCTCTGTACACATGGGATCACCATGAGTTGGAATCAATGTTAACAACAACAAAAATAATTTATTAGTTAAACTTGTTTACTCCAAAGGAATACTTATTTTTCTCATAGAGCTATTAAAATTTCTCTACCAGTTTCCCTACATGGAAATACTGGAAAAGAGTACAAATAGATGGACTTTCACATTTTCATATTTTTATCTATTCTGTTCTCTTGGAGGCCCAGTGGAGAAGTAAAATATATAACTCACCCCTATTATATGATTACCAGACTTTAATAAAAATCTAACCAATGTTAAATTTTATTTAAGATAGTCTCATTTATTTCATTTATGTGATCATGAATGTCATTCTGATTCTTAGATACATTAGTCTGTGCAGTGACCAAAATCTGAAGAGACTTCCAACCCCAAGGGACCTCTCTAGCTGTCCATGGGCTGCTGCGGTGTGTTCCTCTCTATGAATTCAAGGATGCAAAAATATTTTTTGAGAACCTACTGTGTGCCAGAAACTGGGAACTTAGCTGTGGGATAATATTGTCATGATGTGTCCTAATAAGAAGCTTTAATCACTGTCATGAATATCAAATTATAAACTATACTGAGTGACATCAAGGGAAAGTAAAAGATGATGTAGAGAGTATAATACTCACCCCAGACCACCCACTGCTGTTGAGTCGATTCTGACTCATGGTGACCTCATAGAGTTTCTGAGGCTGTAAACCTCTGTGGAAGCAGACTGCCACATCTTTCTCCTATGGAGCTGCTGGTGATTTTGAACCACCAACTTTTTGGTTAGCGGTCGATAGCTTTAACCATTGCACCACCAGGCTCCCTGAGAATATAATTTAAACAAAACAAAAAAACCCTCATTGTGGAGTTGATTCCGGTTCATAGTGACCCTATAGGACAGAGCAGAACTGCCCCATAGGGTTTCCACAGAGCACCTGGTGGATTCAAACTGCTGACGTTTTGGTTAGCAGCTGAACTCTTAACCACTATGCCATCAGGGTTTATAGGGAAGTTAATTTTGATTCTGAGCTCCAGGAAGTCCTCACTGAGAAACTGACTTTTAAGCTGAGACATGAGATGTATAGAGTTAATTTTGATTTCCCCATTGTTTGAAGGTTTGTAAGGATTAGCGATAACGTAGATAGAGTACCCAGCACAGTGCCTGGCACAAAAGGTGTTTAAGGGGTTCAGATACACCGTCTCTCAATCAATAAGTGCCAAACCAGGCAACACTTTAGAGACCAGCTGACGGACTACATGTGCTGCCTTAAGCTCTGATCTTGGTGAATTATAGGTATACAGCTAAACTGGGGACCCACCTCATCCACACTGAACATGCTCGGTGTATGAATTTCTGCTCACATCTGCTTTGTTCAACATTTCTATGCAGAATGAGTACCTCGCCCCTTCCTTACCTTGTGTTCCAGTCCATTTGGATTGGCTCTGACTCCCTGACTATTTCCAATCCTTGGTTCATCTCCTAGAACCCAACCCCATGAACTTCCCTGGAAGTAAGACATTGCCATCTCCCCGATGAGAGATGTCAGCCTCTTTTCCCCCCAGCACCACCTCAACCAGGTGAGGCCCTTCAGTGAGGTCCCTAGTTAAGGTCAGAATAAGCTTTATAAGCTTATTTATAAGCTTAGATTTGTGGTTCCTACTTCTGCCTTCACATCTAGGGGGATGAATCTAGTGCTGGATGAATCCCCCAAGCCACAGCCCAGGCCTGTCTGCTGAGTCCTCTCTCGCACCATTCACTTTGCACTTGAAGACCCTGATGAGCACATGGCCAAAAGCCTTATGGGTTATTGATGAGGTCTCAGAGTGTTGCTTACTGGGTCTGGCAGGGACACCATCCCAAGGCAGAGGAAACACTAGCAACATGTGGATTGAGATCAGACTCCCCTGGGCATTGCTGAGGGGAATGATGTTATCATCCAGAGTGGGCTCGAAATGGCCTGGGTTTGAATTAGTTGTCCGGGGATCTAAAAGTAAGTATGAAGAAACCAGAGTTAATGTGGATGCTGAAAGGTTTGGTGTTCCCTAAAGGTATTTCACAACCTGTACTGCAGAATTGGAGTTCCTCACAACAAAGGGTAAGAGAACTAGAAGAGGCTGAAGCAGGTGTTTCTATCAAGAGACACCCAAAGACCAGTGGTGCCACAGGCCCCAAAAGCAGTGGTGCTTCCAGCAGCCTCGCTCCAGCATTGGCTTCCCTTCCTCATGAGGCAAGAAGCAAAGCTGGGGTTTAGGTTACCACCACAGCGAGAATGGCTCGTGACTAGTATCTGTGGGCCCCTCATGGATCTGAGGTTGGGCAGATGAGTAAGAAGAGAACTTAGAAGCCAGTCAGAAATTGCTTTGACTTGGGTATAAAAATGACGAACGCCACCACAGAGAACATGAAGAGTTCTCTCCCCTCTTTGTGGTTTCTAAGGTTGTGGTTTCAAGCCTACTGGGACTACTTATGGAAAGGGAGACTCATTCATTTTTTGGTTTGAAGCACTTCCAACAGTGAGGGGCCAAAGTGTAAGGAGTACAAAGAAGACCACGCTTTGAGAAAGGATGCCTTGTTGCTGCTGCATGTATCTTCTGTTTTCAGATACATGCGTAGGCAAGTGTATCAGATTATGCCCTTACAGATAAGTCACCTGACCTGTGTCCTCAAAATGTAGCACATTTCTCTATACAGTAGTCTGTTTAAAAAAAAAAAAAAAAAGCCCATGCTCTCAAAGGCTGGGTTGATTGAGGGAAGATGTAATGAGTTCCAGTGAGTTCGAGTCTGATCAAGGAGAAAGATAATTACCGTAAAATAGCAGCATTGCACAACAACCTATTTTTGGGGGCCAAATCATTGACAGCTGTATGCAGGGTGTGGTCCCCCACAGCAGGAAGCCTTCCAGAGTCAAGTGGCCCTGGGAGCCACCAGAAGGGTGGGGGGAAACTTACTTGCCCCTGTACAATGTTCTTCTGCAGCAAAGTGGGGAGTCTCTGCGTCAGAGAGCCCCAAAGGACAACAACCTCCTTGGGTTCTTATACCTACAGGGTTTTATTTTCTCTATAACTAGCAGATGTTGGGTGCTGTTTTGCAGGGTATGTAAAGCAGGCAGGCTCTAAGTGGCTGAAGAATCTTCCTATTTTGGGCAATTTTTAAAGCAATTGGATGTGTACAAATTTGAGTTTGACACTGGCAGGCGTTTTTAGGCTAAGGGGCCTCAGCTTGTTATGAAGAAGTAAATAACTTGGGACCAATACACTGAGGCCATTTTTAACTCATTTATATAACAAGAAGGTACTTGTTAACAGCTTTATGTTTAATATGATCAACTGGACTTCTTTCATGAAGACTCCACAAAGCCAGTGAAGACTGGAATCTGTAAAGTCAGGTGTACATAAAAATGCATACACTTTGTAGACTTTAAAATTATTTTTTATGGGCAATTTCTGTTATAACTGTTCCCATTCACTGGCCTATCAATAATATGACAGAGTTCTTGGTATTGCATTATTACAATACCACCGTCATCCCACCCCCTTCTTTTTGAGCAATCATAGTGGGCGATGAAAAAAATAGGGCACATTTGAGAGAAAATAAATGACTACACAAAAGACAAGCACATTTCTTTGACTGTCAAAATTAGCTATGAAAATTAAGATTGAGAACATCTGTTTTAATTATGTATGTAGCACAGGCTGTTCTGTTGTTTCATAGTTTCTCTCTGCAAAAAAAAAAAAAAGGACAGAAAAGAAAAGATACCTGCTAGTCTCTCATGATCTTCCCCTGGAGCTAAGTCTAATTTGTTAACTATGAAAAGCTACTGTGGATATTAAATAATGTCCTTATATGCAAATATGTAAAATTTTTAGAATTCATTTTGCAGACCTTGTATCGGAAGATTGGAGAGGGCAGACTAGATGCCATAAGCATAAATGTCTAAATCCATATGACAGCAGTGTGTTAGCTTGGTGTTTAATTAGGCATAGAAGCTTTATTTTTTTACCCAGTTGTGAAAACCATAGTAATGCAAACTGACACCAAGAAAGCTGCTGGGAATAGGAAAGAAAATGGAAGTGAACTAGGTGGATAACAGATCCTGACTGATCAGGCAGGTGGAGACTTGAAATGTTTACCATTCTCCAAGTGTTCCCAGAGTGCTAGACACCTTAGAAAGTTAACCCATAAAGCTGCAGGAACGTTCGCAATCGTTGGTCCATTCCTACATCATTTACTGTTCCTAAGCATTAAATGCTCCCCCCGCCCTGCTTCTATTAAGAATCTCTCGCTCTGCTGTGAATCAAATCCATTTTCTCCTGTTGGACGTGTTTTAGAGGGAACCAACCCAAGATACTATTTATGTCCTTGAGAAACTTAAAGACGACTTCCTTCATTTTCTCTTCTTGCTGAACATATTGATCATTTAAACTTGATTTGAACAGAATAATAATAAATTTACTAGAATAGTAAATAGTCAAATAGTCAAAAAAGAAAGACCTTGTGGAAAGATCAAATGAATTTAATTATTTGTTTTTTAAATTGAGGTTAAGATATAGATGGTATAAAATGTATTTTAATATAATATATACAGGTAGTCCCTGACTTACAACAGGGTTCAGTTCTGACCACTCTGTTGCAAGTCAGTTCTGATGAAAGTCAAATACCTCATGTTTGTATTTTTTCAGTTTTCATTATTATTACCATAGCTTGCTATACAGCACTGTTTTGAACAGTAAACCATAACATTGACTATCTGTGAGTGAACATCTGAGAGTAATGCAAATTAGCACTGCAACATTGTATGTAGTACATATTACCAATAATAACACTTAAGAAAAAAAAGACTATAGGAAGTGCTGCTTCTCTTAACTCAAATACGTTGTAAGTCAGGACTAGTATTTAAAATATATATAAATTTATTTTATAGGTTAATACTAAGTATACATTTATTTTTGAAAAAAATTATATTCAACAAATTATTAACTTTACTATTTCAGTTATAACTTATTTTTGGTTTTCTAAGTTTTCTATTAATAAGGTCAATTTTATTTCCTCCTTTCTAAATTATTTATTTTGTGTTTAATTTTCTTTCTCACTTTTCTGGTCAGGACTTCTAATAAAATATTGAATAGAAGTGAAGATAATGGGCACCCCTACCTTTTTCTTGCTCTCAAAGGGAAAGCTTTTAATGTTTTTACCATGAAATATGATGATTGCTGCTAATTGCTTTTATCAGATTCCGAAAGTTCGCTTCTATCTCTGGTTTACTAGGATTTTTTAAAATGAATGGATATTGTATTTTATCAAATGCTTTTCCTGTATCTGTTGAGATGATCATTTGAATTTTTGCCTATAGCCTGCCTTTACATTAATGGTTTTCTAATAGTAATTGACCTTTGAATTCAGGGGATAAAACCATATTGGCCATAATGTTTAATACTTTATATACATTGCTAGACTTAACTTGCTAATATTTTGTCTGGTATTTTTGCATATATTTTTGTGAGTGAGATTGGCTTATAGTTCTTCCTTTCTTACAGCCCCCTTGTCAAATTTTGATATTGAGGTGTTGGCTTCAAAAAAAAATTAAGAATAAATTTTTTGTTCTCTGGAATAATTTGTATACTACTGAAATGATTTCTGAGGTGTAGGACAATTTTAACTACTGATATAATTTCTTAAATAGTTTTAATAATGTTCAATTTTCTAACTCTTCTTCAGGTAGTTTTAATAGATAATATTTTCAGACATATGTCCACTCTACATAAACTTTAAATGAATTGGCAAATTTTACCTATCCTCTTGTTTTGTAGGAAATGCAGAAGCGCTAAAGATTTTTGAGCAGAGAAATGGTACACTGTTCAGGGATGTTATGCAAGATGAGTTGGCAAAAGATTGAATAAACATCACTCTTCATTGGTCAGCTATTTAACTGGCAACTGTCAAATCATTTTTAAAATGTTTATACTCAGTTTCATCAGCATCTAAGTCCATTAAGAAAGTCATTGAATCTTTTGCTCAGTTCTATTAACTCTGTAAAACATCATCTTCCAAGTGGCCTGGTGCTTTAGTAAATGATCTGTTTCATTTTAAAGGAAACTTCCATAGGTGGTACCATAATCCGTTTCTATCTGTCCTACTGGTGCACCTGTGGGCCATTTATGTGGCTCTGCCTCAGAATTCTTCTGAATAGAGTTCACAGCACTCCTGGTGGGGCTCGAACATTCTCCTCATGGACTGAGAACTCATCCAAAATATCTAGTTGTTGTTGTTAGGGTCAAATGACTTGTAATTCCATAGATGTTCATTTTTATGCTCACATAAGGGGTTAGTTACTATTAATCTATTAAATGAGTTATTAACTGTTACTAGTATTTGGCATTTGTAAATAAAATTAACATGCTTCCAAATTCTGCCAAGAAATATTGTTACACCGCAAGTGGCAGCGTTGCTTAGCTCCTGCTGTGTACATGAGCACACACACAGAATCTCCACGATTTTCTGGATTGAGAGTTTGTTGTCGGTGTGTCATTAGTGTCATTGTTAGTTGACTGTGGTTTTCAGTTGCAGTTATTTTTATTTTTAAATTGTAAACTGCTATCAGTTTTACCTCGTTATCAATTTCATTTGTCCTGAGTTATCTGGCTAATCCAATAGTATGTAGAGCGCATACATGTATAAACGGTTCTCGGGAGCCTACAGTTTTCCCATAATTAGACATTAAGGCATATGTTGCAGTTTGATATGAATCATTCGTACAATTAGTGCTAAAGCAGATGTTTACACAGTTTGATCCCAGGCGATGTTTCGTTGCTGTCACAGACCTTGCACCTCCATCTCCCTGTCTCCCACTGGAAAATAGAAAGGGGTGGGGTAGGTTAGCTGTGAAGTTATTTACCTTGTCATAAGTGCAGTAAGCAATCTTTTGTGAATTACACTTTAGAGGGCTCCTGGGGTAAACATTCTATGATAAAAATGTAATGTGGGTGAGAGTGAACAGCCTGCATAGAACAATTCTTTTTATCTTCTCCTAAAAAATACAGATTAACTGAGTGTTCCCTTGTGTACTGTCTCAAAAAATGAGGCTTCTTCTGGAGTAATCTTTTCATATTGTATAATCTTTTGATTTTGGCAGAGAATGTGAGAAAAACCTATTAAAAGCAAATGGTTGGAATCCTGCAGCTTAAACTTTTTTTTCCAAAAAATAACCAGCCACATCGGCCTCACTGATTTATTTACCATATTAGATATAGATTTTTATGCAGTGCATATTGGAATGAATTTCTATATGTCTACTGGAATATGGTGGAGCCCTGGTGGCACAGTGGTTAAGCGCTTAACTGCTAACCAGAAGGTCAGTGGTTCAAACCCACCAGCTGCTCCACAGGAGAAAGATGTGGCAGTCTTCTTCCATAAAGATTTACAGCCTTGGAAACCCTGGGGGAATTTCTACTCCATCATATGGGATCGCTACGAGTCAACTCAATGGCAGTGGGTTTTTGGTATTGGAATATGGGTGGAGTTTTCCTTAGCGGAAGGCACTGTGCTAAGTGCTCCGCATTAACTGTCTCACTGGAAACTCACCATAGCACCATGAGACAATTTCACAGCGATCACTGTTTGACGTATGAGGCCACTGAGTCATACAGGGGCAAACGTGCTTCAGACTAAACAACTGCAAGTGAGGGCTTCAGTCACAGGCAGTCTGACTCCAGAGCCTGTGTTCCTACCCACATGACACTAATCCTGCTTTCTGAGGAGTAACCTGGGGCTCAGAGAGGTTGTTACTTAGCCAAGCTAGCCATTAGCCAGTTCAGATTTAAAAACAAGAAGCAAAGCAATCGAGAGACATGAGATTTGATTTCAAGAATTATTATTTCTACTAATTTGATCAATTAAATGAAGTTTGGTCCCAATATTGACTAAGTATTATTTAACATTTACTATAACTGCTTTTTTTCTGGACTCTGATACGTTTATAGAAATAAAACTACTCAGGCAAGATTTTAGAGAACCTATGTGCAGACTTTATTGAAGAGAATGTATTTTTTTCCTTTTTTTAAAAATGATATTTTACTGTGTTTTCAGTGGAGGTTTACACAGTAGTTTAGGTTCCCATTCAACAATTTCTACACGTATTGTTCAGTAACATTGGTCACATTCTTCACAATGCATCAACCTTCTCATTGTTTTCGTTCTGGTTGTTCCATTTCCATTAATCTAGTTTCCCTTCCCCCCCCTTAATATTCTCATCTTTCTTTTAAAGTCATGAAGAGTATATATTTTGTTGAAAAAGATTAGATGCAGGAAAATCCATCACAGTTAGTGCCTTGATGTGTTGTGGCTTATTTTGGTCCAAACTTTATTCTGAATTTCAAGGGTTGGTTGGTGGTATCCCTATCTTTAGGCTCAGAGCAGTGTACAGTCCAGCTGAAGTTATAAGAAAAAAAGGGCAATAGTTCCTTCCCCACACTAAGATTCAGCTTCCATTAAAGATGTGAAAATCAGACAAGCAGCAGGAATGAGATAGAGAGTCTGGCGTTTTGTACCTGGGTGGTGCAAATAGGTAATGCGCTTGACTGCTATCTGAAAAGTTGGAGGTTCGAGTCTACCCAGAGGTACTTCAGAAGAAAACCCTGGTGATCTACTTATGAAAAGTCAGCCATTGAAAGCCCTGTGAAGTACAGTTCTACTCTGACACACATGGGGCTGTTGTGAGTCAGAATTGACTGACTTGACAGCAACTGGTTTTATTTTGTAGCCATCCAAGAAGCCTCTCAACATATGACAAGGTTGAAGGAACTGAACAGTCCCCACAGAACCTTCTGGCATTTACATTATTTAATTTCAGTGATTATAAGTCATTTCCAAAATGATCTGCTAGCTTGACTAAGTAACATAACCTCTCTGAGCCCCAAGCTATTCCTCAGAAAGCAGGATTAGTGTCATGTGGGTAGGAACACAGGCTGCGGAGTCAGACTGCCTGTGACTGAAGCCCTCACTTGCAGTTGTTTAGTCTGAAGCACATTTGCCCCTGTATGACTCAGTGGCCTCATATGTCAAACAGTGATCGCTGTGCAATTGTCTCATGGTGCTATGGTGAGTTTCCAGTGAGACAGTCGATGCCGATTACTAAGCACAGTGCCTTCCGCTAAGGAAGCACGCAGTAAATGTTAGCTGTTATTAAAAACAACCTTGAAAAGTGTTTGTGAAAATTGATATGGAAGTGCACTGGACATGCATTGGAAGCAGAAAGGCCATGTATAAAGAGAAACTGAAAGCTTTTACCATACCTCCATTTTTAATAATTTTCAATTATTACGTTCAATAATTATGTTATTATATTTTTCTCTGGTTAATCACTTTCACCAATAGTTATTCTCATTGTGTATTTATTCAGCCCAGACTTCTTTAGTCTTTTCTTTCTCTGTATTTGATTTAAAGGGAAAAGAAAGATGTCCAAGAGTCAGTGTGGCTATCACTATGCCAATAATTCTTCCATGACCACCATGTTGCCATATAGCCAAATGGAGTTGCCAGATGAGTAGAAGGGCTAACAAAGACCTAGTGACCTTTTACTGGGAGTTAAGAAGGCAGAAATAAATATGAGGTTAGGGGTAGATTCTCCTTTGAATTCTGTTTTGACATATGTGAAATTGTGAGTAGAACAAAGTCAGTTTTCGTAGACTTATAAACCGCCAACAGACTGTGACTTTTTTTTTAATTATTGCAAGAAGGAAAATGATTCATATTAGTCATTTCTTTACCTGTATGTTTTGGTATACCTGAAGAAGTGCTGATTTACTTTTTCAGCCTTTTCAAGTTTAGGAATAAATTATGCTCTTCAAGTTAATTTATAAATTTAGAAGTTGGGTGCATTTTCCAACAGAAGTAATTTTATGAATAATGACTTGGTTCCTAGGGAAGCCTACAAGTCTATTTAACCCACTGATTATGCCAGTGGTGTTCTAATAGCTCTGTAGAAGCCCATCACACAGAGGCTCGTCAGAACATTGATTGTTCTATGAGACAGTATCTTGGAAACTGAAACTTAGGATGCTAAAGATACATTGCTAACACAGGACCAGGTTCTTCCCTTCACTTCCCCTCGGTAGGAGGTAGATTAGGTGCCCCTCCAGCTCCACAGACCTAAGGTAGATGTCCCGAAGAGACAGAGATGAGAGAAGAGAGAGGAGTGTGGATGAGGGCTCTAGAGGCTGGGATGC
Organism: Trichechus manatus latirostris; assembly: GCF_000243295.1. NCBI lineage: Eukaryota > Metazoa > Chordata > Mammalia > Sirenia > Trichechidae > Trichechus > Trichechus manatus. The sequence continues at coordinate 10,408,479 of NW_004443968.1, read as the reverse complement.
TAAGGAGAATGGTGGACTTGACAGCAGGTTAAGCATAGGCAAAGAAGAGGCAGGGGCTTAGGATCTGTGGCCTGCGAGAAACACCTCAGATTTCCAAATTGACTTCTTGGATGTTGTTTTTCTGTCTCACCAAAGGCCCTAGGGATTGAGCTGCCTACTTCCTTCTCCATTGCCCTCATTTGTTGCTTCTGACTAGGATTTCTGTCCATCTTGTGTTCACACACTGGAGCAGTCTCTCAACTGCCCTTCTCCCTTGCCTTAGAGAAAACATACTCCATTTTAAGAGAGTGTGAGGAATTTTACTCCAAGCAATGAAGCAAAGCTGACTGGAAATAAAGAGTGTCCTTATTATGCTTATTCTTCCATCACTCCATCCCTTCACTATTGTCACCACATCTACTCTTTTCTCACCTTCACCTTCCCTCTGCTCCCCTTCCCTCTTCTCTCGTCTCCTACCTTTTCACTTGGACCTGCTAGATATACAGCTTCCTATACTATAACTTAGAGTTAAATGGACTCAATTGAGATTTTTGCATACATTTCAGATAATAATCTAAACTCAATTCTCACCTGTGTATGCTTGTTGCGAGAATGGTTGGAGTTTCTGAGGCCCTGTTCCCATTAAAGACGGTAGTCCCTGGACACAAGGATCAGGGATGGGAGCTGGAGATATTGTTGACTGGACCAGAACTGAGGTCAAGGAAGTATGGATATTTTAAAGAGAGGGTGTCAAAGAAACACTAGAGCGTATTCCTCTCCATGTTCCCTGAAGACCCATTTGGAGTCCTCTCTGGGCTGAGGTGGAAAGGAGAAATAAATTGTCCCTGGCTACAGGAAGCTCTTCAACAATAAGAAGTATAGGGAGAGAAGAAAAGGGAAAATTCCACAGTCTTTCCTACATGGGAATTTTTTATTCCTACCCCTTCCATTTTTTCAAAATTTAAATCTATGATGGAATAGGGTATTTTAAGTTTGTATAAGGGTATTTTAAGTTTGTATAAATTTGACAAAGGACTTTCACATATGTTGTTTCATTTGATTTTTCATAACAGTTGGGCAAAGTAGGCAAGAAAGTTCTTATAAGCCCCATTTTATTGATGAAGGAAGAAAGGCCCAGATAGATTGAGTTGCCAAAAGTGAACGATGCAAACCAAAACTGGAATTCGATTACACATTCACTCATTTTCCTTCACATTAGAATTCTTCTTCATGATCCTGCGCTCGGCTTATGGGATTAGCAAAAACACAGTGATGTGAATGAGTTTAAATTTTCAATGTTTCAGGAAAATCTTTAAAAGCAACATCTAAACTACATAACACTTTTGACTAAAGCAGTATTGTATTTTTCTTGGGTATTCTGTAACACTGTATATTATATTAAGTTCTGTTTTTTTCTAAGAATCAGCTGTAAGTAATTTATGCATTTGAGTTATTTGGAAGAGCTTTAAGAGACTAGGAGAAAAGAGCTGAAGCCTCAGCTTGTTTATTCTGTTAGAATTTGAACAGTAAACTTCAGGTTGTAAAAATTGCCTGGTTGAAAATGATTTCAGTCTGAACACTGAACATTGATTTACCTTGAGAAGGCTGTTTTATCTGTAATTAATTAAAACAAGCTCCATTAATAGAAATAAAGTTAGACTCACTTATTATAAACAAACCTCAGTTTGTTGCAGTAAGTCCCATGAAATGCAGATGGAGAATAAATGCTGTTCAGAAGATGATTATCTAGGCCTGATTATCTCTGCCTTTGCTTCCCATTCTTCTTCGTTTTGACATTTTGCTGCTCACTAGTGTTCCACCAGAGGTTGAAAAGGAAAAAATATGAAAGAGATAAAGCTCAGAGAGCTATACTTGTCAATGCATTGACTGCTTTCAAGAACAATTTGGTGAGGCCAAGAACTACCTGAAAGTATTTACCAAAATGAAGTTTGGGAGTACCTTGGGACTATTTCTGTCCCAAATTATCAAGAAGTTTGGGAGCTATTTGCTAAACAAAACAGAGTTTATTGTCTTCTGAGACATGTAATCTCAATCTCTAAGTGTGTATTTTTTTTATTATTTTAATTAGTTGCATACATTTCTGTTGAATGCTTTTCTTATGTTCTAAGTGGCTTTACCTATAATCTGATTTTTTTTAACTTTTGAGGTAAATTATGTATAATATAGAAAAAATTACTAATGCTAATTCATAACAACATTATAAATTATACTTACTGACCCTTATGATTCCAAAGTCATTTCCCTGTTGCATTACATTGGAGGACAAATAAGAGTTCTCAAAATGAAAATAACTTTTTCTTGAAACGGTTTTTACTGTCCAGTTATAAGTTTTTATTTTTTTTTAACTCACCTGTACCTGTGACATAATTTTATTAACTTGAATAGTTGTTTATTTCATTCCTATATTTTCAGACATTGTAAAAAAGTGCAGAAACTACAAAGAATAATAAACATCTATTTTCAGTTCTTTATAATTAACAACTATTTATATCTTGTGATATTTACTTCTAGTCTTGTTTTTCTCCAAGAAATAAAATATTATAGATAACTTTATAGACTCCTTGGACATGAATCTGGTATTCTTTCAATCCCTTTTTAATCTTTTTTATGTAAATAAGTGTGTATCAATAAAATACAGTATATTTTTATATATATCAGTCACACTCTGCATATTACTGTGTAACTTGCTTTTCACACTCAATATTATGCCTTTGAGATATATCCTTGGGGGAAAAAATGTGCATATGTGTGTGTGTGTATTTGGAATGAGGGGGTTCATTCTTTTTAATGGAAATTCTGGAGTAGCAATATTTGGGAGTCAGTTAGTAGTACTTCCCTACGTAACTGGCAAGAGCAAGTTACTTGGATAGGAATTATTACCATCAAGGCAGGATACAAACACAGGACTTCCAGTGCTGGAACTAGAATGCCAGGGGAGTCCACTGTGTCACAAACAATGCAGAAATGCACTTACCAGGGAGATTCGGAGACTGAAAGATTAATTTCTGCCTACCTTGCACACATTACAGAATCGATAGCCTAAACGCTAGGAAAAAAATTATATCAATAATCTGAACTAATCCTTGTTAATTGATTTAAATAGGGAAATCATTGTATCCATTTTTGATATTTTCAAATGTCATTCTGATAGCACACATTTAGCTAGGTTATGTAGTACTTGCAAATCTTAGGCAAGAAACCTGGGAAATATAATTACAAAATCACTGATAGCTTAACTACCCTGATCTGCTTTTCTCCAGCACCTTTTTCTTAAACATGTTTCTACTCACTGTCTGTAAAGTCTCGTATTAGCGAGATATGCCTGCAATGTCAGAATTTTAAAAGATGCACTAATGAGATTTTAAGTGTAAGCATTCTTCAAGTAGATGTATTAAAAGCTAATAATTCCATTTAGATGGAACATTAAATATGTGAAAAATCAAGCCAACAAAGAAATCATTACATTCACAATTTCATAAAATATTCCAAGTTAAGTATAATTTACTTCTACTCTTTTGTTGGATAATACCGACTTTTATATTTTTACCATTGTCAAATATATACTATGAATTACGTGGTATGCATAATGTGTAAGAAAACATTCACATAGAAGTTTATTATCAATTTTTATCTAACGTAATTTATACTGCATTAAAAGTTAATGTTTAACATTCTAATCTAATATAAAGTAAAGCAATTGATTTTTTAGTATAGACAATCATAATAGCTAAGGTTTATTCATTGCCTATAAACCAGGCACTGTCCTAGTTTCTTTTTATACATTGCTTCTAATGATCTCCAAAACCCTGCCCAGTAGATACTATCAATCCTGCTTTACAGATGAGGAAACTGAGGCCTAGTGATACCAAGTAACTTAGCTAAGTGAGTTCAACGAGTATGTGACGGAGATAAGATTCAAATCTATATCTGTCAGACTCCAAAGTCATCATCCTTTCAGTTAAAGTGCATTACTTCTCAGAAACACACAGAGGCTTGATAAACTAATACTGGCTGTTAGCTGCCTTGACTTTCAGTCCGATTGCCTGGGTTGGAGCTCCAACCTTCCAATTTGTAACTTTGGCCATGATGCTTAGCCTCTCTCTCCCTGTCTCAGTCTTTTTATGGAGTTGTTTATGAAGATATTAAATCAGTTAATATTTGTAAAATGCTTATAAAAGTTCTGGCATGTAGTAAGTATTCAATGAACGTTAATTATCATTGTTCCTGTCAACTATTGACCTCCATTTTCAGCACTCCCAAAGTTGTCAAAAACTTTATGTTGTTGGATGTATGAATGAACAAATAAATGTCTGTATATATGTTATAGAAAATAAAAACTGATAATAATCTTGGTTAGCCAAGAAGAGGAACTACAAAAAGGGAGGAAACAGTAAATAAAGCTAAAAATATTCACAAAATAGAAAACACCCCACTGGAAAACAATTTTCCAAATCAACAGGAAATAATTCTTCTTAGCACCCATGGATTGCTTTATTAGAAGTGAGCTACACATTAAGAAGCACCAAAATAAATATTAGAGCTTCAGAGTATATATCAAATAAATGGCAATAAAAAATACACTGTGGATTTATGTTTTTCCGTTGGTATGCCTTCAAAGTCTTATCTGCCCAAGTAGATGGTCAGATCTTCGAGGATCTGTGTCTTCTTCTTACTTGTATCCCATTAACACTTTGCAGTTTGTCTTCCATACAATGGGAATTTGATCAATATTCAATGACTGGGGGAAAAACTCTATGTTTTTGTAAAGCATGATTCATTAGAAATTAGTTTGATACAAGAGCCATTCTATAAGAGGGGCTGTATGTTGGGATCCACTTTGGGTACCAGAATCTCAATTGCTTCTGTCAAATGGATGATGCCTAGTCCTCAGAGATGTAAGAAGTGGAGGGATTTTTGTTTTGTCCATGTTTATATGCACTGCAGGGTCTAATGCAGTGTCTTGCACAGAATAGATAGTGATTATTAAATTGAATTATGGTTTTTCTTTTTAAAAATTCCAAGAAGACAATCTTCTAAATAGACAATAGATAAGTGGTAACTTTGGTGAAGGGTAAGACAGTACACATTACTGGGGAAGCCAGCGCAACTTGTACAAGGAAAGGTCATGGAAGCCCCCTAGATACATCCAAACTCCCTGAGGGACTGAATTGCTGGGTGGAGGGCTGTGGGGACCATGGTCTTGGGGAATATCTAGCTCACTTGGCATAACACAGTTCATAAAGACAATGTTCTACATTCTAGCTTGGTGAGTAGTGTCTGGGGTCTTAAAAGCCTGTGAACAGCCATCTAAGATACTCCACTGGTCTTACCCCTTGGGGAGCAAGGGAGAATGAAGAGAACAGGATACAAGAAAAGATTAGTCCAAAGGACTAATGGACCACAGCTTCCAAGGCCTCCACCAGACTGAGTCCAGTTCAGCTAGATGGTGCTCGGCTACCACCACTGACTGCTCTGACCGGAATCACAACAGAGGGTTCTGGACAGAGCTGGCGAAGGATGTAGAACAAAATTCTGACACACACAGAAAGACCAGATTCACTGGCCTGAGACTGGAGAAACCCCGAGAGTATGGCCCCCAGACAGCCTTTTAGCTCAGTAGTGAAGTCACTTCCGAGGTTCACCGTTCAGCCGGGGATTGGACAGCTGCATAAAACCAAATGGGACTAATGAGACACAGCAGTCTCTATAGGACTAGACGGTACAAGGACTAGACGGCAGAAGGGGACAGGAAATCTGGTGATAGGGAACCCAAGGTTGAGTAAGGACAGTGTTGACATGTAGTGGGGTTGTTAACCATTGTCATAGGGCAACATGTGTACTATTTAATGAGAAACTATTTTGTTCTGTAAACCTTCATTTAAAGTAAGAAGAGCAGCACAACTGGAAGAACGTAATCGATGTCACTGAACTGTGCGTGTAGAAATTTTTGAAGTGGTGTATCTTTGGCTATGTATATTTTCACCAAAAAAGAAAAAAGGTCGAGAAGGGAGAGTGTTGACATGTCATGGGGTTGTTAACTAATGTCGTAAAACAACATGTGTACTGACTGTTTAATGAGAAACTATTTGTTCTGTAAACCTTCACCTGAAGTACAGTAGAAAAAAACATTCCAAGAAGATAATCTTCCTGATAACTGTACTCTATTTCAAAATGACTTTGGTTTATAGCTATGATGTACTGCATTTAGCGTTTGGAGATGTGGAAACAAGTTCTGGCTCCACCAGTAAGCTAACAGAGAGCTCTGGGGGCCTCTACTGTTCTCATCTATTCTATCAAATTGCATTCCTCGGATGCATTGGAGCCAATTAAGATCACGTTAAGCCTTAAAAATTTAATATTCAAAGTTCCTAAAAGCAAGACATAAAAAAAAAAAAATCGTATTTCCTGAACTCATAGGTTAGAAGAATTATCATAATCACCTGGACTGATTAAGTAAGTGAAGGTGGAGCCTAGGAGGTGCTACCTGGCCAAAGACACCAGGTGATTCTTATGCTAGGGCAAGGTTGTCGTATTTAATCAATTGATATAGAAGACAACTGATTTCTATCCGCCACTTAATAACTCTTAATTTCAGTGTTCTTATTATTACATAATACATTCCTTCTATCTTGCCTTCAGGGTTCTCCTTTTCAACTTTAAATATTCCGTCAATCCTTTACTCTCTCCATGAACTCAACTTCCATCTTTTTGGTTGTGGAGGCCACACCTGGGCGTGGGAGGAACATGTTGCAATTTGGGAATGAAAGAGCCTCATGCTTACTGCTTAGCAACTAGTACCAAAACCAAACCCATTCCCGTTGTGTAGATTCCAACTCACAGCGACCCTATAGGACAAAGTAGATCTGTCCCATAGGATTTCCAAGGCTGTAAATCTTTACAAAAGAAGACTGCCACATCTTTCTCCCTCGGAGCAATTGGTGGGTTTGAACCACCAACCTTTCTGTTAGCAGCTGAACGCTTAACCACCGCACCACCAGAAGACTTTAGATACTCAATAAATGTTACTTTCCTCTTTTTTTGCTTTGTTTCTTTCTGACACAGAGATTATAGATTAGAACCTTCTCAAAATGTGGTGATCTGTGAACCACCTGGGAGCTTGTTAAAAATGCAGAACCTCAGGCCTTACTTCAGATCCCAAAGCAGATTCTGCATTTTAACTAGGTCAGCAGGTGGTTCCTGTGCACACTGAGGTTGGAGAGGCAAGGAGGGAATGGAACGTATGGATGGCAGTACTCACACACCTCACAACTACAGGAGAAGACCCCTAGTCGCCTGACCTGTTTCACCATAGTTTTATATTCATACATGAATAGCACATTCATAAGCACGGTATGCCTAGAGTTAATGTCTACTTTGGAGTGCACGCTTTTACAGGAACTGAGAAGCTTGTCATTCTTGTCATTCTCCCAAACCCCTTGCCTCTCTGAGTTTAGGGAGGTAGAGGTATGCTTATTTAAACCCATGAAAAGTGTTCATGCTTCATATGTGCTTATTAATATCTAGAAATAAGTCTGTCACTTCAGGCTTTGGCCTGCATTTCTATAAAGAATTGTTCTTGTTTCCCTGATTTAATGCAAAAATACGGAACATTAACAAATACATGATTTTTGTGTAAAAATAGACCTTACTTAATGTTTTTGTGTACTGTCGAATCAATCCCAACACATGGGACAGAGTAGAACTGCCCCATAGAGTTTCCTAGGTTATTATCTTTACAGGAACAGATCGCCAGGCCTTATCTCCCCTGGAGGGGCTGTTGGGTTCATCTTTGGGTTAGCAGCTTAACACTTAACCATTGCACCACCAGGGAAACTTTTAAATAATAATCAGACTTTTTTTAGCATTGAAAATATTTCTTTGTTACATTTTACTTTGTTGTAGTAACTTTCCCAGGTGAAGAAAGAGCTATGAAATGCTTTTTCCTGTTGAGATATTAGTGTCATTTTTCATTTAAATGTTGAATGGCTAGAATCAAGTGAAAGCCCCAAGATTTTCACTTAGTACTAAAACTTGGGTTCAACTGGGCAGCACAGCCCACTCTCCGTTCATAAAACAAGGGCTTTCTTTGTCCGTTACTAACTTGTATCCTCAGGTACCACCTCTTTCTTACAAGAACCACAGTCCTTCAATGTGGGGCCTCTTCCCATCCATGTACATACAGCCAGAGGCAGAGAGTCTGAGAAGACCATTTTAAATCTTAAAGATTGGAGCTATTTGTTTGTAGACAAGAAAACAAGAATCTAAATTTTTCAAAGTGTGGGAAAAGGAGTAGCAGGCGAATATTTGGAATTTTAGCTAACCACCAAAGTACTTTAGATCAAGGGCTCTCAAATTTTAATATTCATCAAAGTCTCTCTGGGCTGATTCCTGGGTCTCATCCCCCAAGAATCTGAACAACTCAACAGCTCTAGAGTGGAGTCCAGGACATTGCCATGTTAACAAGCTGAGAGAAATTGTTGAGTGGACCAAATTTTAGGAAATGCCATTTTAAATTATTTGAATTAACTAACTCTGTATTAAGGCTTCCTGAGAAAGTGGTGAATTTAGAAGTGACCCAACAGGGTTGAAACATCTGAATGTGGCTGGTGGTGTCTGGTGGCTTCATCCCCAATCCATGCAGGTAAGGGGAAAAGGAAGTTTCATTTTCTTTCCATACCTAGGATATAAGGAATCGTAGTTAAATTAGAATTTCAGATAAACAAAAATATTCTTGTGTAGTATAAGTATTTACCAAATGGAGCCCTGGTGGTACAGTGGTTAAAAGCTCGGCCGCTAACCAAAAGATCTGCAGTTCGAAACCCTATGGGGCAGTTCTACTCAGTCCTATAGGGTCACTATGAGTCAGAATCAACTCGATGGCAAGGGGTATGGTATATGGGTATGCGTTATGATAAAGACATCATCACTAGCTAATTATTAATGAGTTGTTGAGAACCAGATAATAGGCTGACAAGTGAGGTTGTGATTTCTTCTTACTAGGAGGACTATTTAAATATAGAAGAGATTATCACTTTCCTGGGAGTTAAGTCCATTTATAGCCATGATTTTGCATTTTAACCTTTTTAGTTTTGGTAGCTCCGGATGCAATTTTATCTTTATTTATTTATTTTTTATGACTGGTATGCTTTCAATTGTTAAAGCTATTTTAGAATAATTTTTTAGCCTTTTTCATATGCTGAACTTTGATTTGTTCATCTGAGGTATCTGTTTCAGCAAACTTTTCTCTTACTAATGGGCAGTAGTTCAAGCCTCCTCAAAAGGTTTGGCTGCAGACCATGAAGTTGTTTTCCTTGAATGAGGGGGTCGTTCCTTAGGAGGCAAATGTTATGAAACTTAATGGGAAATGCTGAACCCAGAAGTGCCTTGCTGGCATGTTTTGTTTTGCAGAGAAGTGAGCAAATGTTTAGAATCAGCAGAGTGAACTCCTCACACTTGAGTTTGGTGAGAAAGTTAAGACTCTGGAGATTCAAATGCATCATTCTTTAATTAAAGATGATGCCATTAAATAAATCAGAGGGGTGCAAGCAAAGCAGCTAATGCCAAAACTTGAGAAGCCTTGCCACCAATGCTTTTTAGAATTCAGTATATCCTAATACACACAAAGGTTTTTCCATTAGTGCAACTTCCCGGCTGCAATTATCTCTTTCCCAATGACCAGCATGAAGTTTTTTGGAAGTAGACTCTGGATCAAGAGCTCTTTGCTGTAAACTTTGCCTTTGCCTTTCTTTTCTGCAAGTAGGAAGATGGTAGCGTTGACCCATTGTCCCTCCCTTCCTGTCTCCAAATCCACTGCACCTGCCTGAAGTGAATCAAATTGTAAAATTCTGTTAGATGTTATAACTTGTTATAATGAGCGCTCTTCTCAGGGAAGGAAACTTAGGACTGGGCTCTGCAGTTATTCAGTGGGCAGCCTCAGAACAACCATGTGCTTTAAGTCTTCAGACCAGGAAGTTTACTACTTGGGCTTCTTATTACTAAATATTTCTTTGTAGTCATCTTAGTTGCTTAGTAAGTGGGAAATTAGTGTTTTGGGGCAATGGTGAACTCTTATTCTGACAATGGTTTATTTATTTCAGTAGCTTCTTATCTTCCCTCAGGGGAGGTATGTGACATTTTGACTAGATTTTGTAACAACACTCATTATGATTATTCAGCATTCTCAGCATGACAACAGTGGGCATAAATTCTTTATGAAATTAATCCCAGTGATAAAGGAATTGTCTTTATAATGCTCTGAATCTCTGCTTCCATGGGGTGCAGATGCTGGTAAATATTAAGTCAATCAAAATAAATTATTTTCTTGGAAAAATTTTCATATAAACCATATGTTATGCTTTTTCTTTGCCATCTTTAGTTTATGGCAGTAATTACAATGAATGGCAGAGAAAGATTAAAATAATATATTTTTAAAAAGAAAAATTTTCTTCCTTTGTCTAATGTGTTGGAAAGAGAGGCTAGGTTCAGTTATGTTAGCTGGTTTGTGTTATTCAAAGACAAGTGTGATAAGCTTCTGTATTTATCACATTTTAAATGCAATCATTATCAGAAGCTTCCCTTGAATATATTATCTGATTTAATACGTTTTATGCTTAATATCTTATTACAGTGCATGCAACACCAAATTTATGAGTTCCCTAATGGGTGGAAGCTGTATCTTAATCCATATTTGTGTATCTCTTCCCTAGCTCAGTGCAAGGACTACCATAGACACTCTAATGGTAAGTGAATGGATGGATGTACAGATGGAAGAGAGAGGTGGAGGATGGGAGAAAGAGGAAGAGAGGGTGGACAGGTTGTTGGCTACTCAGCATTCATTTTCCTCAAAAACAATGTTATGAATACACTGACTAGATTTTCAAACTCCTAAAACGTACCTTGTCACCATTTTTAACTTTATGGAAGTTACACAATGTTTTCATAGGAGGACACAGTAATGGTCCGCTATTTTCTTTATTCTTTAAAACTTAGATTAAAATCATTATAGGGACAAAAAGAACTATTTTTTTTCGTTAAAAGGAAGATATTTTAAAAGTGTCTCATTTTTATCAATGTCCAGTTTTAAAGACATATCACAGATTTACTTTTGGAGATGTCCTTACTCAATGCGTTGGCACAATATTTCAGTAGTGGTCAGATGGTCACGACACACCGTATACTACCAGTTATGAGCTTAGAATAAAAAACCTCTTTCCAGGATTTGACTTTCAAAGAATAAATTGCCCATGCCAAGGAGAAACAGTCAGTCAGGGAGCAGTGTGAGTCCGTGCCTTGGTGCCGGAGTAGTGCTTCATGGACCATTTAACTAGGGTTATGGGAGGCACTAAGAAGAAAAGACATCCTGGGGCCACAGTAGTGCAGGACTATGGATCACTTCGCAATGATATTAGACATCTTTTCTACAGAATAAAAATATCTCTCTGGTTAGTGCCAATTAATATTGATATTTAAAGTTTACTTCATATAATTAATATGGAAATAAAAATGTTGAGACATGCTTTTATTCTCATACTCACCTAACAAGTGGACACCCTAGGAGACATGATGGACAAGTTAATTTCTGCTTTCATTGAACAAATCGTGTGTACTCCTGTATATTTAATGCAACATGTGCCACCTATACAACTGCAAAGACAACTTCATGGTGGCACTGATTTCAAGCTGGTGCTTAGCTGTTCCTGAGATATTGGAAATCCAGTGCAATTTTTAGAAATGTAAATAAACCTAGCACTGCCTAAATTAAGACACAACAGGGGGTATTAAATGAAACACTTCGTAAATTTGATTTCTCATAACCCAAATAGTCATATCTAAGGGTGGGACTGTATTCATGTTCACAGATGATGTGCAAAGTAAAATGTACATGTGCGTGGGAAAAGGAAATACAGTTTAGTAACTTCATGTTCATGCTCGGGCTTGTTATGACACAAAAACCATAAATAGCACTTCAGGTTATACGTATCTCCTCTATTCATTCATTTACAGTTTACTGAGTGTCAGACATTGTTCTAGACACATGCAAGAGGGAACCAAACAGATAAAAGAGTTCACATCCCGGAAATAATGCCATTTGATATACAACATTAGATATCTAATATTTAACATGAATATAGTCTTTCATGGACTTCAATTCAATTACCTGCAAAGATGAGTCAGTCATGGCCTTCATCTCTAGGAATTTACACTCTGGTAGTGTAAATAGATATGTACAGTCAAGAGTTAAAATACAGTGAGACCAGGGCATTTTTAGGGTAGTAAAACTATTCTGTATGATATTGTAATTGTGAATGCATGACATACATTTGTGAAAATCCATAGACCTGTACAACACAAATGTGAACCCTAATGTAAACTATTGTCTTTAATTAATAATAATGTATCAATAAACCAAAAAAACAAACAAACGCATTGCTGTCGGGTCAATTCTAACTCATAGTGACCCTTTAGGACAGAGTAGAACTGCCCCATAAAGTTTCCAAGGCATGGGACTGCCGACATTTTGGTTAGCAGCCTGAGCTCTTAACCAGTATGCCACCAGGGCTCCAATATATCAGTCACCACATTAATGTAAGAAGATGTTAATAACAGGAGAAATTCTGTGTGTGTGTGTGTGTGTGTGTGTGTGTAGGTCCCTGGGTAGTGCAAAGTGTTTACATTTGACTATTAACCAAAAGGTTGGTGATTTGAACCCACCCAGTGGTTCCATGGAAGGAAGGCTTGGTGATCTACTTCTATAAATATTACAGCCAAGACAACAAATTAGATAACCTGGATGAAATAGACAAACTCTTAGAAGCACACAACCTACCCAGACTGACTCAAGAGGAAATAGAAAGTCTCAACAGACCTATAACAAGTGAAGAGATTCAATCAGTGATCAAAAACACCTCCATCAAAGAAAAAAAGATCCTGGACCAGATAGCTTCACTGGGGAATTCTACCAAACACTTAGAGAAAAATTAACACCAATTCTGTTTAAACTTTTCCAGAAGATAGAGAAGGAAGGAATACTCCGTAAGTCATTGTATGAAGCAGACATAACCCTGATACCCAAACCAGACAAAGACACTACACGAAAAGAAAACTACAGGCCAATATCTCTTATGAATATAGATGCACAAATCCTCAACAAAATACTAGTGAACAAAATCCAACAGCATATTAAAAGAGTTATACACCATGACCAAGTGGGATTTATTGCAGGAATGCAAGGATGGTTCAACATTAGAAAATCAATGTAATATACCACATCAATAGAACAAATCATCTCTATGGATGCAGGAAAAACATTTGATAAAATCCAACACCCTTTATTGTTGAAACCCTAAAGAAGATTGGAATAGAAGAGAAATTCCTCAATATGACTAAGAGCATGTATGAAAACCCAACAGACATTAAACTTCATGGAGAAAGACTGAGAGCTTTTCCTTTGAAATCTGGAACAAGACAAGGGTGCCCGCTCTCACCACTTCTGTTCAATATTGTATTAGAAGTACTAGCCAGAGCAGTAAGCCAAGAAAAAGAAGTAAAAGTTGTCCAGATTGAAAAAACAAGACATAAAATTATCTCTATTCACAGATAATATGATCCTTTATATAGAAAATCCTAAAAACTACACAAGATAACTTGTGTAGCTAATAGAGGAATTTAGCAAAGAAGCAGGGTACAAAGGCAACAAACAAAAATCAGTTGGGTTCTATACACCAGCAATGAGAAATCTGAAAGGGAAATTAGGGAAACAATTCCATTTACAATAGCGTCTAAGAGAATACAATACCTAGGAATAAATCTAACCAGATATATGAAGGACTTATACAGTGAAAACTGTAAAACATTGCTGAAAGAGATTAAAGAAGGCTTAAATAGATGAAAAGATGTTTCATGTTCTTGGATTGGAAGACTTAATATTGTTAAGACATCAGTACTACCCAAAGCAGTCTATAGATTCAATACAATCTGAGCAAAATTCCAACAGCCTTCTTTACAGAAATAGAAAAACAAATCCTCAACTTTATATGGAATGGCAAGCGGACTCAAAGAACAAAGTAGGAGGTCTCACACTTCCTGATTTTAAAACGTATTATACAGATACAGTAATCAACACAGCCTGGCACTGGTATAACAATAGACACACAAACTAATGGAATAGAATTCAGAGTCCAGAAATAAATCCACTTATCTATGGTCAACTGATTTTTGACAAGGTTGCTAAGTCCATTCAATGGGGAAAGAAGAGAATCTTCAATAAATGGTGCTGGGAAAATTGGATTTCCACATACAGAAAAATGAAACATGCCTCACAACATACCAAAAAACAAATTTAAAATGGATTAAGGACCTAAATGTGCAAACTAAAACCATAAAATTCTTAGGAGAAAAAGCAAGGGCAACACTGTCAGGCCTAGTTTTTAACAATGGATTATCTAATGCAAAAACAAAAGCACAAACAGCAAAAGACAAAATAAATAAATGGGACCTCATAAAAATTTAAAAATTTTGTTCATCCAGAAACTTTACCAAAAGCGTGAAAAGACAAGCTACTGACTGGGAGAATATTTTTGGAAACCATATATCCAACAAGAATCTAAAAACCAAAATATATATAAAACTTTGACAACTGAACAGCAAAAAGACAACCCAGTCATAAAATGGGTAAAGGACTCGAGTAGACCCTTCACCAAAGAGGACATTCAAATGGCCACCAAACACATGAAAAGATGTTCAGAGTCATTAGCCGTCAGAGAGATACAAATCAAAACTACAATGGGATACTATTTCACTCCCAGTAAGGGGCGCAGTGGTTAAAGCGATCAGCTGCTAACTGAAAGGCAGGCCATTCTAAACCACCAGCCACACTATGAGAAAGGTGTGACAGTCGGCTTCAGTAGAGATTTACAGCCTTGGAAACCCTATAGGGTAGCTATGAGTTGGAATCGACTCGATGGCAGTGGGTTTGGTTTTTTTGGTTAGAATGGCTAAGATTCAAAAAAAGAAAAAACAAAACAAAACAAATATTGATGAGGATGTGGGGAAATTGGAACCCTTACCTGTTGCTGGTGGGAATGAAAAATGGTATAGCCATTGTGGTAAACAGTGTGACAGTTCCTCAAAAAATCAAATAGAACTCCCATATGACCTAGCAATTCCACTCCTAGGTATATACCCAAAAGACTTGAAAGCGGAGACTCAAACAGAGACTTACACACCAACATTCATAATATGTGGAAACAACCTAAAGGAAACAACCTAAGGTGGAAACAACTTAAATACCCATCAGCAGATGAATGGATAAACAAAATATGGTACATACATACAATGGAATACTACTAAGCCAGTAGAAGAAATGAAATCTTGATACATGCTACAATATGGATAGAGCTGTAAGACACTATGCTGAGTGAAATAAATCAATCACGAAAGAACAAATATTGTATGACCTCACTTATATAAAAAGACAAGAAAGGACAAATGTATAGAGAACAAAGTTTATTAGTGGGTACCAGGGGTGGGTTGGGGAGTGAAGGGGAAGTTAACGGTGGTGGAAGTATGTTGATTAAGGGTAGGGTTGCACAACTGATCGTTGTAATTGCTGTCAATAAGTTGTACACCTGTAAAAAGTTGAATTGGCAAAAGTTGTGTGATAGATATATTTACAACAACAACCAAAAACGGAAAGAGTATCTGCTGAGGCTGATTATGTACAACCAAAAACCTCATGGGATTTGGTTTCTTGTTTTGGAGGTTTAGGATCATGGTTTCATGGGACATCCCAGTTAATTGGCCTAATAACGTGTTTAGTGCCTCTGTTCTACCTCCTAGTTCTATGTGTAATGCCTGGGGTCCTAAAAGCTTGCAACCAGCCATCCAAGGCACAACAATTGGTCTCTATTCATCTTGAATAACAGAGAAAGAAGGAGAGTCATGAATAGGAGGAGGATATGGAATGTATGGCTAATTGCCTCTGTAAACAGCTGCCTCCTTTGTCATGAGACCAGAAGAACTGGATGGTGCCCAGCTACCATTACTGAACATTTTGATCAAAGATTCCATAGAAGAATCCTGACCAAAAGGGGAAAAATGCAGAACAGAATTTCAAGTTCTCATGCACTCCAGGCTTGCTGGAGCCATGAAGGTTCGGTGAACCCCTGAAACTATTGCCGTTAGATAATCTTTAAACTTTAAATCAAAAATATCCCCTAAAGTCTTCTTAAAACCAAATAATAGTTTAGCATAACTAGTAAAAAATATCTACTTTGAGCATTATGCTCTTTTAAGAAGTATCTATATGGAATCAAATTAACAACAGCAACTGGAAAGATTAGATAGGAACCTTAGCGGGTTGTGAATTTATGTTAATGGGGGAGGAACAACTCAGAAAAGGAGAGTGAGAATGGTTACACAATTCGAAGAGTGTAATCAATGTCACTAAATGGTACATGTAGAAATTGTTGACTTGGTGTATGTTTTATTGTGTATATTCTCAACAACAACAATAAAGTAAATAAAATTTAAAAAGAAAAAGATCATAGCCAAGAAAACGCTATAGAGCACAGTTCTACTCTGTAGCACATGAGGTTGCTATGAGTCTGAGTAGACTTGACTGCATTTTGGTGTGTGTAGGGGTGTGGTATATAGGAAATCTGTACTTTTTGTTCAGTTTTTCTTTAAACCTAAAACTGCTTTAGAAAAAAAAGTCTATTAACTTTTTTTTTCTTTTTTAAAGAAACAGTTGAAAAAACACAGTGAGATAATAGAAGTGGATATCGACATATCACAGAGTAGAGTGTACCCAACTTCAGGGAGAGGAGGAATCAGAGAGAGATGGTTAGGGTAGGGATGGTCAGGAAGGCATCTCCCAGGATGCAACCCTGTCTTGTGAACCCCTAATTCTCATTTAAGACCCTCATAACTTGACTTTTTAAGGTGAAAGTTGTGAGATAGAATTTATATTGGTGTTCATATTCTTTTATTCTTTAGTCCTTGAATATTTTAGCATTTGTTCCTGAGGCTTGAGAAAAATTAAGAGTAGAGTTGATCAATAGGGAGGCTATTAGCATAATGAAGTAACATCCAAGATAAAAGTGAACATAATGGGAACATTTATTTCTAAGAACTCTATCTCTAAAGATACTGAGGGGCAGTCAAGTTGTGAAATTAGCTGTTAAAGCTGATATAGATTTCACATTCATTTAGTTGACTGTAGTTTTGTTAGGGTTTTTGTGTGCTTTCTAAAGAATTGCATGTATGGCTAATTACCCTTTCAAATTAATTCTTTTCAAGGTAGTAATAGCAATGGAATTATAGCATCTCTATCTGTACTAATCTTCATAAATTCCCTCATGGCCAGATCCATGGAATACTGTATTGCTGGAGGCATACTCTCAGAGTTCATTCTCTCCAAATGCAATCTGTCCTGGCATCTGTGGAAATACACAACTAATGGCTAACATTTCTATGGTGTTTACTAAGTCTCTGACACTCTTATAAGTACTTTACAATTATTAATTCCTTGACTTGTCACAACCCAAAGAGGCATCACCCGTTATTATCACCATTTCACAGAGGAGAAAACTAAGGTATAAAAAGGTATAAAGAGCTTATGCAACTTATCCAAGGTCCTATGGCTAGAAAATGTAGATCTAGGATTCATTCGAACTCGGTAAGTCTGGCTACAGAGATGTGTAATTAACCATTGTATTATACTGTCTCTGAAATTCAGAATAAGCACTCTTATCATGAGATTATTTTGAGAACTTAAAATATCAGAAAATAGCATGTAACCATATATCAGATCTTACATTATGTTTGCATGTTAAATACAGATTCTGAATGAATGATGAAGCCACCACAGCCTTTGAATCCCATTTGGCTTCCACATAACTATGATCCTGGACCCCTTTTGATGACATGGCTGATGCATAATTCAAACCTCACTTTACCAAATGCTGAGGCTTTTGTTCCCTTCTCAAAATATGCTCTTGTCTTCCTCAGGGCTAGTCCTGTAACTTTTACTGAATCTTGCTGTTAGCTGTTGTCAAGTCAGCCCCTGACTCATAGTGACCCCATGCATGACAGAAAACACTGTCTGGTCCTGCGCCATTACCATAATCCATTTCTGACTGGACCTTTGTTGTCTATAAGGTTTTCATTGGCTGATTTTCAGAGGTAGATCACCAGGCCTTTCTTCCTAGTTTCCTAGTTGTTCTTAGTATAGGAGCTCCACTGAAACTTGTTCAGCAGCATAGCATCATGCAAGCTTCCACTGACAGACTGGTGGTGACTACACATGAGAGAAATTGGCCAGGAATTGAAGTGGGTCTCCTGCATAGATAGCAAGAGTTCTACCACAGAATCACTGCTGAATCTAGGAACAATTTATTCATTCACTCATTTATTCATCAAATGTTTATTCGGTGCCTACATACCAGCACTATGCTAAAAGTAGAAATTACAAGGGTTACCACACAGACATAAAATTCATGAAGACCAGGTCAACTCATAAAATGTATCCAAATTGTGATGGTTTATATAAAGGAAATAGCAAGTTGCTGTGTTAAAGAATAACAGATGGGGAACTTTTCAGATGGGTGGTCAGATAAGGTTTCTCTGAGGAGGTGATATGAGCTGAGACCTCCAGGATGAGAAGGAACCAGTCATGGAAAGAGAAGTTTCCAAGCAAAAAGTTCCTAGTGGACAGGAGCTTCTCACATTCAGGAAATTCACACAAAGTAGTGTGGCTAGCCTGTAGGGAGAGGGTAGAGTTGCTTGAGGTGAAATTAGAGAAGTTGATGATACAAAGATTGAACAGGACCTTATCAGCCATAATATTTTCAGTGCATGGGAAGCCACTGAAAACTTTTAGGCAGGAGAGCAACATGCTCATTTTTATGTTTGATGAACACTTCAGCTGCTTTGGAGAGACTCAGTTGTACAGGAGTAAGAATGGAAGGAGGAATGTCACTTAAAAGGCTACTGCACTAATTCAGGTTAGGGATGCTGGTGGCTTGGGTTAGGGGTGTGGTAACGGGTATGAAGAAAGTGGACAGAGTTAAGATATGTCTTGGATGTGTACTTGACGGGGCTTACTAATGGGTTGGATGAGACAGTTGACGGGAAAGGAAGAGGAAAGGATGATGCTTGAGCAACTGAACGTGTGCTGAATCCTTTGTCTGAATTGAGGATGGTGTCTTAGTTATCTAGTGCTGCTATAACAGAAATACCGTAAGTGAATGGCTTTAACAAACAGAAATTTATTCTCTCACAGTTTAGGAGGCTAGAAGTCCCAATTCAGGGTGCTAGCTCTAGGGGAAGGCTTTCTCTCTCTGTTGGCTCTGGGGGAAGGTCCTTGTCATCAGTCTTCTCCTGGTCTAGGAGCTTCTTAGTGCAGGGACCCTGGGTCCAAAGGACACACTCTGCTCCCAGCTCTTCTTTTTTGGTGATAGTCTGGTCCCTCACCTCTCTTCTCAATTCTCTCTTTTAAATCTCAAAAGAGATTTTCTCAAGATACAACCTAGTCCTGCCTCATTAACATCATACAAGTTAGGATTTACAACACATGGGATAATTATGACAGATGACAAAATAGAGGACAACCACACAAATACTGGGAATCATGGCCTACCCAAGTTGACACACATGTTGGGGGGGACACAATTCATTCCATAACAGATGGGGGAAAGGTCAAAGTGGGAAACATATTTGGGGGAAAATCAAGAGGTCAGTTTTGACATGTGAAGTCTAAATTGCGTATGAGACATCCAAGTAGAAATGTCAAGTAAGCAGTTGGGTATGTGAGTCTGGAATTCAGAAGAAGAGTCTGAGTTCCAGGGCATGGGTGTTACCTAAATCTGTGGGAATTGTGTGTACTCACCCAGCAACAGAGCATGAAGATTAAGAAGACTGAAGATCATACCCTGGGGCACATCAATATTTTGAGAGAGAAGCCAGAGCTCTTTGTTCTGCTTGAGCAGAACTGCTCTTCTGTTACTTGCTGGAAAGGCAGAAATAGCCTGTCCACCTACCCTGCTTTCTTCCAGTGGCTGCATATAGCAGAACCTGTGGTGGATTTCACAGTTGGAAAGAAATTTACTCCACTGCATCTGCCATTTTTCTCTCCCTAGAGTCACTTTCTTTTTCACCTGGACTCAACCCCTATGCAGGTCCTCCCCAAACCTCACTCCATGATACGGCCCCCACTAGTGATAACAAAAATACTTGGATGGGTACTGCCCTCCCCTTAGGACACAGGATCATTCCACCTATATGCAGTGGAGGGTAGAAAATCACTTCTTCCAGCACATCTCCTCTGCCCACCCCGAGAACACTAGATTCTGTTGCAGTGCCCAGGAAGAATCTAGCAAATGGCTCCTGGCAGAAATACGCTTCATTAAAAGCTGAGGAGTGTACAGTGTTTAGCAGGCAGAGTTAGAATTGGTGAGAATACTGTTAGAATCACTCCAGTGGTGTACTCTCTGGTTCCTGGCTCCAGCAACACAAGCCATGCTCTTTGGAAATGCAGCCCTGACTAATTTTCTTAATTTACAAAGAACACATACTAACCAATTAAAAAGAGCTTAACCTAAAATAAATATCAGTCAAGGATATGTGCAGCAGTCGGAAAAAATACATATAAATGGCTAATAGACGTGCACAACAGTCTCACTAGTAATTCAGAGCATGCAAAGCAGTGAGGTGCCGTTTTGAGTCTATCAGAGGCAAACATTTAAAAATTTGTATGACAGTCAGGCCAACGATGTTGAAGATAGGAGTGTTCGTAACTTGCCTGCCCAGCGTTTGCAGCATTTCCATCCTCAGTTTCTGCCTTCTCCACAACTGCAGAGGAGGAGAGAAAGAAAAAGGCTAAATGGGGCCACATAATCAAGGGACTGGGAGTCAGTGTAGAGGTGAGCACAGGCACAAGGGTCTCAAGAAAGAGGAAAGACAGCCTTACTGGCTGGGCAAGGGCAGAGTATTGTTATTAGCGGGGAGTACTACTTTTAGGGAACCCTGGTAGCACAACATTTAAGTGCTTGGCTACTAACTGAAAGGTTGGTGGTATGAATACACCCAGTGGCTCTGCTGGATGAAAAACCTGGCAATCTGCTCCTGTAAAGATTACACCCTAGGAAGCACTATGAGGCAGTTCTACTCAGTCATATAGGGACGCTGTGAATCAAAATCGACTCCACAGCATACAACAACAACAACTTATTAGGCGTTGAAATGTCAGAGGACCGAGGGGCGGATCAGTGCATAGAAGTTTTGGAGGAAGAAGGGAATTTTGAAAAGTGTTAAAATAGGTTATGAATTAGATTACGTTTTAAATGTTTGAAAAATGTAAATAAAGCGATTTTTTGTTTAGCTGTTAAATTATACATCTTAAAGTGTGACCCTCTGCAGAAGACTAATTCATTGGGAATATCTGATAATACCAACTTTTAGTGGATACATTGAGGACTCAGCCATGTTAGTAGAAATGTACATTGGTAGAATATTTTTGGAGAGCTGATGATTTGACAGGATCTCTCAAAATTAAAAATGCTCAATCCTTTGACCTAGCAATTGGTGGAAATTTACTCGTTACAACCAGTAGCCATCTAGTCAGTTCCAACTCGTGGCAACCCCCCATGTGTCAGAATAGAAATGTACTCCGTAGAGTTTTCAATGGCTGATTTTTCAGAGGCAGATTGCCAGGCATTTCTTCCAAGGTGCTTCTGGGTGGACTCAAAATGCCAACCTTTCAATTAGCAGCCGAGAGTTCTATTTGCACCATGCAGGGACTCCTCTGAAAGTGTACACCAAGATCTGTATAAGATGAAATTCCTTGCGGCATTGTTTCTAATATTATCTAAAAAAGAAAAGAAGAAATAAACCTAGAAACCTGTTTATCAACATCCAAACCAAACCAAACTCGTTGCTGTCAAGTCAATTCCTACTCATAGTGACCCTATAGGACAGAGTAGAACTGCCCCATATGGTTTCCAAGGGGCGGCTGGTGGATTTGAACTGCCAACCTTTTGGGTAGCAGCAGAGCTCTTAAATAGATAAGGGAAATACATGTAATAGAATATTATGGGTCAATCAAAAAGGACGTGGTAAGTCTGAATGTGCTGACACCGAAAGATTGCTAAGATGCTATGAGATGAAAAAAAGTAAAGTGCAGAATAATATATATAATATATTCCTTCCTATATCTGTACATTTAAAAAAGTGGTATGTGCCAATTTTCCTTCTGAAAGGATAGTCAAGAAAATATGAATGGTGATTACCTTTGGGGAGAAGCAGTGACATTTGGGTGGGAAATGGAAAATTGTACTTTTCACTTTTACCTTTGTGTACTGTTTGAAGTATTGGGCCAGTGCATTTGTTTTAAGAAAATGAGATCCTGAGATACATACTTTTGGGAAGTCCACATGTAGCACTGCCAACTCTATGTGTAAACACTTGTCTCTCTTCCTTCCTCTTCTCTTGAAATATTTGAAGTGGCTTATCTTTAACAAGAGGATGGTATAGCCGGCAGTTATTTTTTTTAATTCTCTTTTTTTGCTTGCCAATTATAATCCATAAACCATGACACCAAGAAGACAGTTGATTTCTGGATCCTCCACTGTTTTCTGGAAATTCGATGCCATTTATATTTGTTTAATTTTCAGTCCTGGCAGTTTCATGTCAAGCAGTTTGCATTGCCAAATGTTTGCACCCTTTGTCCGGTGTGTACCTGCTACTCCGACAAAGTTAATGTATTTATTGGCCCTGTAAATAGGCCTAATAGCTATTCAATTTGGTTGTTTAAACAGACTCTTCCTTATTGGTATTAGAGTAACAGGCCACTGGCTGTGAAAATGCATGTAAGTATTCCAATTATCAGTAATGGGAAACTACTGTTGGTGCAGAGGTTAAGAGCTAAGGCTGCTAACCAAAGGGTAGGCAGTTCAAATCCACTAGCTGCTCCTTGGAAACCCTATGAGGCAGATCTACTCTATTCTACAGGGTCGCTGTGAGTCGGAATCGACTCAAGAGCAACAGGTTTGGTTTGTTTTGATTTACTGCAATGAACCAACAAAAGCAGCTAGTCTACCATCTCAGTTGAGAAATAGTGATATTCTTATTCCAAGATAAGATTCCAGCCCTTCAGGCTTTTACAATTAGAGCTAGAACTTCTGCAGTGAGATGCTGAGCTCACAGGTAGACACAGGGTGAAGATTCAGCTGATGGGTGTTGTCTTTGTTACTTTGGGCTGAGGGACAAATCAGCTTCCCCACAAACACATAGATTATCAAGAGGAAGGTGGAGAATTTTTAGAAGGGGAAATGTAGAAATGCATGCTGAGAAGGTAACCAGTACATGTTACGCCTGTGATCACTGTTATCCATGCACTGGCAAGAGCTGTCCACTGCCCCAGCAGGAAGTTGTTTGTGTCCTGAATGGGCTCTGGGAACACTTAGCCCTGACATTTCCCTAAAATTGCTGTAAGATACAGAACAATTTCAGGGGGAAAAAAGTTCATTTGCCAAGATGACTAGTACATGTTTTTGTAGTAAGCTTCTCTACACTGAATACCCATCAATGAGAAACATTTATCCATCTTAGAGTATAAGTTTAATGCTATGCTATGAGAGAGTTTTAAGAAACTAAAAGTGATATCTAACATTATCTATTTATGTAATAGTACTGAAGTTTTTGGCGTTTAGAAGACCTCTGTTTTGCAAGTAGTACTGACCAGAATCTTAAGCTGTTGTTGACTTTGTTCTAGCAATGCCTTTGGAACACTTGAAGAATATTAGTTAATTGAATAATTTAAGCTAAACATTTCTTTTCTTTTCTTTTTTATTGTTGTAGTTTAAGTGAAAGTTTACAATTCAAGTTAGTCTCTCATACAAAAATTTATACATACATTGTTATGTGACCCTAATTGCTCTCCTGAAACTATGACAGCATACTCCTCCTTTCCACCCCTGATTTCTCGTGTCCATTCAACCAGCTCCTAACCCTCTCTGCCTTCTCATCTCACCTCTGGACAAAAGCTGCCCATTTAGTTTCATGTATTTACTTGAGCTAAGAAGCACAGTCTTCACACGTATCATTTTATGTCCCACAGTCCAGTCTAATCTTCATCTGAAGAGTTGGCCTTGGAAATTGTTTTAGTTCTGGGCTGATAGAGAATCTGGGGGCCATGCTTTCCAGGGTTCCTCCAGTCTCAGTCTGATCTTTTACTAGAATTTGAGTTCTGTACCCCACCTTTCTCCTGTTCCATCAGGGACTCTCTGTTGTGTTCCCTGTCAGGGCAGTCATTGGTGGTAGCCAGGGACCATCTAGTTCTTCTGGTCTCAGACTGATGAAGTCTCTGGTTTATGTGGCCCTTTCTGTCTCTTGGGCTACTGCTTTCCTTGTGTCTTTGGTGTTCTTCATTCTCCTTTACTCCAGATGGTTGGGACCAATTGATGCATCTTAAATGACTGTAAGCTAAGCATTTATTTTCATTGTATTTCTTTAGCTCCTATAGTCAACTCTTGATAATTTCTAGTATTTACATTTTATCCATAGCAAATACTGCTTTAACATTTATTAACCCAATAGATTTTATTTATGTATAGAAAACCTTATAAAATACTCCACCCCCAGTTTTGCCTATTGCTAATATCTTACGTTAGCATGATATATTTTTTTACAGCTAATAAACTAATATTGATGCATTATTATTAACTAAAGGCCATACTTCATTCAGATTTCCTTACTTTTTACCTAATGTCCTTTTTCTGTCCCCGTGTCCCATCCAGGATACCACCTTACATTCAATGGTCATGTCTCCTTAGGTTTCTCTTGATTGTGACAGTTTCTCAAACTTTCCTTGTTTTTGATGACCATGATAGTTTTGAGTACTAGTCAGGTGTTAAGAAGAATGTCCTTCAGCTTGGGTTTGTTTAGCATTTTTTTCCTGGTTAGGCAAGGGTTATGGGTTTTGGACAGGAAGGCCACAGAGGTAAAGTGCTATTCTCATCACATCATATTAAAGGTACATACTACCAACATGACATCACTGTTGATGTTCACCTTGATCACCTGGATGAGGTAGTATTGGTAAGGCTTCTCCATTTTAAAGTTACTCTTCCTCCCTCTTTCCTTACTGTATGGTAAGGAAATCACTCTGCACAGCCCACACTGAAGAGGTGGGGAATTATGCTGCATCTCCTTGAGGAGACGTGTCTACGTAAATTATTGGAATTCTTCTTCATAGATTTGTCTATTCTCCTGCATTTATTTATTCAGCCATTTATATAAATATGGACTCATGGATATTTTATATGCAGGGTTATAATCCAATTGTACATTAATTATTTTGTTGCTCAAAGCTTTTAAATAACTTCTACCAGAATGGGTAAAAGCTCAGCTGCCAACCAAAGGGTCAGCAGTTAGAATCAACCAGCCACTCCTTGGAAACCCTGTGGAGCAGTTCTGCTCGTCCTATAGGATTGCTATAAGTTGGAATCAACTCAACAGCAATGGGAACCAGGGTTTGCAAAGATGGTAAATAATGAAATAAAATCACAATAGTAGTTGAGGGCTGTTTTAACTGCCTGGAGTCCATGGCAGTTCCATTTGTGTGCTTTGGTTGAACTTGTAAGAAATAACTTGCTATTTGCACAGCTGAGTGTATGAGATACTGCCTTAACCACAGCTGTGCACCTGTGGACCTGAGATTGTTTAAAGGGACAAAATATAGTTGAGTTTCATTTTAAATTTGTGTGTAAATAGGAGTGGCCCATTCAACATTTGTTGAATCAAAACAAGTTTATGAAATATCGTTCCATTAAATCCTTAATACAGTTAGTAAAGGATAGAAGCAGCAGTCTTTAAATTATTATTATGTATTAGAACAATGCATAGCATTCAATTGTAGAAAACTTAAAAACTTCTAAAAAGAAAATAAAATTACCCTTAATCTCATAATCTACAGAATAACTCCTGATAACATATTGCTATATTTCCTCCCTGCCTTTTTTTCAATGCATAGATATATTTAATCTAGTTAATATCATCTTGTATGCATTTTGCATCCCACTTTTCACCTGTTTTTCCCTAACCATTTCCCCACGTCATTAAAAGCACTCATTCAGAACCATTTTAAATGACTCAGTGACAAGAAGAGAGCAGAGACTGAGAGCTGGGCAGGAGGTTATGGCAGAGGCAGATAGTTAAGGCATGGACTAGCGGAGTAGTGCAAAAGGTTAACCAAAGAAACATTTTGGAGGTAGAATTGATAGAACTGGATGATTGTACCCGGTATGAGGGGAAGGGAGTTGTAGTTGGTGCTAAGTTTTCTAGCTTAGGTGGCTGGACATCCCATAATGATACTTCAAACCCACATCCAGAACAAACCCACATCCGGTTACAGGAGGAGAGGACTTCTCATTTACTGCTGTGATACTCTGTTTGTCTTGTTTTTCCATGTTGGCATTTAAACTTTCCTAGCAAAAATGTCTCCATGACAGAGTAAAAGTGTTTGAAGGAAAAGAATGTATTAAAATATCTTTCTGTGTTCTCCATGACACTAATTCTGTGCTGAGCATCAAGTAGGGTGTTAATAAATAGTGAGTGAGTGAGTAAATTGCTGGTAAAGGCTGAGGTAGACTTTGGGTGTTTGGGGGTGTAGGGAGGTGGGGATTGATTCCCAAATTTGTTAATTTCCTGTTTAGAAAACCTACAGTTCCCATAGTTTCTCCTAAGAAAACCAAATTTTGGAATAAAAGAAGCAGTGATACCTTCTAGAGCTTTTTCATATTCTTTTAAAAGATACCTGTAGAATTTTACAGGAAGGATTGATAGGACATTCATATAAAGTTGATACCTGATAGAAACACTGAAATGTTACTTTGGTTCTTTGATTCTTTCCGGAATTAATTTTGAAAGAAATAATAGGGTTCAGAAAAATAAACTGGAAACGATTTTGTAATTCACAGAAAAAAAGTGAACATTATAGAATTGTGTCAAAAGAAGTAGGGATATGCATTTAAGACTGATAATAAGAAGATTTATTTGCTTGATTTCATAAAAGCTGATAAGACTATGGATCTGTATGTTGTCAGTTTTGTAGATGTGAACACACAGAAATGCTAGAAGGACTTTTCAGCAAAATCCAAAATGTTTGGAACCAAGCATTAAAACTTGTTACACATACTTCTCTTTCTGAGATTGTTATAATCTCAAAAATTCTAATCCTCCAAAACAAAATGTTGTCCCATGAAGTATCACCGATACGTTGGGAAATAATAGAACAAGTCTAATTTAATAAGACATTCACTGGCAGAAGGCATTCATGGCAAGGAAGGTAAAATCAATTAACAAGTTTTTACATTATGTCTATTTTTGACAACTCTGTTCCTCTTAGACAGAGTTGTTTTATTTGATAGTAGCTCTGTCCTTATAAATGAAATTTGGTTTTCTTTGGGGAAGAAGAGATGTGCTTGGGAACTGACCAAAAGATAGATGGTCAGAAGAACACCAACAAAATTTTCCATGCTCTCAGTTCCAACAAATACTATTTTGTTAAAATAATAAGGATAACAGTTATCAGGTAATGTTGTTGTTGTTACTTGCCACTGAGTTGGCTCATACAGTGACCTTATATATAACAAAATGAAACATTACCTAGTCTTGTGCCATTTTCATGATTGTTGGTATGTTTGAGTCCACTATTGTGGCTATTGTGTCAATCCATCTCATTGAGGGTTTCCCGCATTTTCCTTGGCCCTCAACTTTATCAAACATGATATCCTTTTCTAGCATTTGATCTTTCCTGATGACATATCCAAAGTAATTGAATCAAAGTCTTGCCATCCTTGCTGCTAAGGAGTATTCTGATTGTATTTCTTCTAAGATTGATTTGTTCGTTCTTCTGGCAGTCCATGGTATAGTCAATATTCTTTGCCAACACTGCAGTTAGAACGCCTCGCTTCTTCTGTCTTCCTTTAGAAAGAAGAAGAGTAAACACAAGCATGATCTACTATGTTCATTCTAGTCTCTGATTAACCATTAACGAACACTAGCTGTAATATATACATAATATGTGTTATAATTTGAAAACAGCAGGAAGACTATACTTTGCATGTGTAAGTCACTTGATCTTTCGAAAACACTGTCACATACATTATTTCTTTTAATTTTCACAAGTCTGTTTACTCAAAGAGAAAGAAAATAAGGCCCCTAGAGCGCAAAAGCTTTCCCTCTGCTGCATAGCAATTTACTGGTACAGCTAGGCCTTGTCTCCAGGTCTCTGATCTCTGACTCCTATCATCTTTCCAGATCTTATCATAGCTGTCCTCATCACCTGCCCCCAGATAACTACCTTACATTTCAATCATTTCTTACATTTACAGAGCACTTTTACAAATTTGATCTCATAGTCAAAGCAGTGCTTTGTGAGGTAGCTATCACCCCATTTTAAAGATTAGAATATTGAGGTGCAGAGGATTAGTTTTTTTGGCTAAAGCTGTAGTTGATCGTGCCTGTGTTTTCATCATCAGAAGTTGCATCTTGTAACAAAAAACAAACTCGTTACATGGTTTAATTCCAAAAGGGAATGGCTACTAGTCCGTGTATGTAGAACTGAGAAAGAAAATTTTATTTTGCTTTCCTTTGGCTCAGGTTATTGTATGTACTGTATGTGTCGGTGGAAAGGTTATCGGTGGTAATAAAACAATGCACAGAACAGTCAGTTTGGCGGAAAAGCCAAGGGTGAGTAATCAGTGCTGTGGGAGTCCCAGAGAAAACATTCTGGGAGTACTGAATTTTGTTCTTTTTTTCATCAGCAATTAAATGTTGCCATTTGTTGCACCTGAGTATTTACAGGCCCATTCTGTTTGGTTCCGGCTATTGGAAAATCAAAATTCCAGAATTAAACCCAGGGTTGTAGTTTAGTTCTGAAAGAAATTATAGTAAAGCCTTGAGAATCAGATCTTTCTGCTTAATTTATCTTTCTGGTTAACTAAAGGCACACTTACTAAGTACTATAACTAGGGTGATCATGCATCCCAGGTTAGCTGAAACAGTCTTGGTTTATGCCTATTTTCCTTGTGGAATTACTAATAGCACTCCCTTTCACTATCCAGAGTATCCCGGTTTTCATGGTAACTTACATGGTCACCCTACAGATAAATCTTTTTCCCAATTCTTGTTAAAAATATTTGTAAAAACATGAAGTTTTTCTTGTTGTTGTGGTTGTTAGGTGCTGTTGAGTCGGTTCCAACTCATAGCGACCGGTCCTGCACCATCCTCACAATCATTGCTATGTTTAAACCCATTGTTGTACCCACTGTGTCAATCCATTGCATTGAGGGTCTTCCTCTCTTTTGCTGACTCTCTGCTTTACAAAGCATGTTGTTCTTCTCCAGGGAGTGGTCCCTCCTGATAACATGCCCAAA
This sequence comes from Trichechus manatus latirostris, assembly GCF_000243295.1. Classification (NCBI taxonomy): domain Eukaryota; kingdom Metazoa; phylum Chordata; class Mammalia; order Sirenia; family Trichechidae; genus Trichechus; species Trichechus manatus. The sequence goes on along the minus strand of NW_004443968.1, from coordinate 10,379,044 downwards.
GTATCTGAGACATAGTCTCACTATCCTGGCTTCTAAGGAGCATTCTGGCTGTCCTTTTTCCAAGACAGATTTGTTCGTTCTTCTGGCAGTCCATGGTATATTCAATATTCTTCGCCAACACCATGATTCAAAGGCATCAGTTCTTCTTCGGTCTTCCTTATTCATTGTCCAGCTTTCACATGTATATGAGGTGACTGAAAATACCATGACTTGGATCAGGCACACCTTAGTTCTCAAAGTGACATCTTTGCTTTTTAACACTTGAAAGAGGTTTTTTGCAGCAGATTTGCCTAATAGGCTACATCATTTGATTTCTTGACTGCTTCTTCGATGGATATTGATTGTGGATCCAAGTAAAATGAAATCCTTGACAACTTCAATCTTTTCTCTGTTTATCATGATGTTGCTCATTGGTCCAGTTGTGAGGATTTTTGTTTTCTTTATGTTGAGGTGTAATCCATACTGAAGGCTGTGGTCTTTGATCTTCATCAGTGCTTCAAGTCCTCTTCACTTTCAGCAAGTAAGGTTGTGTCATTTGCATATCACAGGTTGTTAATGAATCTTCCTCCAATCCTGATGCCCCATTCTTCTTCATATAGTCCAGTTTCTCAGATTATTTGCTCAACATACAGGTTGAATAAGTATGGTGAAAGGATACAACCCTGAAACACATTTCCTGATTTTAAATCAGAAGTTTTCCTTACTTAATAACTAAAGTACATTGATCTTATTTTGGTGGTGAGTTTGCATGTGATTGTGAACATCAATGATTTTTGCAGAGTACCTGGAGGAAGGTGAAAGGATGGAATGATTTCCATCTGAGGCATCTCTGTGCAGCTCACTTTCTCCCATATCCCTGTTGTCTGACAGTTCATGGATTTCCTGTCTTTTGTGGATGTTTTCTTGTTTCTAGTCTTCTTTTGCTCATTCTCATTGCTCTTTTTTTTTTTCTCACTCTCTTCTATTTTAATAGTCAAAGACTACTTAAGCTGTCTCATGTGGGCACAGGTGAGGTGAGAAGGTGGTCAGGGATCACACAGGTATCCGAGAGCATGAAGTCCAGAGCAGTCGGCCTTCATCTGCTATATGTCTTTTTCCTGCCCCCTACTTCTGCTCACTTACATCATCTGCTCCCTGAATTTGGGTTACACGTGGTCAGTCATGTCTTCTGCAGCCTCTCTATTATGAACATTTGGCCTTAGCAGCTTCTGTAAACTTTCTGTTCTCTCTTGATCTAGATCATCTTTTCCTGCTAAATATGAACCTAGATCACTGACCACCCTACTCATTGTCTACCTTTAGTTCAAATACCCAGTTCTAGTCTAATCAGTTGTGAACACGGAGTAAGGAAGTTAAATTTACATGGTGCAAAGCATATGCTTCTCATTCAGCTGAAGTTGTGGATCAGCCAGGCACTATAATTGATATACCTAGTGATCTATGCTCATTAAGTGCCATCAGTTTTCCTCATTCTTTGTGAGGGTTTTGGCTTTTAAAATCTCTTGGTCAGTTGGTCTCCACCCAATCATAGTGTTCTCTTTGCAACTAGAGCCTTGAATTTCATTCAACTTTGAATATCTCAGTGGCTTTTGAGCTCTGTTTTTGAAAATTAAATTTTGAAAACTTTGACTTCCATTTGATAGAGATTTTACTGTGCAAATGCTTTCAATTTCATAGAAACTAGGAGAGATGACTAAGTAGAAACTTGTAACAGCTAAGTAGAAATTCTCAGATACCTCTTGATATTCTTGACAAGTTTATTAAGTTTTTTAAATTGAAACTGTAAAAGCTTTCATGAAGTTATAAGTTTAAGTAGGTTTTGTTGATAGACAAATTTAGAACTACAGTGCCAATGGTCAAAGAGTATAAAACCCATGTGACAAAACCCAGCCAGTCTGTGACCCACTGAGCGTGGCAATCCCAGGAGCCATCTGAGAAAATCCCATAGAATCCAGACATTCTCCTCCCACACTGTACAGCGTTTTAACAACGCTATTTTCTATTTACAATAAGGATCAATCACCCCAACCAAGACAGTAACAACATTTTTGCCTTTAATGAAAAGGTCAGAAAGGCCAAGTAGCAGCCTCACCTTCCAGCTCATCAGCACTATTGTCTTCTGTTGAAAGCTTTCTTCGTTAGGGTACAAAGACTTCCTAAACAGCAGAATCCAAAGTCACGGGGATCCTCATATTTATTTGCACACATATTCCCCAGGTGTTTGATAAGAAGTCTTGAAATGCTTTTTGTGTATATGTCTTTTCAAAGATTTGCTTTTACAGTTGGTGCAATGGGTCAAGTTAGGATGCATATTGAAATTACCTGAAGACCTGCAAAAAAAGAATACATACAATATATGCATATACATACATATACACATTAATTCCTGAGTCCACTTGTAGAGTTCCCATGGCCCAGCCCCCAAGTCTGAGAACCACTAGGCTATATGAAATGAGAGAGGGAAGTGTTAGGCAAGTGTTGTCCTCATGGTGCAAGACAACTACTCCAGTTCAAGCAAGTGAGGAGCAGGAGAGAAAGGACTGCACCTGCAAAAATGAAAGCTTGGTGGGGTAGAGGATGTGGGTGCCTTGGTCATAATAATCTTTCCAAACGCTTCCACTCAAATGCTCAGGATCCCACTCTTGTACAGTTTTTTCTGATTTTTCCCGTAAGTGATCTGGTAAGGCTGTGAACTTAACCTGTGTCATAATTTACAACTTCAAACTTTGCATCTGCTTTTTGGCTTTATCTGAGAATCAGACCTTCCTGCTTAATTTATCTTTCTGGTTAAAAGTTTACTTAAGGGTTATCCTCTAACTGTGTCTAGAATTCCAAATTGGAAATTTTGAGCTTATCTTTTTTTTTTCTCTCTTTAAACCTTTAGAGCTGGTAGAAGCAGCCAACCTACCCCATAGTCTGTACCCTCATAATGTTCTATCACATCAGCCACTTGTTCTGCCAAAGCCTTGCCTTTAATCAGGTTCTTTGTCCTTGGTGACCACAGGTGATTAAGTCCCTATTTTTGACATTTTCGTGTGTCCCATTCTCTAACATTATTCAGATAACCCTATCCTATTCCCTAAAGGTCTCTTACCTGCAAGCATTTCTATCAGTCACTGATTTGAGGAGGGTTCTTAGTTGCAGGACACAGAATCCACTTCAGCTAGTTTAAACAGGAAGGGAAGGCCAGAGGTCCAGGTTTGGTTTCCAAAGAGGCAGCAATGGTCTGTGAAAATACCGACCGTATTATAAGGCTTTTTCAGTGGAAATAGCTTTGTTATTGTGGCCTGATGTTTGCCGCTTGTGATGCCAGGGGCTGAACAGCAGAAATCCACCATAACTTCCCTAGAAGAAATGGACGGGTCCACCACCAAGCTTGCCAGAAAATCAGATCCCCACGCACACCTTTTCAGTCTTATCAAGCTTACTTCTACCTCCAAGTATCATATCAGTGCATATCCTTGGCTGAAGCTAAGTTACATGTCACAATCCTAGCTGCAAAGAAATCTGGGATATGTAGTTTTGGTTTTCCAGCCTCTTTGTACACAGGAATTAAAGCTAGAAGGGGTTTGGAATCTACATTGAGTGATCCAACATAAATATTCTGCAACAGGTGATCAAAACTAGATTACTTAGGAAACAGCTAGATAAAAAGTAAATCAACTCAGCCACTGAAAAAGAGAAATTAACTCGAGAGTGCCTGGTATTCTCTCTTTTCAATCCCTAAATGTTTACTTGATGCATCATTTGGAATCTGGAAATTTAGGTGGGAGAACCAGGAAAAAAAAAAAGACTGGACTAGCAAAGAAGGCCAGGTTAATTTTGATTCAAGTAACATGAAAGACTACATACAGAGATAGCATTTAAGCCTACAAAAGGGGCTGTTTTATTTTTTTAATTTCCAGATTCTAGCAACTCTAATCAAAGTTGTCTCTGACATGTACATTTCTAATTTGAGAATGTCTGAGATCATAAACCACATTTGAATAAGAGGAATAAGTGAGGTATGTGGAGCGTGTAGACATAAGAGGTTCTCAGAATGTCCAGTTGCCCTCCTCACCCAGGTATTCACGGCCTAATATTATTCTCCCATTAGATAATTATTCCTTTGCATTGGTGTTCTCTCTCAAGTGACCTCTGAAAATGCATAACAAAATTAAGCTCTTCCCAATTATTAATGCCTTAGGTAATTCATTTAAAAATATTTACTGAAAACCTACTCCTCTGCTAAGTGCCAGAGATATGTCATGGATACACCTGTGAACAAAACAATTATGACCTTTGCCTTCACAGAGCCTACAGCAGGGAAGACAGGCTTTAAAAATAATCACACAGGTAATTAATTCATTATAATTGTAATGAGTGCTGTGAAGCGCTACTTCCCTTATTAGAAAAACAGTTCACTAGAACAAACAACAGGTTGGACATTCCATTCAAGATATTTAAAATGACAGATGGCAAGGTTTATTTTAGAGCTCTATGGGTACCTAGCACTTCAGACACATCTTTCCTAATGTATGCTTATATTTATAAACTTAGTAAACCTTTAAAAAGATACTCTACAATAAAAAATACATGCATTTACTTCTAGCATTCTTCCATAATCCACCTATTGATATCCTTCTTGAAACCGTTACAATGAGCCTGAGAAAAGATATCTCTCTAGATCTACTTAAGTTCTTAATTTTCTTTTTAAGTAGAGATTTGGGTATCTTTATCTTTAGAGCTTGATACAGTGGTGCTCTGGAACTTGCTACTTCTCTTATTTCCTCTATCACTGACATTACTGTCCTTACAGGAGCTCAGCTCAAACTTCTATGTGACTTACCCATCCATTTCCTACATCTTGTCAGTTGACTAAGTCATCAGTTAACAAATTCAGCTGACTGAATCTCCTCAATATCTCTCAACCTCATCCTTTATTTCCTTTACCACTGACCATATCTGGCCCTTGTGACTTAAACTAGACTGTTAAAAACCTTTTAAATAACTCCTGTATTCATAGGATTTCTGTACTCTCAAGTATATTACAGAGAGAACAGGCCAGATCTTGTTCATCTCTGAAATCCAACTATGTAGATCATGAAACATGAAAGATCAGTGATAAATGTTTGTTAAATAAGAGCTGATCATGTTGTTTCTTTCTTCAAAAGCCCGAGATGGTTTCCTGTTTCTCACAGGCTGAAATGCTCCGCTACCTGGCATTGCTGTACACATTTTCTTTTCCACCTTATTTCTCACAAAATCCAGTGATGCGCCCTCTGGTAGCAACTCACCATTAGGCTCATGGTGACTTGCCAGATCCTCCCTTCTTCCAAATCTTCATGTATCAAAGTCACACCTATATCTTCAGACCCTGCTTCACTGTCATCTCTATAGGGCGTCCTCAGATTCTTCTCCCATAATTCTTGGTCTTTCTTTCCCATTCTCTCAAAGACTGAAAACCTCCATTATAGCAGAGTCCGTCTTTCATTATAGCTCTGAAGTGAATACGGTTTCTTGTTAAGCGTCATTTTTGATCAGTTGGTAGTGGCTGTCTGCAGCACTGTATCGAGAAAGATGCTAAGGGTATGTTTGGGTTTCTCATGAAAGAAGATACCAAAAATAGATTAGATGTCTCACAAGAGTGCAGAAGAGAGAGAGCAAACTGCCCATGTATTAGCTAATTTTAATATAGATCCTCATGTATGTGGATCATGTGCTCTAAAGACAGAGACTACATTCATCGTTGTATCCCTGAGAGCTTCTATCACATTAATTTATGAACTTTAAATGTTCAATTGCTTCTTAAACAATCTAATCCCTGATTTTAAAAGTTTACCAACTAAAATGGTAAATATGACATTTACCCAATTTTATGTCATTTGAGATAGAATGTGGTAAATGAATAAGAGAGACATAAAGTGCTAAGGAAACAATTCTTAAAGACTGGATAGGGAGATATGGAGAGCAAGAAGAGGAATGTAGCCCTGGTAGGAAGTAAAGGCAAAGATAAGATTATCCAAGTGTAAGTCCTATTCTATTAAGGAAGAATGGTCCAGAGTTTGTGAAGGAGAAAAGCCAAAATTCAGTTTAGAATGATAGGTTTTCATTATACAACGGGAGCCATGAATGTCTCCCTAAAAAGTAGAGATATACTCAGGTATGCTGAGGAACAATAGATGATTTTTGAACAATATCAGGACCAGGCATTAGAGTGAAGAAATTCACAATGCCAAGCAGGGGTTAAGTCCAGAAATTCAATATAAAAAAATCTATCAATAAATTAAACCAAAAATCTCATGATTTTATCAATAGGTGCTGAAAAACGTGATAAAATTAAACAGCCATTTTATTTAAAAACCCAAGTAAATAAACTATAAAAGAAAGGGTCCAAACTTGATACACATCATGTTAAATTGGGGAATACTAAAAGACATTCACATTAAAATCAAATGCAATTCAGAAACGCCCACTATTTCTACTATTTTAAACAGTCTTTGGAAGCTAATACAATAAGATCAGGAAATAAGCAATTAAAGTATTAAAAAATAAGAGTCAAAATGGGTATTATATGAAGACAGTATGATTTTTATACATAGACAACCCAAAATACTATTGAACAAGTGACAGGATGTAAAGGAATTATGAAAAAATGATATTTTCTCTGTTATATTAGAAATAACCTGGTCGAAATGGAAGTGGGAAAAAAAATTCCATTTGCAATGGAAACGAAACCATGAAATACACAAGAATAAGTTTAGCTAAAAAGGAATAGGATCTACATGAGAAAAATAATTAAGTTTTATTGAAGGACATAAAACAGGCTCTGAAAAAAGGGAAAAGTTGTATTTTCCTTAAATGGTAATACTTAATATCATGAAACTGTTAATCTTCCCAAATTAATATAGAAATTCAATGCATCACCTTTTATCTTACAAGAGATAAAAGGAGAGAGAAGTTAGCAGAGAGAAAAGGACCTCATGCCACCAAGAAAGAAGCACTGGGAGCAGAGCATGTCCTTTGGACCTGGAGTCCCTGTGTTGAGAAGCTCTTAGACCAGAAGCGAAGGTAGATAACAAGGACCTTCCCCCAGAGCTGACAGAAAGAGAAAGCCTTTCCCTGGAGCTCATACCCTGAAATTGGACTTCTAGCCTCCTAGCTTGTGAGAGAATAAATTTCTGTTTGTTAAAGCCACCCACTTAGGGTATTTCTGTTATAACAGCACTAGATAACTAAGACAGGTAGTATTATTATGATGCTACTCATTTCATAGATTAGAATACTGAAGCACAGATAGGTTAAGTAACTTACCCAAAAATCACAAGACTAGTAAGTGACAGAGGCAGGATTCAAATCCAGGTGGTCTGCCCAGCTAAACTAGTAAGCTATTCTACCTCTCTATGATTTTCAAATTCATAGGAAATAATATAAATGTAAGAATAACCAAGAAACTTTGAAAGACAAGAAGTATGAGACTTGCACATCCTAAGAGATGTTAGAACTTACTTTAATGTCACTGTAATCAAACAGTATGATATTGGCACAGAAATAAACAGATTATAGGGACTTCATAAACAGATCCAAGTATATATGTGGGAACTTAATGTACTCAAAAGGGAAAATGGATTATTTAATAGTATTACAACCATAGGCTATCCGTCCAGGTAACAATCACTGCATTTAAAATATATTCACCCTACCATTAAAATATATTTCCGACGATTTAGAGGTCCATATAAAAAAATTTAAAATTAAAAAATATTTTTAAATTACAGGAGAATAAGTATATGCTCTCATGCTGTGGAAATAACTTTTTAGGCAAGATGATAAATACAGAAGTCCTAAAAGGAAAAGACAGATTTAACTGCTTAATGAGTTCTATATAACCACACATAGCATATACAAAGATCAAAGACAGGAGATATGTTGGGAGGAAATATATTCGATCTATTTAATAGAGATACTGTTCCTATAAACTGTTTTTTTAAAAGACAAACATCAGGTGGTAAATTGAGCAGAGTCAGTAAGTGAGAAACTTATAGTAGAGGACATGAATATAGCCAAAAAATAGAGGTCCAGTGATGTTTTCTCTTTAATTAGATGTTAAATTATAAAACAGCAAAAGCGAAAACCTAATGTAGTTAAAATTACCTTAGAAAATTCTTTGATACACTCATAAAGTATATGTTTTAAAATATAAAACAAGGTACTCCATATCTTATGTACCCTGACTTCAAGAAGTACTGAATAATAAACGCTTCAAAAAATGCAGATACTTCAACCTTGGTGAGTAGCATCTGGGGTCTCAAAAGCCTGTGAGCAGCCATCTAAGATACTCCACTGGTCTCACCCCTTCGGCAGCAAGGGAGAACGAAGAGAACAGGATACAAGGGAAAGATTAGTCCAAAGGACTAATCTCTGGCCAGAAGCTGCCCATTTAGTCTCATGTGTCCAAAGGACTAATGGACCACAGCTACCAAGGCCTCCACCAGACTAAGTCCAGTCCAGCTAGATGGTGGCCGGCTACCACCACTCACTGCTCTGAGAGGGATCACAACAGAGGGTCCAGGACAGAGCTGGAGAATGATGTAGAACAAAATTCTAACACACAAAAAAGACCAGATTACTGGCCTGACAGAGACTGGAGAAACCCCGAGAGTATGGTCCCCGGACACCCTTTTAACTCCGTGGTGAAGTCACTCCCGAAGTTCACTGTTCAGCCAGGGATTGGACAGCCCCATAAAACAAAACGCAACTAATGAGGCACAGTAGTCCAGGGACAAGGACTAGAAGGCAGGAGGGGACAGGAAAGCTGGTGATAGGGAACCCAAGGTTGAGACGGGACAGTATTGACATGTTGTGGGGTTGTTAACTGTTGTCATAGGGCAAATATGTGTACCATTTAATGAGAAACTATTTGTTCTGCAAACCTTCATCTAAGGCATTAAAAAAAAAAAATTATCTATGTGAGATCAAATTGACAACAGCAACTCAAAAGGTTTGATGGGAAGCCTAGGGGGCAGTGAGTTGAAGATAATGGTGATGGAATAGTTTGGAAAAGGATAGTGAGAATAGCGCAACTGGAAGAATGTAATCAATGTCACTGAATTGTACATGTAGAAATTTTTGAAATGGTATATCTTTGGCTATGTATATTTTCACCAAAAAAAAAAACATGTCCTCCAAGGTCGAGAAGGGAGAGTGTTGACATGTCGTGGGGTTGTTAACCAATGTCATATAACAATGTGTACTGACTGTTTAATGAAAAGCTATTTGTTCTGTAAACCTTCATTTAAAGTACAATTAAAAAAAACGCAGATGCTTCAGCATTCAAACTTCTCTCCCTATTATGAAAACACTAGAGGAAGGTGGAGGTTGAATGGAGAATTGTTCCTCTCCTGCAGATTTTATTCTATTTTTTAGAAAATATTAAACTAATCTAAGATTAATATATATAAATATATTAGTTTATTTTGAAATAATGTGTATAAAAGTACCTGTTAAAGCCTCAGGAGTCTCTGGGTGATGCAAATGTTTAAGCGCTCAGCTATTAACCAAAACATCGGTGGTTTGAACTCACCCGGAGGCACCTCGGAAGAAAGGCTTGGTGATCTTACTTGCCAAAAATCAGCCATTGAGTACCCTATGGAGAGCAGTTCTACTCTGAAACACACAGGGTTGCCATGAGTCGAAGTCAACTTGAAGGCAACTGG
>NW_004443968.1:10367985-10369249 GCF_000243295.1 Trichechus manatus latirostris | reverse complement strand
CTTCTCATCTCACCTCTGGACAGAAGCTGCCCATTTAGTCTCATGTATCTGCTTGAGCTAAGAAGCACGCTCCTCATGAATATCATTTTATGTCCCACAGTCCAGTCCAATCTTTGTCTGAAGAGTTGGCCTCGGAAATTGTTTTAGTTCTGGGCTGATAGAGAATCCAGGGGCCATGCTTTCTTGGGTTCCTCCAGTCTCAGACCATTAAGTCTAGTCTTTTACTAGAATTTGAGTTCTGCGCCCCACCTTTCTCCTGTTCCATCAGGGACTCTCTGTTGTGTTCCCTGTCAGGGTGATCATTGGTGGTAGCAGGGCACCATTTAGTTCTTCTGGTCTCAGGCTGATGAAGTCTCTAGTATATATGGCCCTCTCTGTCTCTTGGGCTAATACTTGCCTTGTATCTGGTGTTCTCCATTCTCCTTTATTCCAGGTGGTTGGGACCAATTGATGCATCTTAGATGGCCACTTGCAAGCTTTTAAGACCCCAGATGCCACTCACCAAAGTAGGATGCAGAACATTTTCTTAATAAACTTTGTTATGCCAATTGACCTACATGTCCTCTGAAAGCATGGTCCCCAGACCCCTACCCATGCTACTCTGTCCCTCAAAGTGTTTCATTGTATTCAGGAAACTTCTTAGCTTTGGTTTGGTCCAGTTGTGCTGACTTCCCCTGTAGTGTGTGCTGTCCTTCACTGCACCTAAGATAATTCTTGTCTACTATCTAGTTAGTGAATAATCTTCACCCTCCCTCCCCACCCTCGTAATCATCAAAGAATGTTTTCTTCTGTATTTAAACCTTTTCTTGAGTTCTTGTAATAGTGATCTTATACAATATTTGTCCTTCTGTGACTGACTAAATTCACTCAGCATAATGCCCTCTAGATTCCTCCATGTTATAAGATGTTTCACGAATTCATCATTGTTCTTTATTGTTGCGTAGTATTCCATTGTGTGGCTATACCGTAATTTGTTTATCCATTCGTCCATTGATGGGCACCTAGGTTGTTTCCATCTTTTTGCTATTGTGAACAGTGCTGCAATGAATACGGTTGTGCATATATCTATTTGTGTGACGGCTCTTATTTCTCTAGGATATATTCCAAGGAGCAGGATAGCTGGATGGTATGGTACTTCTATTTCTAGATTTTTAAGGAAGCGCCAAATCGATTTTCAAAGCGGTTGTACCATTTTACATTCCCACCAACAGTGTATAAGTGTTCCAGTCTCTCCACAAACTCTCCAACATTTATTATTTTGTGT
>NW_004443968.1:10335563-10367885 GCF_000243295.1 Trichechus manatus latirostris | reverse complement strand
CAACAGTGTATAAGTGTTCCAGTCTCTCCACAAACTCTCCAACATTTATTATTTTGTGTTTTTTGGATTAATGCTAGCCTTGTTGGGGTGAGATGATATTTCATTGTAGTTTTGATCTGCCTTTCTTTAATGACTAATGATCTTGAGCATTTCTTCATATGTCTGTTAGCCGCCTGAATATCTTCTTTGATGAAGTGCCTGTTCATATCCTTTACCCATTTTTTAATTGTGTTATTTGTCTTTTTGTTGTAGAGGTTTTGCAGTATCTTGTAAATTTTAGAGATTAGACACTGATTGGATTTGTCGTAGCCAAAAATTTTTTCCCAGTCTGTAGGTTGTCTGTTTACTCTTTTGATGAAGTCTTTTGATGAACATAAGTGTTTGATTTTTAGGAGCTCCCAGTTATCTAGTCTGTCTTCTGGTGCTTGTGCATTGTTACTTATTGTTCGTATTCTGTTTATGCCGTGTATTAGGGCTCCTAGCATTGTCCCTATTTTTTCTTCCATGATCTTTTTCATTTTTGATTTTGTAGTTAGGTTTTGATCCATTTAGAGTTAGTTTTTGTGCATGGTGTGAGGTATGGGTCTTGTTTCAGTGTTTTGCAGATGGATATCCAGTTATGCCAACATCATTTGTTAAAGAGACTGTCTTTTCCCCAGTTAATGGACTTTGGGCCTTCTTTCTTCTTTCTTTTTTTTTTTTTTTTTGATGGCTGGAGAATAGTTGGAGCTTAATAAATTTTTGTTGGATTTAAATTTGAATCTTGCTTAATTAGACCCTCATACCGTACACACTCTTCTTTTTTTTTAAATCGTGCTTTAGGTGAAAGTTTACAGAGAAAATTAGCTTCTTAATAAAACAGTTAACACAAATTGTTTTGTGACATTGGTTGCCAATCCTGCAATGCGTCAACAGTCTCCCTTTCTCCGCTCTGGATTCCCTATTTCCATTCATCCAGTTTTCCTGTCCCTTCCTGCCTTCTCGCCTTTGCTTTTGGGCTGGTGCGTCCATTAATCTCCTATGCATGAATTGAACTACAAAGCCCATTCCCCATGTGTGTTATTGTTGATCCTATTGATCTGTCTAATCTTTGACTGAAGGGTAAACCTCAGGAGTGACTTCAGTACTGACATAAAAAGGTGTTCGAAGGTCATACTTTCGGGGTTTTGCCAGTTTCTATCAGACCAGCAAGGCTGTTTTTTTTTTGTTTGTTTGTTTTTTGGTGAATTTGAATTTTGTTCTACATTTTTCTCCCACTGTGCCCGGGACCTTCTATTGTGATCCTTGCTAGAGCAGTCGGTGGTGGTAACCGGGCAGCATCTACTTGTTCTGGGCTCAGTCTGGTGGAGGGTATGGTAGTTGTGGTCCATTAGTCCTTTGGACTAGTCTTCCACACTGTTCTTTTAACAGTTGCTTAGTAGACTTTGGCTGGCTTCCTGTCTTTCCAAGTTGGCATTTTCTGTGCGACCCAGTGAACAAGTGTTACTCTCTTGCCCTTTACCCTGGTTTCAAGACACCTTACCATAGTTCCAGAAATGTGTATTGAAGGAAGATAACATATTTTACCCACCAAACTTGGAAAAAATTAGGATAGTTAGTAACATCCGATGCCGACTAGGCTGTGAGAAACAGACTCATATGTTTTTGGAAGGAGTATGAACTGTTTAAGCCTTTCATTTTACAGAAATAAAAGCACCAGCGTTTATAGTAGCAAACACTGAAAGCAACCCAAATGTTCATCAGCAGGGGAATAAGTGAAAAAATCATGGTATATCCATACTGTGAAAAATTATATGCCTCAAAAATAAAATATATATATGTATGTATTGATTAGAAAAAAATTCCCATGTTGTTTTTCTTAAGCTAAAGACAAACACTAAAAACCCAAACACAGAAAAACAAACTTATATGTGCATTCAAAGTTTGGAAGGATATACCCTAAATTGTTATCATCGGCACCTCAAGGAGCCGGAGGAATTTGATAGATGGGAGAAAAGCAAGAAAATTATTTTATTTTTCTGTTGTATGAAGGCCTGATCCAAATCAGTGGTAATAGAAATTAAAGAAAAAAGACAATTGGGAGACATAATACAGAAATAGAGTGGATGTGATTTGGCAACTATTTGTATGTGGGTGAGAGGGAAATAAAGTCAAGGATGTCTCGGTGATTTCTAGCCTGAGTGACTAGGGGGACAGGGCCACCATTCATAGAAACAATGATATCATGAAGAAGAGACGTGATTGTTTTTTATTGTTCCCTGAGGAGAGATGATGAGGTCCTTTTATCATTCAAAATTACGCTGCTTCTTATTTTAAATAGTACTGATCCTATGGGAAAGCTTCTTATGTTGGTCTTGAAACTTAAAAAAATACTGCATAAAATGGGCAAATTATATCAAAATAAAGATGTTTTAAAATTTTCTGCTTTATAGTTGTATTTCATGGGAATTATAGAAATGAAAGAGCCAGATTGTTGCCTATTGTTTTACCTAATCCATGCATATTATTCCAAAACAAGGGAATATTTCTTTTTGGATTGGAAAAAGTAATTATAAGGAAAGAATTTAAAATTACCTCAAACATCTAAAGAAAAGTAAGCTTTCCTGTACAATATGAAGTGGTAGAGACTATAAAATATGAATTGTATGATTTTTATTATATGTATCTTTTGTGTTGATTTAATATAGTTTATTCATCTTGCAGGTGCATTTGTAACTCAATCCCGGGAAATTAATAACAGAGTAAATCGTTGCTAAAGATATTCTATACAGGCAGCCTTGAGAGGTTTTTAGCTCTAGAAATAGATTGTGTACTCTTATTCCATACAAAACAGCATTAGAAATTTAGCCCCATTGAGAATTTATTTCTTGCAAATGCTTTCAAAATGCTAGGTGAGTTTACTTCTGTATAATTATATCATATTTTATGTTAGGGGCCAAAACAGAAGTGTGTAATCCCACAGTATCAGCCATTTCGCATAGATAAATGAGTCAACAATGTCTTCTGAATAAGTCATTTTAATTTTCACTTTTGGTTATGTGGAAAATCAACTGTTCTCGCACACTTGTATTCATCATTCTTCATCGATTGTGTTTTTTACTTCAGACACTACTCCTTTGTTAGCCTTTCTCAGATGAATTATAAGGAGCTTTTCATGGACAAGGTTTTTCATATTACATTTGTTATGCCTCATCTGAGTTAAAACATAAAATTCCTATAACTACCATTTGTCTATTTTGAACCTAAAGAATTTCATGAATTTCAAAAGCCTAGATAATCAGGTGATTATGGTATTGTGTGAAATCACGAGATAGATTATTTATTTTATTGACTGATTCTTACTGTTTGGGTTAAACTCCAGATGGTTGGCCATCGGAGGAAACAGAGCAATGAAATTAATTTAATATTTTGTATATTTCTTGTTTTCCAGAAAATAAATATCGCTGGAACCAGTAATGCAGATGTTCCTTTGGCTGATCCCGGAATGTACCAGTTGGACATTACATTAAGAAGGGGTCAAAGTTTAGCTGCCCGAGATCGAGGAGGTAATAATAATTTCACATTAGAACTTTTTTCTAATGTGATAGTGACAAACTTTGTTTTCCTTATGGTTGCTTAACTTAAATAAATTATAATATTATAATTTTTAGAAGATTAGGTTCAAAGACAGGGTTTGAAACATGACTTGACTCCTTATACCATAGAGGAAGAGGTTTTGATGAAAGTTCTGAAACTGAACAATTCCCAACCCAGGCTACAGGGTCCATACCAAACTGTTAACAAATCTGGCTCTGCATTACATATGACAGTGACACAATTGGTCAAGCAGATGATGCATATATTTGAAGTCAACTTTTTGTAGGTCCTAACTTCTTCTCATTGCATAGGTTTGGTCAGTTGAATCTGCTGAAATTGCACAATCCAGGACTACTATCTCAACGAAACTTTGGAGATTTCCTGCAAATGATTATCTGAGACTTTCTTGGAGCGGGCAGTAGCTTCATGGTGGATTCAATTTAGGTCTTTATAGGTTATTAGAAAGAAAAGACAAGGCAAATACCGTTCAGTACCTATATTCCAAATCCAACGGCAATCTCCTAATGAACTAGCTTGGGCCACAAGGAGGATTCCTTGAAGCTCGGCTAGAATCAGTACTAGGTATAAACCCTAAATAGAATGTGTAGCATCCCTTGCACATTTTGAAATACCAGTTGCACTGGACCTGGAGACCTGGAGGGCCCCATCCCAAAGGAAGCTGATCTGGGGTGTAATGCTTCCTACTAGGTGGAAGGAGAGCCTGAAACCTATCCTAACTCATTCTCAGATAACCTGGGGTCATTCAGCCTATGATCCTGTTTTTCTCCTCTCACCCTATTGACATTCATACTTAAGAAAGTGGAAGGAATCAGATTAGGGCTGCAGTTTTTAATTTCTGTCTCCTGTCTCTATAAGGATACAGTAGAGAAAACAATTTGATAGTGAGTTTTTTATGAGAAGAAACTGTATAAATAATAAATACAATTTTTTTATTTTTTATTGTACTTTAGATAAAGGTTTACAGAACAAATACTTTCTCATTAAACAGTTAATACACATATTGTTTTATGACAATGGTTAACAACCCCATGACATGTCAACACTGTCCCTTCTCAACCTTGGGTTCCCTATTACCAGCTTCCTGTCCCCTCCTGCCTTCTAGTCCTTGTCCCTAGACTCTTGTGCCCTATTAATCTTGTTTTGTTTTATGGGGCTGTCTAATCTTTGGCTGAAGGATGAACCTCAGGAGTGACTTCATTACTGAGCTAGAAGGGTATCGGGGGGCCATACTCTCGGGGTTTCTCCAGTCTCTGTCGGTCCAGTAAGTCTGGTCTTTTTTTGTGAGTTAGAATTTTGTTCTACATTTTTCTTCAGCTCTGTCCTGGACCCTCTGTTATAATCCCGGTCAGAGAAGTCAGTGGTGGTAGCCGGGCACCATCTAGTTGTACTGGAATAAATTCAATTTTTGAATAAAAACTAGTAAATATCGTAACATTCCTAATGAATGAAGATGTGATTGGAAAGGTTAGAATTTCAACACACAGGGAAATTGTCAAAATTAACCTTCTGGTTTAGTAGGTGAGGACAAATATTTGTTGAATTGAACTGCCTATCTCAAAAGAAGTTACAATCAGATTAGATAAAGTAAAACAATACTAGTAAATAGTAGTATTTTGCTATATTTATATGATATTTTTTAATTTTGCAAAGATCTCCTAATTATATTACATCATTTAATTCAAACGAGAATTGGAGCAGACATCAGGAGATGTAAATGTTACTCCTAGATATGCCCCCAATATGAAAATACATATATACAAGATTATTTATTGCAGCATTGTTTGTAATTTATAAATGTCCATAAATAGGAGAGTTATTGACTAAACTATGGTACACATGGTATATATTGAATATACCATAGACTGCCAGAAAAACGAACAAATCTGTCTTGGAAGAAGTACAGCCAGAGTGCTCCTTAGAAGCAAGGATGGTGAGACTATGCCTCACATACTTTAGACATGTTATCAGAAGGGACCTGTCCCTGGCAAAGGACATCAAACTTGGTAAAGCAGAGGGTCAGCGAAAAAGAGGAAGACCCTCAACAAGATGGATTGACACCGTGGCTGCAACAATGGGCTCAAGCATTGCAACGATTGTGATGATGGCACAGGACCGGGCAGTGTTTCATTCTATTGCACACAGGGTCACTGTGAGTCAGAACTGCCTTGATGGCACCCAACAACAACAACATGGTGCATGACACAGTGGAATGCTATATAGCTGTACAAAGGAATGAGGAAGCTCTCTGTGAATTGATCTGGAAAGATTTCCAGGATATATTAAGAGAGAGAAAAAGCAGAGTATTAAAGAGTAGCTATAGTATGCCATCTTTCATGTAAGAAAGAGGGGATATAAAAAAATATGTATTATGTGCTCTTTTATACAAAAAGATATATGGAGAGGGAAAGTCAGAAACTAATAAAATTAGTAACACACGGGGTTAAGTAAGAACAGGTGGACAGAATAAAAGTGACCTTTCTCTGAGTAAACCCTTTGTATAGTTCTAACTCTTAGATGCATGGTAATATTTCAGCTCCCTCAAAATAAATCAATAATTAAAATCAACCAAGATGTGGGAGAAACCCAAGATGAAATATAATTATACTTAGAGGGTGGGAAATAAAATAACCAATCTAAGTAACAATGGAAAACAGCATTTGGACTATATACTGTAACTAACGACAAAAAGAACTATATACAAATATTGTACCCTATTTAGAGTGTGATTACTAATTCTGAAACAACAAAAGGAGCAAATAAGTAAATATAAATATTGAGAACAGGATCCTAGAATGGATCCTAGACCAGAGAAAGGACATTAGTGGAACAATTTGTGAAATTCGAATAAGGTCCGTAGATTATTTAATAATATTATATCAGTTTGAGTTTCCTTGTTTCCATCATTTTATTAGGGTTAAGTAAGATGTTGGAGCCCTGGTGGCACAGTGGTTAAGAGATTGGCTGCTAATCAAAAGGTCAGCATGTTCCAGTCCACCAGGCACTCCTTGGAAACCCTATGGGACAATTCTACTCTGTCCTGTAGGGTCACTATGGGTTGGAATCGACTCGACAGCAACGGGTTTGGTTTTCTGATTTTTAAGTAAGCTGTTAATATTTGGAAAAGCTGAGTGAAGGATATACAGGAACTCAGATATATTTATACAACTATTTAGTGAATCTAAAATTACTTCAAAATAAAAGTTTTAAAATTAATTAATCAATTAGTTGCCCAGCTCAAACTAGTCACGTGTCTTTGGGGATCAAGCCTCTTCCCCACCTGGAGCCTCAGTTTCTTCATCTGCAAGAAGAAGAATTTATTTCTTCATCCACTAAATGCTTTCACTAGTTCTAGCATTCTGGGCCAAAGCTTCAGTGCAAACCTGAAAAGCAAGTGTTAACAGTGACCCTACTGTAGAGATAAAGAAACTGAAAATTTGGAAACCTGCGTAACATGGCTCCTTAGTGGCTGGGTTTAGATAAGAACCCAGTTCTTGAGACTCAAAAAAATCAAGTCCCTGAAAAGCATTCTTTTGTTAAGTGCTAGAGGTCAGCATACAGAGATTATTATTAAAGAGGTTAAAGTAAATGAAATCAGTGTGTCTTGGTGTGACAAAAGGAAAAGATGGGAAGATGTTAAAAGCAGAGATTACAAACAGGTGATCAGCAGGACACATCTGCCCTACAGACTTGTCTTGTTTGGCTTCCACGATGTTTAAAAAAAAGAATGAGTCGACATTTAAACAATAAAATCAGAATTTATGGCTTATCTAAAATAATCAGAAGTTCTGGCAACAGCAACATATGATGCCAATTTTCTGAGCTGAATAGTGGTTACCCTTTGGACAGGGTTGCTGCACCATTCCCTATGACTCCACAGTTCTGAGACTGGATGTCACTGTGTCTACATCATTGTATTTCTTGTAGTAGCAAATTATTCTCTATCCATGTCTGTGGCAACGATAGGAATTTTTTTAAGTAGAATGAGAGGGCCATGTGTGCAAGAAAATTGGGAGAGAAAATATTACACTGTGGAATTGAAGAATATTCCAAAGTGTTTAAAATTCAAACTCCAATCCAGCTTTACTCATTTACTTGTCTGGCATTTGTGAAGCTTTTATTAGGTAAAGATAGGAAGAGATACGTAAACAGAGGAAAGAACCTGAGTTAAATTTAGGATTGATTAAAGTTTATCTTTGACCCATCTATGCACAACAGATTTTTTAAGCATTTGACTGGATAGGTAGTATTGGATCACTTTAGATAAATGAATTTAGATAGATGTAATTGGTAGGACAATTAGATGAAGATGGATAAAGCAAGAAAACAAGCTAGGAAGGACTGCAGTGATGTGGGAGTACAGTTTTGAAGACCTGAACTGACAATGCACATGGAAATGGAGGAAGACAGGAAAATATGGGAAATGGCTCAGGGGAATGTAAAGTAGGCCCTGGGGTCAATCCAATGAGGGAGCTCAAAAACAACTCTGTCCCACATTACCCTTGCACTGAATATTGGAAGGGAAAAAAATCATTTTCACCACCAACACTATATTAGTTTCCTATGACTGCCATAGCAAATTACCACAAACTTTTGTGAATTAAAACAACAGAAATTTATTGTCTCATAGTTCCGGAGACCAGAAGTCCCAAATCAAGGTTCTTGCAGGGCCACATTCCCTGAAGAAGTTAGGGCAGAATCCTTTCTTGTTTCTTCCAGCTTCTGGTAGCTCCAGGCATTCCTTGGCTTGGAGCCATGTAACTCCAGTCTTTGCCTCTGTCTTTATATGCCCTTCTCTGTGTTTCCATCTCAAATCTTTCTCTCCTTTCTCTTATAAGGACACCACTCACTGGATTTAGGACACACCTTAAATCCAGGATGGTCTTATCTCGAGATCCGTAGCTTAATTATATCTGCAAAGACCGTACTTTTAAATAAGGTCACATTTATAGATACCAGAGGTTAGAACTTGGAAATATCTTTTAGGGAGACAAAATCCAACCCACTATAATGAGGATAATTCCTTCTCTTCAAGTGTTAGGAACAAATTTAAATAACCAAAAATGTGATCCCTATGAACTTGTCTATTTTGATTCTATTTATAAGAGGGATAGAAATCCCTGCACTGAGCAGAGTTAGAGAATCTCAGTCACTCCCCTCTGAAATTCCCAAAGTCCACTCTGAGACTTGTGTCTGTCAGTTTTTTGTATTGTGGGGGCTTGTATGTTGCTGTGATGCTGGTATGCTATGCCACCGGTATTCAAATACCAGCAGGGTCACCCATGGTGGACAGGTTTCAGCTGAGCTTCCAGACTGAGACAGACTAGGAAGAAGGACCTAGCAGTCTACTTCTGAAAAGAAGTAGTCAGTGAAAACCTTATGAATAGCAGCAGAACATTGTCTAATATAGTGCCGGAAGATGCGCCCCTCAGGTTGGAAGGCACTCCAAATATGACTAGGGAAGAGCTGCCTCCTCAAAGTAGAGTCGACCTTAATGACATGGAAGGAGTCAAGCTTTCGGGATCTTCATTTGCTCATGTGGCATGACTCAAAATGAGAGGAAACAGCTGCAAATATCTATTAATAATCGAAACCTGGAATGTACGAAGTATGAATCTAGGATAATTGGAAATCATCAAAAATGAAATGGAATGCATAAACATCAATATTCTAGGCATTAGTGAGCTGAAATGGACTGGTATTGGCGATTTTGAATCGGACAATCGTATGGTCTATTATGCCGGGAATGACAACTTGAAGAGGAATGAAATTGCATTCATCGTCAAAAAGGACATCTCAAGATCTATCCTGAAGTATGATGGTGTCAGTGATAGGATAATATCCATACACCTCCAAAGAAGACCAGTTAATATAACTATTATTCAAATTTATGCACCAACCACTAACGCCAAAGATGAAAAAATTGAAGATTTTTACAAACTTCTGCAGTCTGAAATTGATCGAACATGCAATCCGGATGTACTGATAATTACTGGTGATTGGAATGAGAAAGTTGGAAACAAAGAAGATCAGTAGTTGGAAAATATGGCCTTGGTGATAGAAATGATGCCGGAGATCACGATTGAATTTTGCAAGACCAATGACTTCTTCATTGCAAATACCTTTTTTCACCAACCTAAATGTCAACTATACACATGGACCTTGCCAGATGAAATACAAAGGAATTAGATCGACTACATCTGTGGAAAGAGACAATGGAAAAGCTCAATATCATCAGTCAGAACAAGGCCAGCGGCCAACTGCAGATCAGACCACCAATTCCTCATATGCAAGTTCAAGTTGAGACTGAAGAAAATTAAAACAAGTCCACAAAAGCCAAAGTACAACCTTCAGTATATCCTACCTGAATTTAGAGACCATCTGAAGAATAGATTTGATGCATTGAACACTAATGACTGAAGACCAGATGAGTTGTGAGATGACATCAGGAACATCATACATGAAGAAAGCAAGAGGTCATTAAAAACACAGGAGAGAAAGAAAAGACCAAAATAGACGTCAGAAGAGACTCTGAAACTTGCTCTTGAAAGTCGAGTAGCTAAAGCAAAAGGAAAAAATAATGAAGTAAAGAGCTAAACAGAAGATTTCAAAGGGTGGCTGAAGAAGACAAAGTAAAGTATTATGATGACATGTGCAAAGACCTGGAGACAGAAAACCAAAAGGGAAGGACATGCTCAGCATTTCTCAAGCTGAAAGAACGGAAGAAAGAATTCAAGCATCAAGTTGCAATACTGAAGGATTTTACATGGAAAATATTAAATGATGCAGGAAGCATCAAAAGAAGACAGAAGGAATACACAGAGTCACTATACCAAAAAGAATTGGTTGACATTGAACTATTTCAGGAGGTAACGTATAATCAGGAACTGATGGTACTGAAATAAGAAGTTCAAGCTACATTGAAGGCATTGGCGAAAAACAAGCCTCCGGGAATTGATGGAATACCAACTGAGATGTTTCAACAAACGGATGCAGCACTGAAAGTGCTCACTTGTCTATGCCAAGAAATTTGGAAGACAGCTACCCGGCCAACTGACTGGAAGAGATCCATAATTATGCCTATTCCCAAGAAAGGTGATCCAACCAAATGGGGAAATTACTAAACAATATCAGTAATATCACATGCAAGCAAAATTTTGCTGAAGATCATTCAAAAGTGGCTGCAGCAGTATATCGACAGGGAACTGCTAGAAATTCAAGCCAGATTTAGAAGAGGACATGGAACCAGGGATATCATTGCTGATGTCAGATGGATCCTGACTGAAAGCAGAGAATACGGTAAAGATGTTTACCTGTGTTTTATTGACTATGCAAAGGAATTTGACTGTGTGGATCATAACAAATTATGGATAACTTGCGAAGAATGGGAATTCCAGAGCACTTAATTGTGCTCATGAGGAACCTGTACATAGATCAAGAGGCAGTTGTTCGCACAGAACAAGGGGACACTGCGTGGTTTAAAGTCAGGAAAGGTGTGCGTCAGGGTTGCATTCTTTCACCATACCTATTCAGTCTGTATGCTGAGCAAATAATCCGAGAAGCTGGACTATATGGAGAAGAATGAGGCATCAGGATTGGAGGAAGACTCATTAACAACTGCGATATGCAATGACAGAACCTCGCTTGTTGAAAGTGAAGAAGAGTTGAAGCACTTACACCTCAGCATAAAGAAAACAAAAATCCTCACAACTGGACCAATAAACAGCATCATGATAAACAGAGAAAAGAATGACATTGTCAAGGATTTCATTTTCCTTGGATCCACGATCAACACCCATGGCAGCAGCAGTCAGGAAATCAAAAGACTCATTACTTTGGGCAAATTGGCTGCAAGAGATCTCTTTAAAGTGTTACAAAGCAAAGATGTCACCTTGAGGACTAAGGTGCACCTGACCTAAGCCATGGTGTTTTCAATTGCCTCATATGCATGCGAAAGCTGGACAGTGAATAAGGAAGACAGAAGAATTGACATCTTTGAATTGTAGTGCTGGTGAAGAATATTGAATATGACATGGACTGCCAAAAGAACGAACAAATCTATCTTGGAAGAAGTACAACCAGAATGCTGCTTGGAAGCAAGGATGGCAAGACTGTGTCTCACATACTTTGGACGTGTTGCCAGGAGGGATCAGTTCCTGGAGAAGGATGTCATGCTTGGTAAAGTAGAGGGTCAGTGAAGAAGAGGAAGACCCTCAACAAGATGGATTGACACAGTGGCTGCAGCAATGGGCTCAAGCATAGCAACAACTGTGAGGATGGTGCTGGACCAGGCAGTGTTTCATTCTGTTGTGTGTCGGGCCCCTATGAGTGGGAGCTGACTTGACGACACCTAACAAGAGCAACAACTCTGAGTCTGACATGTCAGTGTTAAAGGAGAACTTCCAAGTGTTCTGTGTACAAGATTTTCAGGTTGGAGTAGGAATTGTAGAAGCTTAGGGGCCCTGGTGACATAGTAGTTACAAGCTCCGCCGCTAACCAAAATGTCAACATTTCAGATCTACCAGCCGCTCCATGGAAACTCTGTGGGGCAGTTCTACTGTGTCCTGTAGGGCCACTATGATTTGGAATCAACTCGATGGCACCTAACAACAACAACAACAGGGGCCCTGGTGGCACCGTGTTAAGAGCTCAGCTGCTAACCAAAAGGTTGGCAGTTAGAATCCACTAGCTGTGCCTTGGAAATCCTATGGGGCAGGTCTACACTGTCCTATAAGGTCATTATGAGTTGGAATCAACTCAATGGCACTGGGTTTGGTATTTTTTGGTTTAGGGGATGGGAAAAGACCCAGAAGCTTACCCCCAGCTGAGTTCCACTTTCCTCAGTTTAGTAAAGCCTCACTAATGAGAATTTGTACCAGATATAAGGCAGGGAAAACTAAAAATGTGAATTGGAAAACATTTTTTAAAGAAATTCAATTTGGTAAAACTGAAACATATTCTGTTTTCTAAGTGTAAACAAATCCTTTTTTCAAGTTAGAGGCCTGCCAGCAATTTTGTCTTGAGAATGTAATTTATGACAGTTCTTAAAAAGAGAGTTATTCTCTTGAGTTGGTTAGGCATAGTAATTTTTCCAGCGTGTGTTACGTGTCATGAAAGATGCTTGGCATTTAAATATATTTCCTCTAATCATACCGTTTGTAGGTACTACTACCAAGATTGACAGAACAGCTGCCAGCCCAGCACATGGACTCATGTTTTGTGGTTCTGATTCCCCTTCAGTTTTGACCCTTAGGGATTTCCTTTATGGTAGAATGGGCATCTGTTAATAGCACCCCCTTTCACTGTTTGGAAGACATAGTATATGCTTCGTAGATTAAATCTTAATCCCATTAAAGTTCGCCAGAATATTAAGCATTTTATTATAAATGTTCATTTTTTTCCCAGAGAGAGGGTATGATTTGTATCACCAGGAAAGATTTGTCTCTGAGCACGTTTGAAACACTTTTCTTTGACAGCCCCTTCTTTAGATTTACACAGCCTTTAATGAACTATTTTGATTAAGAAAAAGCCTGTCTTCTTGTGGTTTTATGTTGCTAGTCAATTGCTTTTTGCATTTCTTACATAGGGTAGGAATCAGGTAAAGGCTTGTTTTACCTAATGCATACACAATCACTTACCTATGTGTTAATGTTATTCCTTTAACTAGTTTCCTGCCATCTGGAAGATTAACAACCACAACAAAAATATTCCATGGTGACTCAATTTTAATGATCAATGACAGCTATTTTATGTAATCCAAGATAATAAGGTATATATATATATATATATATATATATATATATAATGTATATGAAGTACATATATTCTGTTCTTTTTTTCATGTTTTATTTTCATTGGTGCAAAATACATCACTGATTGACAAACAAAAATTCCCTTCTGCATGTCAGTAAAACTAGAGCCATACAATTTATAAACCCAGAAAATAACTTCTACCTGGAGATTTTATAAATGACTCCAAGATTGCGCCATTGTCCAGAAAACTTCTCATGCTGTTCTTAACACTTTATTTATTCTGAGACCTGAAGCGAAGGGTGGAGTGCTTTGCAGCACTATATACGTCGGGGTATCTCTTTCTTCAAGATTCCCAAGGTTGCCAGGAAGTGACATCCTTTACCAAATGTAAATCTTGGGCTCCTTAAGTCATAGAAAAAGTACTACACCTGTTCCCTAAGGAGGCTATGAAGATGATGTTTCCACAGATGAAATGCAGCCATATCACACCTAATTAAATAATCTTTACTTTTAAGTGTATTATTTCTTACATTATTATGGTTTCAAATTTACTTTGCTTAATTATATTTAGGTAGGAAGGAGGACCAATGCTTATTGAAACTTTGCAAATAACTGCATTGTCATGAAAAGTAAAAAGATCCAGGAAATAGCTGATGTGCTTTTCAGTAGTTTGTAGACAAGGCCAATCAATATATATCATATTTTCCTCAGAAACTGCATGGACTTTACCAATGGTGTTTTTTTGACATAAGATTTGATTATTTATAGATCAATTAGATTTGCAATAAGTATAATTTAATACAAGATCTGTTAACAGAGGATGCTTTTAGGCTTAATCCATTTTAAAAGTGTATTTTTGAATTATATTTAAGAGACATTGTCCGTAAATTCACCTGAGGTTTATTAGCTTGTATAAGTGGTTTTCTGTATTAAGAGATCCTTCTTCGTGTTAGCATAAAGGAAACTTAATGTGTTCCCTGCATTTTTATATAGTCTGCCTCTGTAGAGAAATATTCTGAAGAATTTAGTCACATATTCCCTAAAATTGGATCATAAGAAGTATACACAATTATTCTCTCCCTAAATTTTGTAAGGTCAATTGGCACAGTACACCAATCAAGAATGGATTCACATTTTTGGTGCAGCTATTTGTTGTAGCCAACAATCAGGGAGGTTATGGTTATAGGCCCATCGATCATGGATTATTTTAAGAGAGGGTATTCATTCTAATTGGCACTGATTCAATGTTCCAAGTTTGAAATTAGAGAGAGAGCAGAAGGAATAAATGGGCTTTGTCATGTGCTTATCATAAAATGAACCATTGAAAACAATACCAGCAATATTCTAAAACAAATACAATTAAATATCTCTCTTTGGTTTCACAAGGTCCTACTTCTTTTTCTGCTGATCTTGAGTTCATCACTCTACTTTCATAAAGTCATCTACATTTGGACTAAAATATTTCTGGAAATCTTTATTTTTATGTCCCCTGAAACAGTCTTTTGAGTGTTTGCTCATGGTGGAAATCTCAGTTTTCATTTGGAACCTTAATAGTCAAGCATCTTTTCCACCAAAATCTGAGACTGAAACAATCTGTGACTTGTAGCTTATGGTAGAAACCTTTAGGCAAGCATGAGGTGAGAACACAGAGGCGCCTGTTGATGAAAGACTGAATCGTTCTGGTTAATTTATTACAGAAACCAATTATATCAGAATAGAAGAGAGGTATTCCACTTCCTACTGGAAGTGAGTGCATAAGAAAATGGGCATAGCTGTAATTTGGATGATGATTACCCTGGGGGGGGGGATGTATTATGGACAGCGAAGGCATTGACAAGTCTACAAAGCCTTACAACCAATGCTGTAGAGCGTGTGCCAAAATCATGTCCAATTGATAAACCGAAAAAAAACCAAACCCATTGCCGTCGAGTTTATTCTGACTCATAGCGACCCTATAGGACAGAGTAGAACTTCCCCATAGGGCTTCCAAGGAGCAGCTGGTGGATTTGAACTGCTGACCTTTTGGTTAGCAGCCAAGCTCTTAACCACTGCACCTGACTGATAAGTAGAAATAAAATGTTCCTACAAATAATTTGATGACAACCACTGTGTCACCTCTTGCATGTGAATATGAACATGCTTCTACTCATGCAGTAACATCACAGGAATAACACTTTACCTATACAGAATTGACCTTGGGTAAGTTGAGCTTTTCTGTTAACTTTGGAAACTTTTCCATATCCCAGAAAAGTTTTCCATGCTACCATGGCTCTTAGGTTCAACTAAACATCAGATTCACATGACTATCAGGGGCCACACTTGACACCAGTCTATTCAACAGTATATACGACAGGAACCTATATGCCCAGTTATAAGAATGCACTCAGGATATGTCTTCCTATCAGGAATTTCTACTTCTCCCAGTCCAGATGAAATTTACCAACCAGGAGTCATTTCTACTGTAGGCAATGTTGGTTAGTAACATAGCTGATATACTATCTAATCAAGTTACCAGGAAAATAGAGTTAACCAAAGGTTATATTCTCATGAAAAAGGGCAAAAGTCTTCCCTACACTGGGGCAAGTGTTAAAAAATATGAGGCATTCCAGTTGTGTCCACTTGTATCAGACAGTCCCTCATTTGGGAGTGCCATAGGAAGGGCTGCAAGGGGAGGGAGGAAGTCTTTGGTGCTACCAAAGGAGCCTTGGTCATTCCCTGGTGTTTTAGTCATCTAGTGCTGCTATAACAGAAATACCACAAGTGGATAGCCTCAACAAAGAGAAATTTATTTTCTCACAGTCTAGTAGGCCAAAGTTCAAATTCAAGGCATCAGCTCCAGGGGAAGGTTTTCTCTGTTGGCTCTGGAGGAAGGTCCTTGTCATTAATTTTCCCCTGGACTAGGAGTTTCTCTGCTCAGGAACCCCAGGTCCAAAGGATGTGCTCTGCTCCCAGTGTTGCTTTCTTAGTGGTATGAGGTCCCCATTCTCTGCTTGCTTCCTTTTCCATCTCTTGTAAGATAAAGGGTGTTCAGCCCACACCCCAGGGAAACTCGCTTTACATTGGATCAGTGATGTGACCTGAGCAAGGGTGTTACATCCCATCCTAATCCTCTTTAACCTCAGGCAGAAATTATAATTTATAACACATGGGAAAATCACAAAATGGAGGACAACCACACAATACTGGGAATCATGGCCTAACCAAGTTGACACATATTTTGGGGGGACATAATTCAATCCATGACACCTGGTCAGTTGCTAACCAAGAGGTTGGTGGCTGGAACCCACCCAGCAGCTTCATGGGAGATAGACCTGGTGATCTGCTTCCATAGAGATTACAGCCTAGGAAATCCTATGGGATGGTTTTACTCTGTCACATGGGGCCACTATGAGTCAGTATCAACTCAACAGCACCCAACAGCAAGCATCTGTTCAGGCAGCACCAAAGTTGGTTTGGTTATAAAAAAACCCCTGTCAGTTTTACTAGTTCAAATTTAGGACCTGACCTGGGGGAATAGCAATATCAAAGAGAGTTTTCAGACAGGCACACAAGTGCTCAAGGACAAGGGGTAGCTGTAATCTTCACTGTTTTATCAACCAAAGTAACAAAACTTTATAGCAACCAGAACAGAGGTAAAACAACAAATGGTTGAGCAATTTTAGGTTGTCTAGACATGATGAACCCTTATTATTCTTCTGTTTCCTTATTTTAAAAGTAATTGACCGTAGTCATAAAATACTCAAAATTACTATAAAAGCAGATCTTTTTGAGATACATGTTCCATTTGGGTGAGGCAAGACCTTCATCTATGCAGAAGTAATTTTTTACTACCTTGTGTTGTTTTTCTTTTTGAATTACCAATTCTCTTTATACATAAGCTACTTAAATTTTTAATGATTCCCTCAATCTGTATGTATTTTATTTATTTAGTTTTTGGCTTTTTTTTATTGTTGTGGTTTAAGTGAAAGTTTACATTTCAAGTTAGTCTCTCATACAAAAATTTATACATACATTGTTATGTGACCCTAATTGCTCTCCCTATACTGTGACAGCATACTCCTCCTTTCCACCTTTCCACCCCTGATTTCCTGTGCCCATTCAGCTAGCTCCTAACCCTCTCTGCCTTCTCATGTCACCTCCAGACAGAAGCTGCCCATTTAGTCTCAATATGTATGTATTTTAAATATAAATACATGTATATGAAAATTATATTTACAGATTAAATATAATTTTATAAAGCATAAAAACCAAACTTGTTTCCATTGAGTCAATTCCAGCTCATAGTGACCCTATAGGACAGAGTAGAACTTCCCCGTAGGGTTTCCAAGGCTATGATCTTTATGGAAGCAGACTGCCGCATCTTTCTCCCACAGAGCAGCTGGTGGGTTCGAACCACTGACCTTTTGTTAACAGCTGAGTGCTTAACCACTGCACCACCAGGGATCCTTTATAAAGTATAAGACACTGTTATTCTGGCATTGAATTTACCTGCCTAGGCATGGACCAGTAATGTGAAACTTGCCTTCAAAAATGGAGGGTGCTGAGAGATCAAAGAAAGAGGCAGGCAATGCCGGGGTAGCAACAAAGGAATTTATCAGGGAAACTTACACAAGAAGTGAGTCCTGGGCAGCCACAGGACCAAAGCAGATTTCCACTTCACACAGTGGGAGGGCAGAGGTCTATAGTGGCAGTGGACAAGACTGGCTACATGCCAGGGGCTTACATAAGGATGACTTAGCAAATGATGGTGAACTAGTGGACCGCATGAAGGTGCTCATGTTTGGCCTCACAAAGCCTGTTTCCCCTTCATTACCCTTTGTAATTTGAATACCATTTACATTGCATATACATTTGCGTGTTGACAAAATACATAAATAAAAACTACTGCATAGTAATCAAGTACCTTCACTCTGTCTTCATCTTAATTTAGTTTAAATATTAGGTAACAGACATTCTACAATTATTACTTCAAGTCTCATAGTTAATTATAGACTATAGAATTACAATTTAAATTGACATTACAGAATAATGCAAGCATGATTGCTATTAAAAACTTATCAGAGAAATATAGCACCCTAAAATTTTACTCAAGGAATCCAAGTGGAATAGTATGCCACATTGCCTAAAGTTTAGAACAACCATTTAAAAAAAAATAAAGATATTATTTATTCTAATTCAATTGTGTTGAACACACATTAACATCCACACAGTTTTAAACTTAGTATAATTAGTGACCACTTATCTGTACTGTAAGACAAGTATAAAAATTTTCTAGTTAATTAGACCTCATATCAGAAAATAAATCTGATTTACATGAACAAATGTTATGTTTGCATTATACCTTCCCCAGTGATATAGGCAAAGAGAAGACATTTAGCTGTCTTTTAAGTCAAATTTAACAAAATAATTGAAGTTGTTCAAGTATTTTCTGTGATCAAGAGTATTAAGCGTACTTAATTAACTGAACTTAAAGAATTCTTTATAATTATTTAATATTTTATCAAGTAATATTAACAGTCTTGGTTTAATTTTGGTTTTAAAATCTCAAGACCAAAGGGTTTCTTAAGGGTGGGCTATTAGCATATCTAACTTATCAGAGATAAGTTCCTTTGTTCTGCACCTTATCTTAGTAACCTGTTGTTGTTGTGTGCAGCAGTCTAGGTGATTCTAGTCCTTTCCAACTCATAGTGACCCTATAGGACAGAGTAGAACTGCCCCCATAGGGCTTGCTAGGCTGTAATCTTTACAGGAGCAGATCACCAGGTCTTTTCTCCCACGGAGCTGCTGGTAGGTTCAAAGTGCCTGCCCTTCACATTAGCAGCTGAGCACTTAACCCTTGTGCCACCAGGGCTCCTTCTTAGTAACCTAACGTTTTGCTGTTGGGTCAATTCCGACTCATAGCAACCCTATATCACTGGCTAGAACTGTGCCATAGGGTCTCCAAGGCTGAAATCTTTATGGAAGCAGACTGTCACATCTTTTTCTTGCAGAGCAGCTGGTGGGTTCACACTGCTGACCTTTTGGTTAGCAGCTGAGCACTTAAGCCATGCACCACCAGGGCTCCTTTCTTAGTAACCTAGACACCTATTAACTAAAACTCTACCATTCCCTTTTGAACTTATTTGTTCTTAATTTATGTGGGGAGGGAGGTTTTGAGTCTCCTTACTCTAAATTTATATGCGTCCTTACTCTAAATTTATATGCATCTGTTAATCTCCAAATCAATGAAAATATGAGCTCCATTAAGTTTGAGAGACTATACCATCTTGTTGATTTCTCTCTGGAAGTAGGCAAAGGTACCCTGTCAAAAAGAAAAATTCTGTCTCAACATTGCCTAGAGATAGTTCTTTTTTCCCAGGGAAAGAAAGTCAGTTTTATTTGATTGTTTGCTCTTTTTAAAATTTGAGTTATTTCTTCAATTCAGATCATTTTACTATGAGCTGTAGTTAAGTATTCAAGCGTCATTGATTCAGTTTTGAAACATTTTGTTACTGATTTTATTGACTGTGATTTAGTTGATCATTTACTATGTACCAGTTATTTGTCTTACATTTCTATTAAATGTATATTTTATCTATTGTGAATATGTGTAGATGCTCTACAATTACAGTATGAACTGAAATTCTCTTTGAAGTTGATTAATGACCAATTTGTCATTCACGAATAACTTTAAATTGTAAACTTCTGATTTATTTAGAATTTTAAAGAATTGTGATTTTTTACAAAATGTGCTCAGAGACAACAACTATAAAATTGTATGTTTAAAAGTTTTCTAAATTTTCTTGTGTTTTGAGAACTTATTACCTATTGAAAACCGTTCTCAGAGAATCCCTAGTTAAATTTAGACAAGAATGAGCAAAGCTTTGTTCTTCTTTATTAAAGAAAAGCTGTGAATATGTTATAATAATAATTACAATTGCTTTTTCAAAAAGTACATTCAGGTTTAAAAATTCTCAAACTTCAGTAAATTTATTTTAAATGATATTTTATTAGCAGCATGTCATAGGGAAAAAAAACAAAAGCTTGTGTTTTAGATTGAGTTCTCCAGAAACTAACCAAAATCCAGAATTTGTGAAAAAAGAATTTGAATTTATTTTGGAGATAATCCCAGAAAGCAACGATAGGGGTGAGTATGTAGGGAAGGGATGGGGGACAGTACAAGGTGAGTTAAGGAGGAGGTTACTTCTGGGGACCTCTGGGACTTGATGTAGAAACCCTCAGCAAGTCCCACTGAGGAACCAGGAAGCTGGGGTATTTATTTAGCAAATCCCCATTGTCATTGGTTAAGGCCTGCTTCCAGGAGCAAGAACTCCCTAGTTCCTGTGCCCTGGCCCATGCATGGGCCAAGCATGCTCCTGTGGCTGCAGAAAGTTTCAGGTGCTTGAGAGAGGAATAGAGGTAGAAAGCCTTTGTTGTGTTGGGGATCTGAGAGGATGGAAGGGATACGGCTATGTACCAAAACCATCTCCTACAGCATAGTTGTTGGAATCAGAGGAATCAGAACTATGTCGCTGGATAACTAAGCCTCATATGTAAAATGGGGAGAACAAGAGCATCTACTTCATAGGCTTGGTGTAAAGATTAAATGAGATTATGCTTATAAAATTTTAGAATAGGGCACATACTAAGCCTTCTGATCATCCATTTCCATCATCATCATTAGCATGATATTCACTAAAATGTTATTGATGAAATTAGTGAATATTTCTAAATGAGAGCTGTGATGATTTTGTTTTCTTTTCTATCATCTTTAGTGAATATATTTTAATGGATTCTAGCATTCAGCACTACAGAGTTTTTTGTCTTTTAAAAAATTTTCTGGTGTATGCTACAGTGACACACCATAGTTTTTGCCCTAGCAAGTGACTGATGCTGACAGCCCATTCATTGTCTGTCTTTGTACAATTTACTCCAGCACAACAGCCCACCTAGGTCAGAGGTGAAGAAAAATGGGGTTCTTGTTGAGAAGTATAAGAAGCAACTGTTTTTCCAATATTGAGAATATTTCCAATACTTTTTTATCCGGTTCTTAAAGCACAAAACCCACATTTTATCCTCTAATATGATACTCATATTTCATTAATCATTGCAGAATTACATTCTGAGGTCATCAAAATAAACTTCTGGAAAGGAATCATTATCAATTTTCAAGATGGCAAGAAAAATTAAGTTAGCGAAAGCAACTAGTATCTCAGAGCATTTGAAATTCAAGTTAATTTTTATTAATTTCACTATCAGTATCCTGATTCGATAATGTTGAGAAATGAAAATATTGCATACTATTATGAATAATAGATGTCACAGAGGAAGTCAGTAGGTTTTTTTCTTTTTACTCCATCACATCCACAAAAATCAACAGAGTAAAAATACAACACATCGCAAGTAGGTAGTTATTTGCTCTTGAAATGCATTAATGTAGAGTGTCAGTAATGCAGAAAACTAAACAAGATTACAGGTTAACTTTTCACAAGAAAATTAGGAACTTTAAAATTGTCCTTAAAATTTCACTAACGAAAGAAAGAACACTTTAAATTCACCATTGCTCAGTAGCACACCTACTACTACTTTATACATTTTAATTCTGTGATGCATTCATGAAGCTATTTCTTCCTATACTTTTGATCTATAATTAGGTATTGTGCTTTTAGGTGGATGGAAGTCTTGGTAGACCTTGTGAAGAGAGAGCATTGCACACAGAGATGCTAAAAGAAGTCCAGCATAACTGTAGGAGATATGATAGGAAAAGTAGCATGGAAAGTCTCAAAAGAGAGAGGCCTACCCACGTTGTGGAGTGCCTCAGAGTTGGTAATTCTGTGATTATCTGTTACTTGGGTCTCTCAATAGTTGAAGAACTTGTGCTGAGGTCTGGAAAATTGAAAGTTAGAAACTGTCTAAATGAAATTGTGTATAGGACCTATAGTATAGACAGAATTCTAAGATGACTCCCAATGACCCATGTTCTTATATAATCCTGTCCCCTTGAGTGCAGGTGGGATCCGTGAATATGATGGGTTATCATTCAGGTTATTATGTTATGTTGTGTTACATTACTTTATCTTACATTGTGTTACATTGTGTTGTTATGTTGCAAACGTAAAATGATTTTGCAAATGTAGTTAATGTCCCTAATCAGTTGACTTAGAGTTAATCAAAAAGATGGACTTGACCTGATCAAATGAGCCCTTTAAAAGAGGTACAGGAGCCCTCCTTGAGTTCAGAAGGATTCTCTTGCTGGCCTTGGAGAAGAAAAGAAGCATGTTGTGAATTTCCAGTGGTGAGGAGCAGCTTCTAGTAGCTGAGGGCCTCAGTCGTACATCCATAAGGAACTGAATTCTGCCAACAACCTGAATGGGCTTGAAAGATGATCTCAAGTTTCAGATGGGAACCCAGATCAGCCTACACCTTGATTGCAGTCTTGTGAGACTCTTTCTGAGCAGAAGACCCAATTAAGCCAAGTCTGACCTGCAGAAACTATAAGATAATAAGTGTGTATTATTTTAAACCACCTCATTTGTGGTAATTTGTTACACGTCAATAGAAAACTAATTCCAGGTCTAAGTTAAAGTGAGAGATGAAAGAGGCCTGTCTTTGTCTTTCTTTCCAGATTGTCCAGCCTATTTCAACTCTTCTGAAAATAATCTTAAAGTCCATTCTCTGAGCCATTCGAATTAATCGAATCTTAAATAGGTTCTTTCAATAAGGCTAGAAGATGGAGAACTTTGTAAAATAACATGGAGAATTATTAGATAGTAAACTGTTTTCACAAATATGCTTATAAAAAACATTTCTGTGACATCCAATGAGCACCATAGCTAAGCAGCACTTTCATTTCAGTAAAATATTAGCATTTGGAAAAATATATTCATTATTTCTTAAAGTAGCAATCATTTGAATACAATAGAAATGAATTGTCACATTTCAAAATGGAAATGGGTATATTAGGGAAGATAGAAACGGCTCACAAATGAACACTTAAAATTCTGTGAAGACTAATAAATCAGTCCAGAAAAAAAAAAAGGCCTTAGTATCTGTTAATATTAAGATATTTAAAAAAAATATATCTCTGTCTGAAGAATACATATTAATATGAACCTCCAGTGGTTTTAGTATTGATAAAAAGTAAATTGACCTTAGCTCAGAAGAAACTAATAAATTTATAGTGAGACAATATTAAAGTAGATAAATTGAAATATAAAAGTAAACACATCTCTAGCCTTGGAGGGCATTATTGCTGAAACTTGAGTGTAATTGTTAAGTTTCCACAGAGCCTAGTCAAAATGCACAATGTCTTGTGGCAAGGAAGATCAATGTCTCTGGTGGTAACAAATGGAAAATGTATTATTTAGGCTTTCTAATTTTTACATACATTAGTGATGAGAATGTAATTAAAAGTGAAAGACCATAGCAAAGTAGGACCATAAAGCTCCCTGTGTAAAACCACACTCACCATTAAAAAGCTCTCAGAATGATGTTATGTGAAACACTCGAGGATTAGTTTTTGGGCTTTCATGGAACAGTGCATTTACTTATCCAAAAGAGTACACTACCTCCTAGACACAAGTGATAGAGTGCAGCTATAGTTTTCTATTTATGTACATTATATAGTTTTCTGTTTATACACATTATATATTCAGGTTATGCAGATGGTGCTGGTGACTATCTCAAAGAAGTCTCAAGGTATAGCCTAAATTGTTGTTGTTTTTAGCCTCCATAGAGTCAACTCCAACTCATGGCAACCTTATGTACAGCAGAAGAAAATATTGCATGGTGCTGCATCATCCTCATAATCACCAGCATGTTAGAGTCAGTCCATCGTTGTGGCTCTTGTGCCAATCCATCTTGCTGAAGGTCTTCCACACCCTCATTGGCCCTCTACTTCATCAAACATGATGTCCTCCTCTTGTGATTGATCCCTCCCAATGACATGTCCAAAGGAGGCAACTCAGAAAATGGTCTATTATGATCTGTAGGGTTTTCATTGACTAATTTTTGAAGTAGATCACCAGGCCGTTTTCCCTAGTCTATCCTAGTCTGGAAACTTCATTGAACCCTGTCGACCATGGGTGACTCTGCTGGTATTTGAAATACTGATTGCATAGCTTCCAGCATTATAGCAACACGCCAGCCACCACAGTACAACAAACTAACAGATGGGTGGTAAAAAAAAAAAAAAAAAACAGTTTCCATCAAGTTGATTCTGACTCATGGCGATCCATGTGTGTCAGAGTAGAATTGTGCTCCATAGGGTTTATAATGGCTGATTTTTTTGGAAGTAGAACACCAGGCCTTTCTTCCAAGGTGCCCCTGGGTGGACTTGGACCTCCAGCCTTTAGGTTAGTAGCCGAGTGAGGTAACCATTTGCACCACCCAGGGACTTCTGGTGGCCTAAATTACTCCATCATTAATAGTCCTCATGCTGTTTTGTCCCTGGAATGTTTTTCTCTGCCAATTTGTTGTCACAGATTCTACTTTCAATTTGTTCTCTCTCTTAAAACTCTTTAAATGTAGCCTTTTCCAGAATGGACCTTCAGTATAGGTCATGGGAATGCCTCCGAATACTGGGGTTATGAGAACGCAGAAAAGCACAAAGAGGAAAAATGTTAGAAAATCAGCTTCAACAAGCATTTGCTTAGCCCCTACTCTATGCAATGCCCAGCACTTTGCCAATGCTAGGAAGCATTTTTCACACCTAGAGTTCTGTAGCACAGCAGCCCTGTAAAGCCCAGTATTGATGATACAGATCATGATATTAGTAATAATTATAATGATCAATTATTATAGAATAATAATAGTATAAAATTATTATGAAGATTTAATAAGGAAGACATATAAAGTGACAAGAACAATGCCTGGCACACAGTAAGCACTCAATATGTGTTAACTATTTTAATAAAAATAACAACCACAGCTGTATCTAAGCATAGTATTAGAATGTTTTACAGTTTGAACTTTTGGTTGTTAGGAAGAGAAAAAAGCTATATTCTTAGTAAAACATTACAGTTGAAGGACTGGAGTTTAGCAAGAGTCTGTGATGGCACAAAGCCAATGTGTATACTATGATTCAAAACATAGAAAACAGAAAAGAAGTAGTTAGATAAATGTGGAAGAAATAAATCAGGGCAGAATATCCTGTCAGCCTTAAAAGGAAAAAGAAAGAAACACATAATAATGATAGTCACACCATGTATTTCTATAGAATTTTTATTTTTTATACTTTTTAATTTTCCTTCTGGCTGCAGAGCCAGGTATATAAAAGCCAGACCTGCTCAAAGAGAATTTATGAAGTCACTGTCGCAATCACAAATTAATGAGAATTTAGAGAGTAGGACTTGAGTTTGGAATTTGTTAAATAAATGACTTCAGAACAGGGAGTATTTATAAATCTATGATATTTAAATGATGGTAATGTTGTTACCAGTCCTTTGGGTAAAGCCTTTGATCGCTATACTGCACTTCCAAATAGACATTGTAGGTATGAAAATTGAAAGAGAAGGAAGAGTAAAAAATGAATCTTATTTCAAGGAAAATGAAAATTGAAACCATTAATAACTGAAGCTTCAAATCATTTGTCCCAATTAAGGTGGCATTTCTGTTCAATTAGCAAAAGCAGTGAGTGATGCTAATATTATATATGGACCATTAAATGATCTGTTTTACTGGTCTGTGTTATTAAGGAAAGATGAGCTATTGCACAGTCTGGAAAGAAGGTACTTAGTCTGAGAGCTATACACATGCATTTATTACTCATGAACTTTTCTGGTGCCCTGTACACAGGTTCTCACCAACTATGAAGATTATAGTGTTTGTAAAATCACCATGGTCAAAACTTTTTCTTAAGCACTTGCGCCCTGATACTGAGAAGATCTAGAGATTTATAAGCAAAAAATAATGCTAACACTGAGAGATTTTAATTAGTTCTGTCACAGAGTAGCATAAATTTTTGGTATAATACTTCAAATGTCAAGAATATATTATTTACATCCAAACTCATATTAAATGATACATTGATGTACAATTAATTATTTCTC
Organism: Trichechus manatus latirostris; assembly: GCF_000243295.1. Taxonomy (NCBI): domain Eukaryota; kingdom Metazoa; phylum Chordata; class Mammalia; order Sirenia; family Trichechidae; genus Trichechus; species Trichechus manatus. The sequence goes on along the minus strand of NW_004443968.1, from coordinate 10,341,510 downwards.
TTGTAAAGTTCTTTAGCAAGTGCTCTCTTCTTGATTAAAGAAAATTTCAGTGTTAAGGTATATTCAAAAATATTGGTATACTTCATATTCATGAATATTATATTGTTTAACACTTATCTACTACATTGCAGGTAATTTGTTTTCATATTAAATACAAACAAATATATTTGTAATTAGTGTAAAATTTTGTAAATCATGAAAATTTATTTGTATTTTAGGCTATAACACCATAAAAGAATATAAAAGAAGAGCAATTGTACTAGATTGACTAATTTCCCCCCAAAATTCATGTCTACCCAGAACGTCAGAATCTTATTGGAAAATAGAGTCTTTGCAAATATAATTAGCTAACTTAAGGTGAGGTGATACTAGGTTAAGGCCCTAAATCCAATTACTGGTGTCCTTATAAGAAGGCCACGGGAGACACACAGGGAAAAAGGCCATGTGATGATGAAGGCAGAGATGGAAGTGATGTAGCTCCAAGCCAAGAATTTCTGGCAACAAACCAGAAGCTAGGAGAGAGGCATGGAACAGATTCTCCCTTAGAGCCTCCAGAAGGAACCAAACCTGCCTATACCTTGATTTCAGATTTTTGGCCTCCTGAACTATGAGAGAAAAATTTCTTTTGTTTTGAGCCATGAAGTGTGTGGTAATTTGCTGTGGCACCAAGGAATCTAATACAGCAATCTGTCAACCTTAAAAGATAATTCAGTTTTCTACAACCTTGTGTATCTATTGTTTTCCTTTTTTCAATATCAACATTAAAAAGCAGATATGTGTAGTTTAGATTTCAATTCAAAATTGAAATCTACATTGCCTTCTTTATGATTATGTCAAAATTCTTCAGTCTAACATTCAAGACTCTTCATTAACAGACCCCATATTTGCTATTGAGCAGTTGTATCTCTCATTAATCCCCAAAACAAATTCTGCACCTCAACAGTTGTAGTTTTCATAGATTTCCTAAAAGTATACCATGTTCATTTGTTCTCTAAGCATAAGCTTATTCAGTTCTTTGCCTTAAATACTCCTGTCCTCTTTTACAACTTAAGTTCCTAGCCAAGAGCCTTTCACTGAGAAGTATGTTCTTGGCTGAAGACCATACTTTAAAAGATTCTTTAGCAAGCAAAAATGAATCCAGATTGTTCAAGGTAGTGAGAAGAATACAGAAAATAGAGAAAAATGGGAGAGGGATTGGAAGGAGGTATTAAGTCTAGAGACTTGTGGAGCTGCTAATAACTTTATTCAAATATTTGGAAGACTTACATAAAAGAGAGATTGTTTGTTTTTACTCTAGTCTCTATATTCTTTAGCCTTAGAACTAATAGGTTTAGAACTAACTGGAGAGAGTTTTGATGAAGCAGATATATGACTAAATTCCAAGGAAGAAATTCATAACAGTTTGAGCAATTCAGTATTCATAATGCAGTGCAAAATGTTCTGAATCCATCTGTCAGTTTGTAGCAGAGATGGCTAGTTGTCCACCAACATCCATTCCCTCTTTCTTCATCATAGAACATCCATGTTTTAGACATCAGGCTGCTCAGCTAGAGCCAGCATTTACCAGCCTCTCTTACAGCTAAATTCTTACTAAGTTTTGGCCAATGAGATGTGAGCAGAAGTGGTGTGAGCTATTTTGGGTAAGACAACTACTGGGTCGTGCCCAAAAGAGAAACGCACACAGGTGTTTTCCTGTACCTCTTCTACCTTCCCACCAACTGGGAGATAAAAACTGGAGCAGCTGCCTTGGACCAAGGGATGGAAGTCACATAGTGAGGTTGACAGAGTTATTCTATCAGGTCAGAGCTACCTGGCCCAGTGTGGTTTAGAAAGAGAGATAGAGCCTGCATTCTCACTAAGAAAGTAGCTTTACCTTTATAAGAAAGTCTTAGGATCAACTATATTGTCTTCCAGCTTCTTTTTTATTCTCCAACCACACCATAAATACATTCTTCAAGGTAGGTTTTATAGTTTTCTACAAATTTAGCAACTTAAAACAACACCTGTTTATTATCTCACAGATCTCACAGTTTCTGTAGGTTAGAAGTCTGAGCACAACATAACTGCATTCTCTGTTTGGGGTCTTACAAGGCCAAAATCAAGGTGTTGGCTGGACTGAGCTCTTATCTGGAGCTCAGGTTCTCTTCGAGTTCATTCCTGTTACGGGCAGAATTCAGTTCCTGTGACTATAAGTCTGAAGTCACCCTAATCTTGTTGTCTGTTGACCAAGAGTTGCTTTCAGCTCTCAGAGGTCACTCTCAGGTCCTTTCTATGTGGCCCCTCCATCTTCAATCCAGCAAAAACATGTCGAATCCACCTCATGCTTAAAATCTGACCTTTCCTTCTCCAACCAACTAGAGAAAACCTCTGCTTTTAAAGAAAATCAGATTGATTAGATTAGATTAGACTCACTCAATCTGATTGACTCAAAGTCAAATTATTAGTAACCTTAATTACATATGCAAAATCCTTTTTCTATTTAAATAGTATAATCACAAACATGGTATGTCATCATATTCACAGTCTGGGATTAGGATGAGAAATCTTGAGGGTCATTTTAGAATTCTGCCTACCACAATAGGAAAGACATTTACCACCAGCTCACATAATGGCTACTTCCTTATATGCTGGGCAAACCGTAAACATTTAAAATAAATGCTTATTGCCTTACGTATGGTATTTTAGTGATGAATGTTGGTTGCCAAGTCTCATTTGATTTCAAAATGTTAGCTAATACAAGATAAATAAGATAGTGATGACATCAACAAGAGTCATAAAAGATTCTGAAAATATATTTCATTGTATTGTATTATATATACAGTTCATAAATCTAAATTTTAAAGATGTGGTATAAACAGAAAGGTGAGAAGAATGAAAATTCACATTCATTTTACATGTATTATTAACCTTTATGTTGGCTTTGTTGAAATGCTTCAGGCCAGCTAGTCTTAAATTTAGAAATTACTTTGATTAATTTAAGAAAACAATAGACTTGCCCTTTTATAATTGGCCCTTTGAGTACATTGTGCTTTTTCAAATATTAGTATAATCCCAAATAAAAGACTGATAATTTGACATTAGACAAGGTAATTTATTTTTTTCTGCTTAGTCATTTGCTCATCTACTTTAACTCACTTGAAGAAAAACCCCAAGTCCTTACCAAAGGCCTGTAGAGCTGTAAATGATCCACTATACCACAGAGCTCCAACTTTGTCTCTTATCACTCACTCTCTAGGTCATTTGGCCCGTTCACACTAGAACTCTTCAGGGCCTCTGCCCTTGTTGCTGTCTCTACCTGGAATGCTTCCTCATTGCTACAAGCTGCTTTTTGAATGTCTTCTGATCAGTGATGTTCCCTCCACACTGTATCTGAAATAGCACCCCTCTGATCACTATCCCTTCACCCAATGCTGTGTTGCCCCATGCACTTATCACTACATGACATGTAATAAATACACTGAAGTATTGGTTCATTGTCTGTCTCCCTCCACTAGAATGAAAGCTCCTTGGGCATAGGGGCTTTGTTTTATTCACTGCTGAATCCCCAGTGCCTAGAACAGTTCCCGGCACATAATAGGCACCCAGAAAATACTGTGGAATGCATGAATATCTTTCAGAAAAGAAAAACTGTATACCAGCTGGAGAATTCATTGACAGCAAATTAGCACAGATCTTGTATTAAGTAAGAGCCCTGTCTTCCTTAACAAAGTAATAAAATATTGATGTTAATGAAAATGGAAAAGCAGCAGGTTTGGCAGAAAGGCAGAAAGCAAGAAAGAGTGGGTTCTTTGGAAAATGTAGAGTTTAGGTTGGTTCTACAGTTTTTATTCAACTTACCAGTGCAGGCCACTGACTTTGTCCATACCCAGCCAGAGAACTGAAGGGTAGTACTGTGTGGTGCATAGAGCCTGATGGCACAGTGGTTAAGAGTTCAGCTGCTAATTTAAAAGGTCAGCAGCTTGAGTCCACCAGGCTCTCCTTGGAAAGTCTATGGGGCAGCTCTACTCTGTCCTAAAGGATCGTTATGAGTCGGAATCGACTGAACAGCAGTGGGTTTTTGGTTTTGGTTTTTGGACTGTGTGGAAGATAGGAACAAGGACTCTCAACACCTACTACTATACTATATCTGCCATCTTTGCCTCTATTAGTGACGACATGCTTTAGCAGGATAATTGCAAGTTTTGAAGTCACTTGTCACATTAAACACTTATTAACTGTTTTTAGCATAAGGGGCGAAGAGTTTTTTCATTGTTCCTCAAGTATTTTAGTTACATTGTAGGTGTTAAGATTTTGCTTTGCTTATCTTTTTACTTGATTATAAAACTTATATAACCATTGACTATATCAAATAATATGATAATTAAAGAAAGCCTTTAATTTAACAATCCAGAGATATGGAGACAAGTGCAATAATTCTCTTTAAACTTGCATTTTAAAGAGGAAAAAAATTGTCTTTTAATTGCTAATTTGTGGAAGCACAGCCTTTAAAAATTCTCTCATTGAAAAGCAATGGAAAAGAAGATCAGCTCATTGCATCTTTTCTTTCAGTGGGCTCATATATATAATTGTGCCAATGACTAAATATATGTAGGTATACACATGTTTGAAAGAGGTGTGTGTGAAAGAAGGACCAGATATTGTCTTGTTACTTTAAAGGTCGAGAAGAGGCAGACTTTAGCTCTATAAGAGAAATTTATAACAGGGCTGTCCAAAATCAAAATATATACCACACAAAGTATGTGTGTAAAAAATTCTGAATTTAATTTTGAGGTACTGAGCTGGAAGTATTTAAGCAGACTCTGCATTCCATCTGTGTGGATATCTGTCATCTGTTGCTGCATTTTGTAGCTGGGATTCTTACAGTCAATGAAAGACTGGACATGGTCACTTCCAGTTCTATGATTTTGTGTGTCTGTAAGGTTACTCAATCATCTTTTGGTTTTGAAGGGAAGACATTACTGAATGAGAAGAGGAACACTATGCATAATACAACTTCACTCTGTTGTTGCTCTTTAAGGTTTTCTGACTCTCAATTTATATTCTTAAAAAATATTGTTCTCTTTGGGGAGTTTTTTCTTCATCTGTAAGCATTTTGCCATGAGTTTAGTAGAATCCAGTTTTATATAGTTTTAACATCATTTCTTTTTACTCAATGCTGTAAAACTGTCGAAGAATTCTATAAGCAATGCTGTCATTTAAAATATTCTTCCTGTGATCATCTGAGAATTCCTACATCTCTAACTCTGAATTCCATCTAAAACACTTGGACAAAAGATTGGGAAGGCTGGCTCTGTTTAAGAGATAGATGTATACCAGTGATCATGAAGACGGCACAAAACCAGGCAGCATTTTGTTCTGTTATACTTAAGGTTGCTATGAGTCAGAGCCATCTTTTTTTTTCCCAGTACAAAAATTTATACATACATTGTTATCTGACTCTAATTGCTCTCCCCATACTGTGACAGCACCCTCCTCCTTTCCAGCCCTGATTCCCCATGTCCATTCAACCAGCTCCTAACCCTGTCTACCTTCCCATCTCACCTCCAGACAGAAGCTGCCCCTTTAGTCTCTTGTATCTACTTCAGCTAAGAGGCATACTCCTCATGAGTATCACTTTATGCCCCACTGTCCAATCCAATCGCTGTCTGAAGAGTTGGCCTCGGAAATTGTTTTAGTTCTGGGCTGCTAGAGAATCCAGGGGCCATGCTTTCCAGGGTTCCTCCAGTCTCAGTCAGACCAATAAGTCTGATCTTCTTATTATAATTTGAGTTCTCTACCCTACCTTTCTCCTGCTCCATCTGGGACCCCTCTGTTGTATTCCCTGTCAGGGTGGTCTTTGGTGGTAGCTGGGAACCATCTAGTTCTTCTGGTCTCAGGCTGATAAAGTCTCTGGTTTATGTGGCCCTTTCTGTCTCTTGGGCTAATACTTTTCCTTGTGTCTTTGGTG
>NW_004443968.1:10296980-10322273 GCF_000243295.1 Trichechus manatus latirostris | reverse complement strand
GCCATTTTGCCGGAAGTCCTCCTACTCTTTTTTGAGTGTTGTTTACTTGATATATATTTTTTCCATCCTTTGAGTTTTAGTTTGTTTGTGTCCTTAAGTCTAAGGTGTGTCTCTTGTAGGCAGCATATAGATGGATCATGTTTTTTTATCCAGTCTGCCACTGTCTGTCTCTTTGTTGGTGCATTTAGTGCATTTACATTCAGTGTAATTATTGATAGGTATGAGTCTAGTGCTGTCATTTAGATGTCTTTTTTTGTGTGTTGTTCACAGTTTCTTTGTTCCACTTAATTATCTGTGCTGACTCACTTTTCTTTATGTATTTTCATCGTTGTTGATTTTGGGTTTGCTGAGTCTTTATATTTTTCTAGTTTTTTATTTTGACTTTTAAGATTTTTAGTTCCCTTTGTGGTTACCTTAATATTTACTCCTGTTTTTCTAAGTTTATTCCAGACTTTTATTTCTTTACATCACCCTGACTTCCTCTCCATATAAAAAATCTATGACAATTTTTAAGTCCCTCTTTTCTGTTTTAATGTTGTCATCTTTTATATATTGACGTCTCTGTTTCCGTATTTTTAGTGTTATAGCTTTGATTTACTTTTGTGACTTCCCTATCTGGGTTGATATATGGTTGCGCTGTCCTGTGTTCTAGTCTTGGGTTGTTATCTTATGTTACTGATTTTCTAACTGGAGGACTCCCTTTAGTATTTCTTGTAATTTTGGTTTGGTTTTCGCAAATTCCCTAAACTTCTGTTTATCTGGAAATGCCCTAATTTCGCCATCATATTTGAGAGACAGTTTTGCTGGGCATATAATTCTTGGCTGGCAGTTTTTTTCCATGAAGGCTTTATATATGTCATCCCATTGCCTTCTTGTCTCCATAATTTCTGCTGAGTAGTTCGAGCTTATTCTTATTGACTCTGCTTTGTAGATGACTTTTCGTTTATCCTTAGCCACTGTTAAAATTCTCTCCTTATCTTTGGTTTTGGCAAGTTTGATTATGTCTTGGTGACTTTCTTTTGGGATCTACTTTATGTGGGGTTTGATTAACATCTTGGATAGATATCTTGTCATCTTTCATGATATCAGGGAAGTTTTCTGCCAAGAAATCTTCAACAACTCTCTCTGTATTTTCTGTTATCCCCCCTGTTCTCGTACTCCAATCACTCATAGGTTATTCCTCTTGATAGAGTCCCACATACTTCTTAGGGTTTCTTCATTTTTTTAAATCCCTTTATCTGATTTTTCCTCAGATGAGTTGGTGTCAAGTGTTTTATCTTCATTCTTACTAATTCTGACCTCCATTGCCTCAATTCTGCTCCTATGACTTTCTACTGAGTTGTCTAATTATGAAATTTTATTGTTAATCTTCTGGATTTCTGATTGCTGTCTCTCTGTGGATTCTTGCAACCTGTTAAATTTGTCATTATGCTCCTCTCTAATCTTTTTAATTTCCTCTATTGCGTGTTCTGTGTTTTGATTAATTTTCTTCCTAGTTTCTCCAAGAGTTCTGTATATTAATCTTTTGTATTCTGCCTCCGATAAGTCCAAGAAATTTTCCTCCTGTGGAAAATTTCTAAATTCTTTATTTTGGGAGCTTGCTGAAACCATTATGAGTTTCCTCTTTATGTGATTTGATATTGACTATTGTCTCCAAGCTATCAGTAAGTTATTATGTTTATTTATGTTATGTTTGCTTACTGTGTTCTAGCTTCTTGTTTTGTTTTGATAAGCCCAAGTAGGCTGCTTGTATGATCTAGTTTGAGTATTGGCACGTTTGAAGCTCTAAAGTCCTGTCACCAGGTGGTTAGATTTGTTACTAGGTATGTGAGCTCAGGAGTCTGCCCTCTCCTCCTGTATCGATTCAGCTCAGGTGCCCAAGTAGATAGCCACCAAGTGTGTGGTGTAGGCTCTCCCTTACAGTCCTAGAAAGGCATGGGTGATTAGTGTAGGCACAGGCATCTGGCTGCAGGAGGGGGACACACTCAGCAAGGCAGGGGGCTGATGGCCGCCTCTCGAGTGTCCAGGAGGAAGGTGTGTCCCTGTTCCCTAGAGTGAGTAGGTTTATGGGTTTTGCAGCCAGACACGAGCACCTAATGCCCTTGGCTGTAAGGACTGGGGGGGGGCACCTCTTATTCATGGGCCCCTATCACAGGTGGCTAGGTGGCATGGGTGGAGCCACCAGTCCTCAGGACCATGATGTGAGTAGGTGCAGACCCTGCTTAATGGGCATAGCAGTGTCAAATGTCAAGAACCTGCCACTTCACAGTTGAAATGGTTGAAGTTAGGGTTCTGGTATATACCCTGTTGTACTGTGGTAATGAGGGCCTCGCTGTTGACATGGGCCCACACAAGTCTATGTACGCAGAAATGCATTCAAAGTCCATGGATACTTTATGCCTGTGCCTACGCAAAGGAGCTGTGCCTACCCTGGGTTCCTGGCTTAGGGGAGCTGGCAGTTTATTTTTTCCTGTTTGTTAATTTGTTCACTCTCCAAGGCAGGGAGAATGGCTCTGGGTGTGTGATGGATCCTACTTCCAGCCCTGGGGACTCACAATTGCTGAAGCCGGTCCAAGACCCAGTGCAGAGCAGGTGTGGGGAGGTAAATGGGAGAGAGGTTTTTCCCCAAGGAGGGTGTTTTTGATCCACGCAGTAGGCCATAGGCAATTACTTATCTTTCTCTGGATCCAGGGCTGCTTCTCACCGGTTCTGGATGGCTGTGTAGACTCTCAGTGGCTGGGTCTGTTTGGTGCAGAAAAAGCACCTCCTGAGCACAGCTGCTTGCCTGCCTCACCGCTCATCTGCGAGCTGATCAGGCCTGAAGAACTCAGGCTCTCGCCAGGTCAGGTCTGGCAACTCCTCGCTGCTTCCGAACCATCTCTCCCTCACCGTACCACTCAGTCCAGTTCCTCAACTCTGCCTTTGATGTTCATTCTCCCAGATTGCCATATATAATCGAATCACTTGTTTTTTTGGGTCTTTGTTATAAGTAAGTCCACTGGAAGCATCTGACTACTCCGCCATCTTGGCCCCAGTATCTCAGAGCCATCTTGACAGCACCTAACAACAACAATATTGCAATTAGATTTGGCTTTTTTTAAAAACTTAATGTATTTTAGAAATTTCTCCGTAAAATTCTCCCTAACAACAACAAGAGTTGTAGAGTCTGACTATGACTATCTTTATGAAGTGAGTAAATGTAGCTAGATAACTGAGGTGGAAAAGAAGGCAGTTATTGCCCTTAAGTTACAATCAAAAAGTGAAGAGGAAGCTCTCAGAGGTTGAGATTCTAGATTTGAGTGGTAATTAATCATGTGACTCCTTATATACTATTTTTATTGTTATCTTTTTTTTAATGAATGTCATACCTCCAGATTATACCTGAGACAGTAATAACATGATATAAATGTCAAACCTTCATTTTACTTAGTAGATCATTTGATCAATTAAGTAACACCATGTGGTTAGTAACTGTGCATATTAATATATACACAGTAGAATCAATATAACTTTCCCTTTAGGAATTAATAAGATAATTATATAGCTGAAATACCTAAAAGAATAGAAATTATCTAAAAAAATCTGTCAATACTGTTTTAAATGTTACTAAATTCTAATAAAAGCGTAAGTGTAGAATTTTTATAAGCCCTTGTTAGCTGCCATGGCATCAACTCCACTCATGGAGAGAAACTTTATATACAAAAGAGTAGAACGTTTTCCGGTACTGTGTCATCTTCACAATCACCAGTATTTTAGAGTTCATCATTGAGGCTATTGTGCCAATCCATCTCATTGAGGGTCTCCCTTGCCATCATTGGCCCTCTACTTCACCAAACATGTTCTTCTCTAGAGACTGATCTCTTCTGATGACATGTCCAAAGGAAGCAAGTTGGACAATAGTTCTGTTGTGATCCATAAGGTTTTCATTGGCTAATTATCAGGAGTAGATTGCCAGGCACTTTGTTACTACTCTGTCTTAGTCTGGAAGTTCTGCTTAAACCTTTGCACCATGGGTGACCCTGCTGGTATTTAAAATACTGGTGGCATAGGTTCCAGCATCACAGCAACATGCAAACCACCAGAGTACAGTAAACTGACAGATGGGTGGTGGCAGAACTTCTTAGAACTATATTTTTAGTATTAACTCTTTGGAAAGAAGCATTTGAGTAAACTGTTGATAATTTGATGAAACATTTGGCTAATTGGATTTTAAAATTATTTTTAAAAACTAAATATCAATTAATTCCTTTTTAAAAAGCCTTGAATCTTGCATTTTCTTTCTTATGTGTATCAAACAATGTAATTATAGTGTGATTTGGCTTGATTTTTGTATTTGTTAAGATAAATAACTCTGAACAGATAAGCCCCATATATCAATTATTTAACATAATACAAGCTTATATTTTGCTCTTATCATAGTTCAATATAGCTCAGTGATTGGGCAGCAGGACCCCAGCTCCACACAGTCATTCAGGAACCCAGGCTTTTTTCCATCTAGTGTTACTGCCTTCCTTTAGGTCCTCAGAGTCTTCTCTCTTCAGCTTGTGGATGGGGAAATAGAGTGAGAATCACGCATGGGAGGTTTTTTATGGACCAGGCTTAGAATTGTCATGCATCATTTTCTGGGCTTGTATTCAGTCGACCAGAACGCAGCCACTTGGTCATTCCTCCTAGTTTTAAAGCAGGCTGGAAGATATAGTCCAGCTAAGTGCCCAAGAAGAGGAAAACATAGATACTGCCAAACAATAGCAGTCTTGACCTCAGTCTAGCCTTCTGGTCACCAAGTAACTGGTTAACTCTTCTTCCCACACATAGAAGATATCCAACCTTCCCCAAGGGAAATGACTCAAAGTCTCATCTGGTAATTGTATCCAATTCAAAGTCTAGGATCTCTCAATAGACGGAAATTTTCATTATCAGTTCCAAATGTGGATCACTGTAGCCCTGTGAACAATAAGTCTTCCCCATACAATATATAACGGCAGAAAGGAAAGCATAGGGGACACACAGCATTTACTTGTCCATAGCGATTCTAATATCCCCATGGGGAGGCTTTTTGAAGGCTTCTTGCCTGAGGGTGGGGAAATTCCTTGATTAGAACTCTACTGTCTGGAAAGATGATTTCCCTTGTTTATTGTTCTGGGAAATTCTTGCTTATATATTACTCTCTAAAGCCATATCTGAAATGGGTATCGAGGAGCCTGCCCCCCTCCTGGGGGATTGTACAGCTTTAGTATCCTGCTTCCTGATTCTTCAATCAGCCAAATTATTTCTCTGCAAAACTTAGTAAGCTTCCATGTGCCAATAATCACATCCAATGTTGTTTCTCAGACATACTCCTCAAACACAGTTTATTCCATTGCCTCTTCCTTTCAAGTTAATGGCAGCTATCTTAAAACCAAGGAGGCCCCGATGGCACAATGTTTAAGTGTGCTGCTGCTAGCTGAAAGATCGGTGGTTCAAACCCACTAACTGCTCCACGGGAGAAAGATGTGGCAGTCTGCTTCCATAAAGATTTACAGCCTTGAAAACCCTATGGGACAGTTCTACCCTGTCCTTAGGGTTACTATGAGTTGGAATTGACTCAACAGCAGTGGGTCTGGTTTTTGGTTTTTTATCTTAAAGCCATCATGCTCCGGTGGGAAGGCCACACCTCAATTTGGCTTTTGCCTCTAGACTCGTTTAATGAATTTTTGTCACTCAACAGCTTTTTCAATCTCATTTCCTGTTTTGGAGAGTCTAAAGGAGCCCTTGGAGCCCTGGTGAGACAGTGGTTAAGAGTTTAGGCTGCCAACCAAAAGGTTGGCGGTTTGAATCCACCAGCTGCTCCTTGGAAACCCTATGGGGCAGTTCTATCTGTCCTCTAGGGTCACTGTGAGTCCGAATCAACTCAACAGCAGCAGGTTTGGTTTTTTGGTTTTAAACGAACCCTAGTGGCGCGGTGGTTAAGTGCTTGGCTGCTAATCAAAAGTTTGGCAGTTCGAACCCACCAGCCTCTCTGAGGAAGAAAGATGTGGCAGTCTGCTTCCATAAAGATTACAGCCTTGGAAATCCTGTGGGGCAGTTCTACCCTATCCTATAGGGTTGTTTTGAGTTGGAATTAACTCTACGGCACACAACAACAGAAACAATCAGCTTTTGTAATTCTTCTCTTTACTCCCTTTGATTTTTACTTGCAAACCAGCTTATTTTTTTCTTGAGCTCATGTCTTTCTTATGATTACTTACAAGTCCACCAACTGTAGAAAATACACACCTTCACCTGACTCTTTTCAACCACTTCCCCTAATGCTAAGGGCATGTGGTATGCCTTTCAAGTTATCACAGGGACAGTTTACCACAGCCTACCCAGACATTCCAGCCTTCCATTGTTACCTTGGTACCCACCCTACTAAAGCAATGTCACATATTTTAGGGTTTTTTTTTTTAATGACAGCACCCATTCCTAGAATCGATTTTTGTATCAGATAAGGTAAATAGTGTTTGCACTTGTAAAAGATAAACACCTAAATCTCAGTGGATTAATAAAATAAAATTTTATTTCTTTTTGACTATGATGTTATAGTCCATTGTAGATGGTGGTAGAGCCTCTGCTCCATGGAGAATTCAGGGGCTCCAAAGTCTTTTTATCATGTGGTCTGCCCCTATCTAAGTCCTCAATGTTGAGGCAGAAGAGGAAGGATTGTACATGGGACAATGCCATGGGCTAGGCCTGGAAATGGCACATAACTTCTGCTCACATCCTATTGGCTAGAACTCAGTCCTCAGTCACATGATCACATCTAAGTAAAAGCGCTAGAAAATGTAGTTTATCTGTATGCTTGGAAGAAGAGGAAAACACCGACATCGGTGAGGGGCAACCGTTTCAGCCATAATTCCTCTATTCATATAAGAATAATGTTTTTCCCTCTAAATATTTCATGCCAAAATATGATGGTTTTTATCCTGTGTTTAGTGTATTTATTTATTGAACATATGGCATGTTAATAGAAGAGATATGTCACAAACATATTCATTCTCTTTTATTCTGGTCTAATTTCCAGTTAATTGTTTCGAATAAATCTCAGTCAATCAAATAAACAAACATTCTAAAAAGATTACTACTAAAATGAGATTGTCTAAAAGCATTTTTAAAACTAGGACAGGCTGACCATTTTTAGGAATTAGAAAGAATGCCAATTACCATAGTTTGAGCAAGTAACAACGGCAAATGGTAAATATTATAGAAGTGATAGTACAATATTTTTGTGATATTAGGCTTTTTATATTTCAGATTCAGTATTTGAAAATGAAATTCTTAGAATCATAGTGAATAAGAGTGGGAAATAAAGAGTATGCAACTTACTTCCTGGTTACCTCATTAGCATTTGTTGTTATGTCAAACTAATACATACATTCTTTCATTTACTTATACATGAATATTTTCAGTCAGTCAGTATTTAATGATCACATATATTGACCCAGGACACTGTGTCAGACACAAGGGATCATACATAAACAAGAAGGCCCAATGTGATCGATACTACGGAAGAGGATGTTTGGGAGTGGAATTATTAGAATGCCCTAATAATGTCCATAGAGTGGATCAGGGATGGCTTCAAAGCAGCACTGAGGCTTGCATTAGTACTGAAAGAATACTGGGGATGGTACAGAAGGGCGTTCAAGGTGGAGGGAAAGGGATGAGGCAGCAGCACTTGAGAGAAGCTGTGAATTGGTGGTGCTGCAAATTGTTCTGTAGATGAGAGGTCTGGTGAGAGATGCATCTGGAGAAATTAGCAGAGAAAAATTTGTATGATGTGCCAGAGAGTTTGAACTTTATTCCGAAATCAGTGAGAAAGCAATGAAGAATTTAAAGCCAGGGAGTAACATCAGATTTTTATGTCAGAAAAACTACTCAAGCATAAGATTTTGGAGAATGAATTGGAATGGGGAAGACTCAAAGCAGGGAGACAAAAGGAGGCCCTTGACTTTTCTTTTTTCTCAAATTGATTATGTGACTATACTAAAGGTTGCATTATTCAATTACCATGCCATTTCTGTTGCATTTTAATCATATGGTCACATGATTGCTTTTAAATTGTTCCAGATAATGATAGCAATCAATTAACAAGAGTCATAGAACTATTTGCATTATTACTTATAGTTTCGTTTGCTGAAGAAGATTTTGTTTTCTTTTTGTGTTGTAACATTTTTTAGTAGATATATTCTAATTCCTCCAGTTATTTTAATGACATGTTTGTGATACTTCCATATACTTTGATTCATTCACACAATGTTTAGAATTAATTATAGGCTATTTTTCTTGATTTAACAAATCCAGTAGAATTGCTGCCTGAACATAACTAGGAGGGAGAAATACCTTGAAAATAATAATTACTTTTCTGCCAAATATTTATGTATTCTTAAATGATTAAGGAAACTAGTTAGTCCATGGTATCTCAAGTGAAATTTTTTTTTTAATTATCTATTTATTTATTTATTGTACTTCAGGTGAAGGTTTACAGAACAAATAGTTTCTCATGAAACAGTAGTACACATATTGTTTTATGACATTGGTTAACAACACCACAACATGTCAACCCTCTAACTTCTCAACCTTTTTTTTTTTTGGTGAAAATACACATAGCCAAAGATACACCATTTCAAAAATTTCTACATGCACAGTTCAGTGACATTGACTACGCTCTTCTAATTGTGCTGTTTCAAGTGAAATATTTTTGTATCAACTGAATTATTCAAGATTTACAATCAGAAATTTGATACCCATTTTGATGTGTTTGTGGTCCTTTATTTTAGTTTATTGTATTGATTCAAGTTTTCTAATTGTAGTGTAACTTTCATTACTTTGTCTTCATGTTGAATAAGACTAAGATTAAGAATAATTGCTAATAGTTACTGAATGTTTATTTTATGTCAGGAACTGTACTAAATACTTTATATATATGATTTAACCCTCACAATTACCTTAATGAGCTTCGATGATCATTTCCATTTTCATCTACTGTTAAATGACTTGTCAAAGTTTACACAGCTATTAAGTACTAGAGCTGGGATTAGAACCCGGACTTTCTAACTTAGAGATCGAGCTCATGACTACCACCCTCTCCTAAACTAAACCACCTCTATTACAGATAGAGAAATCATAAGCCTTCATCCTCCTCAAAAATACATCAAAATCATGCCATTTAAGTAAATTTTCTATAGGACACCACTGAACAATTTCATTTTTTGCAAGGAATCCAGTTTTAGGCATTTGAATATGTACCCAGCTTAGCAAAACTGATATATTAGTGGTAATGTTTGTTATAGGATCTCTGGTGGCACAGTGGTTAAGCGCTCAGCTGCTAACCGAAAGGTCAACAGTTTGAACCCACCAGCTGCCCCACAGGATAAAGATGTGGCAATCTGCTTCCATAAAGATTTAAGGCCTTGGAAACCCCATGGAGCAGTTCTACTCTGTCCTACGGGATCACTAGGACAGAATCGACTCAACGGCAGTCGGTTTGGAATGTTTCTTATTCATTCAGGTCAACAAATATTTATTAATCAGCAGAGGACCTGCTCTATGTCAGACTCTGGGATGCTGAAGTGGCCTCTTCTCTCATGAGATTTTCAGTCTGATAGAGACCACAGACACCAGAAGAATCCTCTCCTAAGCCAAATTCACCCGAATTTGTCTGTTACTCTGATATGTTATCGGTTGATAACTTAAAATTGCCAAGTTGGGTGATACCTGTGGCTTCCTGCTGTAGAATCCAGGCTCAGACAGGAGCACCCACAGATATATTGTGGGAAGGCTGAGCTAAAAAATGATAGGTTGAGGTAGATGGGACAGATCTGTTGGTTGAAAAAGCTCATGGTAGTTGGGCTTCATGGTATAGTGGACTAACTTTAGAATCTAGAATCAAATAGATCTTGTAATGTATTCTGGATCTGCCACTAACTGGCCCTGTAACAAGGGCAAGCAGCCTAACTTCTCTGAACCTGTTTACTCATCTGTAAACTACTGAAACAGTGAAACCTGTGAGAGCCAGAACTCAACGGGACTGTCTTGTTTTTCTGAGTCTTGAAAATGTTCTGCCTTTGGCAGGGTGCAGTCTTACCACTTTTCTATTGCTATTAGTGGAAAATATTTGAGTTTTTCTTCTTTGACAGATTTCCACCTTATACAGTCTGGCTTTTGCAGGCTTTAATGTAATGCTAATTTATGCATTTATTCAACAAACATTGTGTGCCTCCTATGTGCTGGCTTAACCTACTTTACAGGGCTATGGTTATAACTAGATCAAATATTATATTAAAAGCCCCAGGCACATAGGAAGTATTCAAGAAATTTAGTTCCCTCTTCTCTTCATCCATTTTTTTTTTCCTATTGGATTTTGTCTCCCAGTTTCATAAGTGAGAAGCCAGAGTGGCCAGGTTCTGGAAAAAGCTGTTCATATCATCCATCTTTATTAAACTGAATTGAATGGGACTCACAAAAACTGATTGATCTATGAAGTCAAATCAATCATTCCACTAAGAAACATACTTTTCTAGAAGGAAATGCTGCTCAAAAAGTCATTTTAGTTAGGGTATAGGCTAAGCTTCTGGTACCAAGAAATCCATAAATATAAGGGCTTTAAAAGTATATATTTTTTCCCACATTAAGTCCAACAGTGAGAGACGTAGGGCAGCTGTCCACAAACTGTGGTTTCCATCTCTGTTTCAAAGCAGCTCTCCCACTTTTCTCCAGAAGACCCAGAAGTTGTGCACAGCACTTCAGCTCACATCCCACCAGCAAGAACTTGGTCACATCGCCACACCTGTTGCATAGAGGATGGGAAATTCCCTAATGGGTGACCATGTGCCTTACTAATACTCACAGAGACTCTGTCATTAAAAGGAAAATGAATATTGGGGTTCAGTCTACCACAGAGGCCAAATTAGAATCCAAAGGCTCCTTGTTCAAAGTATAAGAAAATAAAAATACGTTCATGTTTCTGAAAGATCTCCCAGATAAGGAGGGGCCTTGAATACTCGCCCTGAGCTGGATTTCTAGGGCCTGTGATGCCCACAGCAGTGCTTGTGGTTGTCAAAGATGGAGTAAAATATAGTACAAGAGGAATAAAAAAGCCTCATGTATAGATGCCAGAGATAACTCTGGTAGCATTTGGAGGATAGTTTTGAAGGGAGCCAAGGAGACCAAGCAGAAGGCTTTTGCAATAATCTAGATAAGGAATGATGAGGGAATGGTGGTGAAATGGTTTCAAGGGATATTTTAAGAATTTTAATAAAAGGATTTAGAAACATGTATCAGGCTGGGTAGGCTAAACTTTTGTTGCAAATGGATTTCAAATATTAAAATCAACCGTTTAGGAATCTGCATCAGTTCTGGTGGACTGAACTGCTATTCTAAATAGCTCCCAAAATATTTAATGGCTCAAATGTAATATAAGTTTATTTCTGACCTACATAATAGTCCAACGCAGGTGTTTCTGATTGGCAGGATGGTTGTCCTTCATGTAGTGATTTTGGGACTCAGGCTCCTTGCACCTCAAATCACTCTTAATTCGTCATATTTTAAGAACATTTTGTTCACTGGAATATATAGCAATGGAAGTAATAATGTCTTTTAGTTTATAATAACTCTAAAGTGAAAGGTATGCAGTAGAAAAATGAACATATAGAATAAACAGATTATCGAAATACCCATGGTGTTGTGGGGGGCGGGGGCGGGGGAGTATCTGTAACAGAGGAAATATCATCTAACTTTTAGCAGCGCCATGTTGGGAGTTTCAGAGATGAAAGTATTTCTATTCAAGTTGCATTATTTTCTACAGAAGATTTAACTTTATTTTGTTAGAGCCTTGATGATAATTTCCCAGACATGCATCATCAACAAATGATGTTCTGCCCCATTTTTTAAAAAACTACATTTAGTATTTACCCAAAAGATAATAATTGATTTTAGAAATATTTCCTTCAAATGTATGAATAAGAAAGGTCTTGGTGTTTGACATGGTAATCTTTAGTTTCCTGGAAAACGCATATGTGTGAAATGGCTCCTTGCCTGTGAACGTGATGAATGTGAATGTCCTAAGAGAAATATAAGAGATCCCCTCATTTCAAGGACACAAAGCTAGAGACAAAGGAGATTAAATGACTTTTCTAAGACCACACTGCTTATAAGAAGCAAAATTGACTCTTTTGCCAATAGTCTTTCCACCATAAATTTTCAGTGAGTAGTGCTACAGATCAACTTGATGGCAACCGGTTTGGTTTTTGGTTTTAGTGCCACAGAGGAGCCCTGGTGGCACAGTAGTTAAGAGTTCGCCTGCTAACCTAAAGGTTGGCGGTTCTAAGGAGAAAGTTCCAGAGTCAGTGGGGTCAATGGATGTTCATTGTGAACCAAAATGGGAGGGGCTAAAGATTAAGAAAAGGCCATTAAAAAGAGCAAAGGAAAAGAATTAAGGAGACTACAGATACTTTGGAGCCCTGGTGGTGCAGTGGTTAAGAGCTCAGCTGCTAACCAAAAGGTTGGCAGTTTGAATCTACCAGCTGCTTCTTGGAAACCCTATGGGACAGTTCTAGTCTGTTGTATAGGGTCGCTATGAGTCGGAATCAACTCGACAACAGTGAGGTTTTTTTTTTTTTGGTGGTGGGGGGTATAGATACTTTAAGGCACCTTGGCGGTGCAGTGGTTAAGTGCTCCACTGCTAACCAAAGGGTTGATTTTTCCAACCCACTAGCTGCTCTGTGGGAGAAAAGATCTGGCAATCTGCTTCTGTAAAGATTGCATCCTAGGAAGCCCTATGGGGCAGCTCTACTCTGTCCTATGGGGTGACTATGAGTCAGAATCGACTTGACAGCAATGGGATACTTTAGGATATGATTTTTTAATATTCTGGTTTTCTTAAATAGAACAATTAAAGTACGTTTCAAAAATAATTTTTGAGTTTTTAATATTTGATTTTGTTGTTAGAATAGCTGTCTAAACATGTTCATATGTTTTAGCAGAATTTCAGGGAAAATTGTTTCCCATTGGGGAAAACTTTCTTTTGAAAGGTGAGCAATAAATATTGTATCTACAGAGTCAGTGCACAGAGGGAACCCCCGGAGGCAAAGGGAGTTAGGCCCTTTGGAGAGAATGCCGTCTCTCCTCTATGTGGTTGCTCTTATGCCACAGATTAATATGCAATTTGTATTCAAAATTAAAGCAATATTTGTCTAAAGCAATGTGGAAAAATGTAAGCTAAGCACTAACCTTCTACACTTTAGTTTACCTAAACTTCCAGAAGTTATCAGGAAATTGCATTTAGGTGCCACCTATTGTTTATGCTAGATATGAATGAGAACTTGAGTAAGGCATATTTATCCCCAATACAACATTAATAATTTCTCTTCCATATCCTGAACTCTGCTTTTAGGAGAGAAAAATAAGCCAAAAAATTAGTTACATCAATAGAGTCTATTGCTGTCTTTTACACCTCTATATACAGTATGTCATGAAGTACTTTCTACCTCCTTGATGAAAGAAATTTACTTAGTTCAGTCCTATACTGCATTTTATCATAGTATTATTTTTAATTCATCTATATGCTGAATCATAATAACTTTAATAATGAGAATTTCAAATTTTCTGGAAGAGCCATAGACCTCATTCTGTTAAAAAAAAATGTTAATTTGCTCTTACTTTATTACATTCAGCCATATGTAATATAATAAGTCATTATTTTATTACATAAACCAAATGCCACATACTTTTGCATTTCAGTTTTAATATATTTACTTCTGTAGATCTATGTAATATTTCCATTAGAAGTCTGTCCCCTCCCTTCCAAAAAAATAATAATTAAGAAGGATGAGTCAGAATCAACTCGATGGCAGCGGGTTAGTTAGTTTAGGAGAACTTAAGTAAATAATTTGTTTGGAAGATTTTCAAATCAGTGAAATAAATGTACATGAACACATAATCTGTTGATCTGAGTATGCTTTCAATTTCACTATTTTTAAAAGTCCCTTGCAAATGTGAAGGATTTTATTATACAAAGATACCCTCTCTGTTGCATTTGACAACAAATGTAGCTAGCTATAAATATTTAGAGAGATTGGATACCCTCAGGAAGATCCAGCTTAAATTTGAATTCTTTTTAATTGTTCATACTTAATATTTATGTTCACTTCCTTTTGTTTCTCTCCCCTCCATCCTCCTTCCCTCTCCCTTGTCTCCCTTCTCTGCCAGCCCCCTTCCTCCTCTTCCTTGTTCTTCAAATACAGAGACTGATTTACAATTTGGCATGTTTTTGATTAGGAGTTAGCATTATTGAATTGTGGTAACCCCCCAAAACATGAATAGCTGTTCCTATTTCATTAGGTACTAGATTTGGAGTAAGATTGATTTAAACTTGTTAACCAGGAGGCTTACTTATTCTGAAAGTGATAACTAGGAGGCTCATTGTTAGATAGCTATTTATAGTTTAAACGTCTTTAATGCTAGTGTGGGGATTGCAACCAATGTCACAAAACAATATATTTATAAATTTTTGAATGAGAAATTAACTTGACCTTGAAACTTTTACCTAAAGCACAATTAAAAAATAAATAAAAGAGAGAGAACAGAGGCTGCCATCTTGTGTATTCTGTGTTTATTGCTGCACAAAAGCAGACCAGAAAAAAAGAAATGTTCTAGATATGGACTTAAATTACACTAAAGGCCAAATGAGGGCACAAAATGTTGAAATGTTCGTCAGTATCCTGACTCCTGAAAAAATAAAACATAGCATTGGGACATGTATTCCTTTATTTCAGGAGCTTAGGACATGAGAAAATGTTATTGAAACCATTTAATTCATCTTTTTAAAATAATGTGATCATTTAGTTCAAAATAAACAATTTATATTCTCTATGCCTAGAATCTACCACCTGTCTGTCAATTTGTCGTATTGTGGTGGCTTGCGTGTTGCTGTGATGCTGGAAGCTATGACAGTAGTATTTCAAATACCAGCAGGGTCACCCATGGAAAACAGGTTTCAGCATAGTCTCCAGACTAAGACAGACGAGGAAGAAAGTTTGGAAATCTGTTTCCGAAAATTAACTAATGAAATCCTTATGGATAATGGACTCAAACATACCAACAATCATGACAATGGCACAGGACCAAGCAACGTTTTGTTCTGTTATACGGAAAGTCGCTGTGAGTCAGAGACGTCTTGACAGCAACCAACAACAACAAGGTCTAAACTCTGGAGTTTTTAAGATATAGAATTTATAATAATACAATAAAATAATAATGTTTTTAAAAACAAATTCTGAAGTTAATATTATCTGAGAAAATGAATGTGTGAAAGGTTGCGCTTCAATATGATGTTAATAATAATAAAATCTTAATTTCATCTTGGCGCTAATACTTTCTATTTTCATCTCATATTTATTTGCCTTCTTTTCATTTCATCATTGCCATAAAAATATTTTAATGAGGGTAATGGCTCAACTAATAACTAATAGCAAAGCACATGTTGCTAGGAAAAGCCTGGGAACCACAAAGGGTGCAGCAGATGTGCTCTACCTTTGGTTGGAATAGCAGAAGGCCAACTCTGCAATAATTTGATGCGTGTTAGTGCCATCTTGTGGTTGGAAGTAATACTACAATGAAACTGCGCCAACACATGAATTGATTCTATGAAATCAAATTTGTGTGAGCGTGTGTGTGTATGTAGTATATTTATTAAACGTTGTTGTTGTTAGTTGTCGTCGAGTTGATTCCAATTAATGGTGACCCCATCTGTGTAGAGTAGAGCTGCTCCATAGGGTTTTCAAGGCTGTGACTTTTTGGAAGTAGATCGCCAGGCCTGTCTTCTGAGGCACCTCTGAGTGGGTTGGAACTTCTGACCTTCAGGTTAGTAGTCCAGCACTTAACCATTTGCCTCACCTGTGGACTTTTATTAAAGGTTAGCCACATGTTAATGACTCCAATTTACTGAAAGTTCTATTGCAATAAAAGGACTTGGACTCACTGAAAATTTATTACAATAAAATAACCTCCAAAACATGAAAATTCTTTATCTCTACCGTATAATAAGGTAGCATTCACCAATGGAGAGCCAGGGATTATTAGCCCCGGAAGATGCTGTCAAGGAGAACAGGCCCTGCTGACCCCACTTTGAGATTTTCAGGGTACACTCACTTATTTAAGGCTATAGAATGAATCTCTTCGATTTTTTTCCAAGCCAGCATTTTCCAAACACGTTTGACCACAGAATTCCTTTTAAAAAAAAATAATAACACCTATTAACATCACCAGATAATAAATTGCCAAAATAAGTTTGGAAAAATCACTTCCAAACAAAAGCATTCGTTAAAGATCATTTACTGAGTCTAAACTACACTGACAATGTCCCCAGTTACCTGTGTTGAAATCACAACCTGAAGATATTGAACTACTAAGGCTTCTAAATCACTGAAGGTCCCCTCAAGAAAGAACTTGAAAATATTTAAAAATTCCTTAAAGAAACCTGACTGCTAAAAATTAATAAATTTTATTAATAGCAACAAGAGGCCTATAAGTGTTTGAAAGAGAGAAATGTAGCAAGTTTTATTTTATGAAATCAAAACACTGTGGAAAATGAGATGCCTAACGCACCATGTGTGTGCATCTGGCTCTGTTTCCCTCTGCTGATGTTTGCCATCTCCAATCCAAGGCACTCTGTGGCCAATATTTATAAAATATTGTACCATCTTAATATTGTGTTTTCAGAGTCTCTGAAAAACACCCTTTCTCTTCCCCTGACACCAATCCCTGAGATCTTTTGTGCCTATCTCAGACTCAAAAATATGTCTTTAACCCCTAACTGACTCTTTGACCTCCTCTTGTTAGCTGGCATTTTACTTATCCAGGCCGTTGGATATGTACTGCTTCCAATGGCATCATGGTATGACACCAAGCATGAAAAATGTTAGGAGGCGGCCTAGCGTAGTGGTTACATTCAAGTCTCAACATCCTACCTGCGTAACTTTGTGGAATTTACTTACCTGTTCCATGCTGTAGTTTCTTCAGCTGTAAACTCTAGAGAACACTAGAACTCATAAGTTTGTAATGAAGTATATTATATCTGCTATAGTAAGTGTTCAGTAAAAGTTAGCTATAGTGATCTAGGTTCACTTTAGTAATTTAAGTGCTACCATCAAGACCTAGTGGACCACTTAGCAAGATTACCTACATCTCAGGGGATTTTGATAGTTAACCTATATAGTAGCTTTGAGGAGTTTTGACAGCTAAGAAGTTAATGGGAACAGTTCCCACAAAACCACTCTACTTCTGACACCAATTACAAGTCTGGGGAGGGAGGAGTTCCCAAAACCATTCTCAGTTTTGAAAATTCACCCAAAGAACTCACAGAACGCACTGAAGGCTGTGATACTCACAGTTTATTACAGGGAAAGTATGCAGATTAAAATCAGCCAAGGGAAGAAGCACATAGGACAGAGTCTAGAAGTACCAAACGCAGGACTTCCATTGTCCTCTCCTTGTGGAGTCAGGATGTATTGCTTTCTCTGTATCAATGTGTGGCAGCATTCTTGGAGTATTGCCAACTAGGGGAGCTCATTTGAGCCTCAAGTGTTCAGAGTTTTTACTGGGACCCTATTACATAGGCAGGAATCCCTGAGTAGTGCAACGGTTAAACGCTCAACTACTAGCTGAAAGATTAGCAGTTCATACTCACCCAGAGGTGCCTTGGAAGACAGGCCTGGCTATCCACTTCCAAAAGGTCACAGCCTTGAAAACCCTCTGAAGCAGTTCATCTCTGCACACATGAGGTTGCCTTGGTCAGAATCCACTCAGCGCCAACCACAACATCAACATCCAGTGAGACCCAAAGCCCCCAGGCAAACATACTCCTATCAAGCATGAAATCCAAGAGCTTAGAGAAGTCCAGGGCAAAGTCTAGACCTCTCTTTGGGCAAGACCAAATTTTTTATTACACACTGGTTAAGGAAAATGCTTCAGGGAAGGAGCAAAAAAATAAGCTTTCTCAGAAAGATTTACTTGTGAGTGTATAGGGCTCTGTGCTAAATATTAGAAGTTAAGCTAGTCTTTTTCCATAATAGCTAAACTAAGTGGTGTAGGACATTAACAGCACTAACTGTTCAGAAACGAAACAAGCACAAATTTCTTAAAATCACTTTTTCTTGTAAGTGGGTTATTCATAGTTTTGGTGGATCAAAGAAATAAAGGATTGTTACACCCTAAAATGGGTGAATGTTTTGTGACGCTATACCAGAAGAAGCACTCAACTGGACCTAACTTAACCTTTCTTAGTTTTCTCATCTGTAAAATGGAGACAGTAGTAAACTCACAGAGTTACAGTGGTGATTTCACACTTAATAAGTATGAGAGTTTTATAGTCCAGAATAGGTTACTTGTCAATATTATTATTTATTTATAGTATTCAGAGTGATTTTTTTTACTTAACATTTTTTACATAATAGTTCTATTACGTATAGTTAGTAAAGAAGGAGAATATGGGTGTCCTGGTTTTCTGAAGAGCTGAGTAGAAAGAACATTGGCCTTAGAGTCCACAGTCTGTATTTGCCTTCCACTCCTGTCACTTACAAGTTTACTTGTTATGTGACTTGGGGCAAAGTCACAACAAGCCTCAGGTGGTTTCTCACTTGCAATATGGTTGATAATATATGCTTTTATCAATTTCACAATGTTTTTATGAGGATATATTTGGAAGTACTCTGTACACTGTAAACTTTAGTCACTCATTTACTCATTCATTTAACAAATGCTTATTGGGTGCCTTCTCTGCTCCAGACACTGTGTCATGTGCTGTGGCAGAGTCCTGGCACTCATGGAGGTTATATCCAATAGGAAATACCCTCAATAAACAGGTAGACGTACAAATTAACCTATAAGAAACATTATGATTAGCACTGTGAAGGACAAGTGCAAATGTCAAGACAGAAAGAATAACAGGGAGGCTAGTTCAGATTGGAAAGCTGAGGAAGGCATCCCTGAGCAAATTATATTTAGACTGAGGCCTGAAGGGTAAGATAATGTCAGCCAAGTAAAAGGAAAAGAGGATGAGAGGGAGGACGTACAAGGGCTGGAAGCATAAAACAATTTTCAGTAATAGAAGTATGGACTAGAAGTATGGCTAGAACATACTAAAGAGCCCAAGATGAAGTTAGAGAAATGGCAGGTCCTATAGAACACATTATAGATTTTGGATTTTATTGTACATATAATTGAAAACTATTGAGATGTGCTAAGCAAAGACATAGAAAGATTGAATTTACATTTTTTAAAGTTGAGGCTGGTTGCTGTAGAGAATTAGTGGAGGGAGACACAGTAGGTGTGGAGAGCCCAGTTAGGGGGCTATTACAGCAGTACAGGAAAGAAGTTATGTTAGCTTAACTAGAGTGGTGGCAGCAAAGATAGATTCAAGGTGTATTTTGGAGGAGAATTAACCTGACTTGGAGGTGTTATGGATTCAAAGGGGGAAAATGTAGAACAGAATTTCAAATTCTCGTGGACTTCAGACTTCCTGGAGCCATGAAGTCTGGATGAACCCCTGAAACTATTGCCCTGAGATAATCTTTAACCTTAAACCAAAAATATCCCCTGAAGTCTTCTTTACTAATTAGGCTAAACTACTGCAGAAATATGAAGCAATCAAGGATAGCCAGCACATCATTGGGAACACCTGATTGGGAGCACCTTGCCTTTGGGGCTGTCATGCTTGAAGACTGACAGCAAGCTCCAGGGAGGCCAGTGTGAGCCCCAGAGGCCAAGGCTCCTCTGACTCTCTTGTTTCTATGCTTTTGTGGGTTATTAAACCAGCTCCTTTGGTATAAACATTCCTGATTTCCTTTCCCTTCCCTTTCCTTCCCTTCCTTTCCTTTACTTTCATTCTTTCTTCCTTTCATTTTTTTCTTTCTTTTTCTTTGCTTTCTTTTTTTCACTTACAGAGTTACTCATACTCCCATGACAATGGCATTCTGTTATCATAGGCTTATGCGGAATATTTCTCCTGTTTTCATTTATCCCTTCTCACATGGCATTTCTACTCCAATTTCCTTCTGCCTCATATAAAACTACACTAATGTACTTGATATATATTTTTTAATTTTATATATCTCTGTAGAGTATAAACTGCTATTTTATGGGATTATGTGTTTTATTTATCACACTGGGTGTCACAAATGATTTGCGCTCCACTGCTGACCTAAAGGTTGGTGGCTCGAACACATCCAGCAGCACTGTGGAAGACAGGCCTGGCAATCTGCTTCCATAAAGATTACAGCCAAGAAACGTCTATGGAGCAGTTCTACTCTGTCACACATGGGGTTGCCATGGGTCAGAAGTGACTCCACAGCAACAGGTTTTGTTTTTTTTGTATGATGTTGTGGTATAGATCATTCTGCTTCTTACATTTGTTACTTAACGATTGTTTTTAAGATGTATCAGTGATGCTGTGTGTGAATGAATTCATTGTTTCTAACTGCTTCTTAGTATTTTTTTCCCTTAGTCTCAGATTATCATTTTTTAATGTACTCCTGCTACCTGCCCCTTGCCATATTATCTTCTAATGTGCTTTAGGCTGAACAATTAGTTAACCAAACTTGTTGGAATTTTGTCTAAACAGAGTAAACAGTGATCCTGTAAGAAAAGGGCAAGAGCTTTAGCACATATCTTTGAGTCATATGCTTTAGACAGACATGCAGAGGCCTTTCCTTGTTCTCAGCTATCATCTTCAGGTGTAAATTTGAGGGCAAGTAAGGGTTTTATTGTCTATGCATAGTATTAATGGAGCTTTCATTTCTTAAAGGTGACAACATGAAGTTATGCTTGGGACTACTTGAAATATTGAGCTGTGCAACCTCACTTAGAGGAGAGATTCCCATATTTTCATCAAATAATTTTACAGACCACCTCCTTAACCTCCACATCATTAAGTCATTCATTTATTCAGTCATTGACCAAATGTTTATTGAGGCCCTTCAATATGCTTCATTGTGTACTAAGTGCTGGAGATTTTTTTTAAAAAACACAGTGATTCAGATGGCTCTGATCTTATGGAGCTTATTATATTTTAGCAGGTGGTAGTAGAAGCAATGCAAAAGTTGGAAACAACAAACAAGGATAGGTAGCTGGAAAATACAGCCTTGGTGATAGAAATGACACTGGAGATCGCATGATAGAATTTTGCAAGACCAAGGACTTATTCATTGCAAATACCTTTTTTCAACAACATAAATGGCAACTATACAAGTGGACCTCACTGGATAGAATACACAGGAGTCAGATCAACTACATCTGTGGAAAGAGATGATGGAAAAGCTCAATATCATCGGTCAGAACAAGACCAGGGGTTGACTACTGAACAGACCATCAATTTCTCATATGTAAGCTCAAGTTGAAGCTGAAGAAATTAAAACAAGTCCATGAGAGCCAAAGAATGACCTTGAATATACCCCACCTGAATTTGTAGACCATCTCAAGAATTGATTTGATGTGTTGAACGGTAATGACCACATGAGATGTGGGATGACATCAGGAACATCATACACAAAGAAAGCAAAGGATCATTAAAAAGACAGGAAGGTCAGAAAAGACCAAAATGGATGTCAGAAGAGACTCTGAAACTTGCTTTTGAACATAGAATAGCAAAGCAAGTGGAAGAAATGATGAAGTAAAAGAGCTGAACAGATGATTTCAAAGGGTAGCTTAAGAAGACAAAGTAAAGTATTATAATGAAATGTGCAAAGACCTGGACTTAGAAAACTAAAAGGAAAGAACACATTTGGCATTTCTGAAGCTGAAAGAACTGAAGAAAAAATTTAAACCTCGAGTTGCAATATTGAAAGATTCCATGGGGAAAATACTAAATAACGCAGGAAGCATCAAAAGAAGATGGAAGGAATACACAGAGTCACTATACCAAAAAGAAGTGGTCAACATTCATCCATTTCAGCAGGTAGTATATAATCAAGAACTGATGGTATTGAATGAAGAAGCCCAAGTTGCAATGAAGGTATTTGTGAAAAACAAGGCTCCAGGAATTGAGGGAATATCAACTGAGATGTTTCAACAAACAAATGCAATGCTGAAAGTGTTCACTCGTCCATGCCAAGAAATTTGTAAGACAGTTACCTGGCCAACTGACTGGAAGAAATCCATATTTGTGCCCATTTAAAGAAAGGTGACACCGCAGAATGCAGAAATTATTTAACAATATCATTAATATCACATGCAAGTAAAATTTTGCTACACTTAATTCAAAAATAGTTGTAGCAGTACAATGACAGGGAACTGCCAGAAATTCAAGCCGTATTTAGAAGAGGATGTTGAACAAGAGATATCATTGGTGATGCCAGATGGAACTTGGCTGAAATCAGAGAATACCAGAAAGATATTTGCCTGTGTTTTATTGACTATACAAAGGCATTCAACTGTGTGGATCATAATAAATTATGGGTAACATCGCGAAGAATGGGAATCCCAAAACACTTAATTTTGTTCATGTGGAACCTGTACATAAACCAAAAGGCAGTTGTTCAAATAGAACAAGGGGATACTGCAAGGATTAAAAACAGGAAAGGTGTGCATCAAGCTTTTATTCTTCCACCATATTTACTCAATCTGTATGCTGAGCAAATAATCCAAGAAGCTGGACTATGTGACGAAGAACACAACATCAGAATTGGAGGAAGACTTACCTCAACATAAAGAAAACACAATTCCTCACAACAGGACTGATAAGCAACATCATGATAAATAGAGAAAAGATTGACGTTATCAAAGATGTCATTTAACTTGGATTGTCAGTCAACACCCATGGTAGCAGCAGGCAAGAAATCAAACGACATAGTGCGTTGGACAAATCTGCTGAAAAACTCTTTAAAGGGTTAAAAAGTGTCTTAGTTATCTCGTGCTGCCATAACAGAAATACCACAAGTGGATGGTTTTAACGAAGAGAAGTATATTTCCTCACAGTCAAAGTAGGCTAAAAGTCCAAATTCAGGGTATCAGCTCCAGGGGAAGTCTTTCTCTCTCTGTTGGCCTTCTCATCAGTGTTGCCCTGGACTAGAAGCTTCTCAGTGCAGTGACCCCAGTCCAAAGGACGCACTCTGCTCCTGGCACTCTTTCTTGATGGTATGAGGTCCCTCGTCTCACTGCTCACTTCTGTCTTTTATATCTCAAGAGATTGCCTCAGGACACAGTCCAGTCCTGTAGATCAGGTCCTCCCTTATTAACACAACTGCCACCCATCCTCCCTCATTAACATCATAGAGGCAGGTTTACAACATACAGGAAAATCACACAGTACCAGGAATCATGGCCTAGCCAAATTGATATACACATTTTTGGGGGGACATAATTCAAACCATGACAAAAAGCAAAGTTGTCACTTTGGACTTCCGGGCAACATGGCACGATAGTCAGAAGCACCACGCCGTCCCTCCGCAGCAAAGATCAGAAAAACTAAGTCAAATAGAGTCTCACATCAATCCTGAAACCCTAACCATCAAATGAAGAGGTAAAAAACTCAGCCAAGCACCACATAGAATAAGAAATTGACCGAGAACAGAGAGCGAGGAGAGATACATACAGAGATCCCCATCAGCTACCGCAGCACGGATCCACCATCTTGGACTCATATCAGAGATCAGCGAATAGGAGGTACGAGAAAGCAGCTTCACGAAGCTTTCAGCAGTAGACAGAACAACTGGTAACCCACGATATAGGCTTTCCCACCCCCCCACCCTTCTTCACCCCCATTTAGCCTCCTCTGCTTCCTGCAGCCACAGTCTATTGGCCGGGAAGTACAGCTTCCCCCTAGTGCTGCTTGGATTCCACCTGCCCACACTGGCCAGCTAGCTCCCTGAGTGCCATTTGTTGGCTGCTGGTGTTGCTTTTTTCCACTTCTTTAGATTTCTTCCTTACTTCTCACCACCTTCCCCTCCTTTCTCTCAAAAGCTGGCTCCGTGTGCCATCTTTGCTTCTTCCTGAAAGGCTATGAAATACTGCTCGACTGTGAAACTGCTTCCCAGCCAGTGCCGCCATGCTGGTGGGACCCCCAGGGCTTTTTTGTTTGTTTGTTTGCTCTGATTTGTTCTGTTTTGATTTGTTTTCTTTTTCTTTATTCAGCTTGGGAGCCCCTTCTAGCCAGGCAGTACTGTGTGGCTTGGAAGCTAGTCCCTTACTCGGTGCAGACACACAGGGACTTCCCCGGGGGCATTTCTTTTTTCTTGTTTGTTTTTGGTTTTTGTTTTTGTTTTCTTTTTTTCATTTCTTTGTTTACTTTTCTTCTCTCTCTTATTCCCTTTTTGTCTTTCTTCATTTCCAGTTTCTTGGTTTATTCATTTTTTTCTTCTACCCTTTTTCTTTATTTTTTTAATTTTTGTTTTTCCCCATTTCTCAGTCTCTTGTCTCTCCACTCCAATAGCAAGCTCCCTTTGCACTCTTTTTTGTTTGCATGTATGTCTTTGGCTCCTATTCCTCTCCTCTCTCTCCTCTTTCCCATACCCTTCTTAGCTCCACACATCACAGTCTACCCTCTCCTTCCTGCCTACCTGCACCGTGTGCTGAACATCGCACTTCCAAGCAACATAGGCACAGCCCACTGGAACCTGCCCTGCACTGATTCCCAGCCCACACTGTCAGCCCTGGTATGTGCCACAAAAGACCTATCCCAGCAACTCCCCTTCAGCTGGACCTGCCCTGCTGTACCATACCTGAGTGACTGACCCTGCCTTTTAGAGAAGGAGGTGAAAAGTATCATGCCCACAGACGAGCAAACAACAAAGAACGCACAGCCCGCCTGCTCATACATAACAAAATAAAACAAAAATGCAGGATGAAACAAACAAATCCACAATCAATAAATGAGGAAAATAACCACTGAATGCCCTGAAGACAGCAGACAATATCAAAACATTTACAAAAACAAGACAGATGGTTCCAGTAGGCATCCAAAATAAAACACCAGAAGACCTTCCAGTAGAAGAAAAGGCACTAGACCTAACTGTTAGGGAATTCAAATCTCTAATATTCAGAATTATCCAAGTGTTGAAGCAAAAAGCAGACAAAAATGAGGAAAAAATAGACAAATTCATAGAAAAAGCAGACAAATTCATGGAAAATACAGACAAAAAAATGAAAGACTTAAAATAATATGGGAACAAACTGCTAAAATAAATACACAAC
Source organism: Trichechus manatus latirostris (assembly GCF_000243295.1). Classification (NCBI taxonomy): domain Eukaryota; kingdom Metazoa; phylum Chordata; class Mammalia; order Sirenia; family Trichechidae; genus Trichechus; species Trichechus manatus. Next base: position 10,297,076 of record NW_004443968.1, on the reverse strand, counting down.
TAAAAATCATACAAAAACAACAATTAGAAATCCAAAAGATAAACAACAAGATTTCAGAAATGGACAGTGTCATAGAAGGGCTGAGGAGCAGGTTTG
>NW_004443968.1:10295612-10296729 GCF_000243295.1 Trichechus manatus latirostris | reverse complement strand
GATAAATTTCAAGGTAACCACAAAGAAAGTTAACAAACCTACTCATCAAAATAAAGAAGAAAAACATAAAGTCTCAGTAAAAACAAGATCTACAAAAACAAGAGAAATGAAAAAAATCCACAAACAAAAGGAACTCAGCACAGGAGAGTAAGAGGAACAAAGAAAACATCGGCACCACAAAACAAAAAGCACTACAAAGTGCAATCCCACTCCTAGGAATATATCCTGGAGAAATAAGAGCCATCACACTAACAGACACATGCACACCCATATTCATTGAACCACTCTTCACAATAGCAAAGAGATGGAAACAACCTAGATGCCCATCAACAGATGAATAGATAAACAAACTATGGTACATACACACAATGGAGTATTATACAAAGATAAAGAGCAATAATGAATCTGTGAAGCATCTCAAAACATGGATGAAACTGGAGGACATAATGCTGAGTGAAATAAGTCAATCACAAAAGGACAAATATTGTATGAGATCTCTAGTGTATAACTCATGTAAAAGTTTACACATAAAAAGAAACAATCTTTGTTGGTTATGAGGGATGGGAGGGATGGGGAGAACTAAATAGATAAGTGGTAACTTTGGTGAAGGGTAAGACAGTACACATTACTGGGGAAGCCAGCACAACTTGTACAAGGAAAGGTCATGGAGCTCCATAGACACTTCCCAACTCCCTGAGGGACTGAATTGCTCGGCAGGAGGCTGTGGGGACCATGGTCTCGGGGAACATCTAGCTCACATAACACAGTTTATAAAGACAATGTTTTACATTCTACCTTGGTGAATAGCGTCTGGGGTCTTAAAAGCCTGTGAGCAGCCATCTAAGATACTCCACTGGTCCCACCACTTCGGAAGCAAGGGAGAATGAAGAAAACAAGATACAAGGGAAAGATCAGTCCAAAGGACTAATGGACCACAACTACCACGGCCTCCACCACACTGAGTCCAGTACAGCTAGATGGTGCCTGGCTACCACCACTGACTGCTCTGACTGGGGTCACAATAGAGGGTCCTGGACAGAGCTGGAAAAGGATACAGAATAGAATTCTAACTCACAAAAAAAAGACCAGATTTACTGGCCTGACAGACTGGAGAAAC
>NW_004443968.1:10287701-10295512 GCF_000243295.1 Trichechus manatus latirostris | reverse complement strand
TTAACCATTGTCATAGGGCAATATGTGTACTAACTGTTTAATGAGAAACTATTTGTTCTGCAAACCTTCATCTAAGGTACAAAAAAAAATTATGTTGGATCAAACTGACAACAGCAACTCAGAAGGTTTGATGGGAAGCCTAGGGGACAGTGAGTTGAAGATAATGCTGATGGAATAATTTGGAAAAGAATAGTGAGAATAGCAGCACAGCTGGAAGAATGTAATCGATGTCACTGAATTGTACATGTAGAAACTTTCGTAATGGTGTAACTTTAGCTACGTATATTTTCACCAAAAAAAAGTCCTCAAGGTCGAGAAGGGAGTGTTGACACATCATGGGGTTCTTAACCAACGTCATAAAACAATATGTGTACTGACTGTTTAATGAGAAATTATTTGTTCTGTAAACCTTCATCTAAAGTACAATAAAAAAATTAAAAAAAAAAAAAGTCACTTTGATGACTAAGGTGCGCCTGACTCAAGCCATGATGTTTTCAATTAGCTTCACATGCCTATGAAAGCTGGACAATGAACAAGGAAGACTGAAGAAGAATCTATGCATTTGAATTATGGTATGGGTGAAGAATAATGAACATACCATGGACTGCCAGAAAAACAAACAAACCTGTCTTGGAAGAAGTACAGCCAAAATGCTCCTTAGTGAATCTTTGTCTCACATACTTTAGACATCTTATTAGGAGGGACCAGTCCCTGGAGAAGGACATCTTGGTTGATAAAGTAAAGGGTCAGCAAAAAAGAGGAAGACCCTCAACGATGTAGATTGACAACAGTAGCTGCAACAATGGTTTCAATCATAGTAACAATTGTCAGGATGACACAGGACCAGGCAGTGTTTCGTTCTGTTGTACACAGGGTCACTATGGGTCAGAACCAACTCTACAGCTCCTAACAACAATCGCACAGTAGTAGCATAGATGACTTTCAAAATCAACAACAATAATTTGGTCTGGGGCATGACTAAGATTCAAATGAGTACACTGATTTTAACGTTCCTCAAAATATGTGTTGCAGCAATAAACAATCTGAAAGGGAAATTAAGAAAACAATTCCATTTGCAGTATCATCTAAAAGAATACAATACCTAGGAATAATTTAACCAGGCAGGTGAAAGATTGTATACTGAAAACTATAAAACATTGCTGAAACAAATTAAAGAAGACCTAAATAAATGAAAAAATATCCTGTGCTCATGAATTGGACAACTAAATATTGTTAAAATGGTGATACTACCCAAAGTGATCTACAGACTCAACAAAATCCCTATCAAAATTCCAACAGTTTTTTTTTTTTTTTTTTCAGAAATGGACAAGCCAATCCTCAAATTCATATGTAATTGCAAGGGGCCTCAAAATAGCCAAAACAACCTACTGTTATGTTAGAGATGGAGAGAAAAACAGAGAGAGAGAAATTTATTTTAAGGAATTGGCTCACATGATTATGGGGGCCGGCAAGTCCAAAATTCATAGGTCAGGTAACAGGCTGGAAACTTAGGCTGTCTTGTGTCCAAAACTGGTAGGCCAGGAGGTAGGCTGGAAATTCTGAAAGAATGTGAATTTACAGTCTTGATGCAAGAATCCTTCTCCCTTGGTGAACCTCAGTTTTTGCCCTTAAGGCCTTCAACTGATTGAATGAGATCCACCCACATTATGGAGGGTGTTCTGCTTTACTTAAGGTCAACTGATTTAAATGTTAATTACATGTAAATACCTTCATAGAAACATCTAGAGTGGTGTTTGACCCAACACCTGAGCTCCATAGTCTAGCCAGGTTGACATGTAAAATTAACCATCGCAAGGCTTCTCTCTTACAGCTGTAGTAGAAAATATACAGGCATTAGGGTCAAACAATCTTGGTTAGAATCCTAATTCCACCTCTTGTTAGCTGTGTATCCGTAGCAATTTATTTGACATCTCTGATTTTCTTAATCATTATAGGGAGCTTAGAAGGTATTAAATAGTATGGTGCATCCAGTTTATTTAATAAACGTATGTTCCTTTCTCTCTGACACCTTCCTCTGAGACCTCCATCCATCCCTAGCATTCTAAAGTCAAAAACTTCTGAGCAAGAGAGAATATGGGACCGAGGATGAAATTGAAACCGAATTTGAGACTCACATTTCCCTAAATCCATTAGGCTAATATAAAATTTTAGCAGCATATATGTCTTTAAAAGTAGTTACATCAGTCAGGAAGATTGATCATCCTTTTTATCATCAACCAGATAAAACCAAGAGAAATGTCAGATTAATCTCTATGATTTATAATTTGAGTTAAATTTACATATGCAGCACGCAAAAAAGATTTTTAAATACCGGGACAAAATTACAGTATTTAGATCGGAAGATAAATCCTGTCAAAAGATAAAATTCTTCTACTAATAATAATTATTATAAAAATAATTTAGGGTCACTTCAATATATAAGGAAAAACTGAGGAAAAGCACTAAACCCTTATTTTTCTGTCTGATAAGTTTCATTAACTTTATTCTTTTAAATACTTTCTGATGTTTAGATGAGCTATTATTCTCTTGCTTCCACAGAAACGCATGATTAACATGGATCAATCTGTATCTCTTTAACAGGGACAAGTGACCCTTACGTGAAGTTTAAAATTGGAGGAAAAGAAGTTTTTAGGAGTAAAATAATACACAAGACCCTCAATCCTGTGTGGGAGGAAAAAGCTTGCATTCTGGTTGATCATCTTAGGGAGCCGTTATATATAAAGGTGAGCCATTTATTTCTTTTTCCATGATGGAATCTGACATAGAAACTCAGTTTAATGCTTTTTTATCATGTCTGTTTGAAGAGCTTTTTTTTTTTTAAAACCAGAGAGGTACTTCGTTAAGCACAACTCTAATCTGTTGATAAGGTGGTAGAAATGAGATTGAAGGGAGGGGAAGTTAGTGGGAACATTTTTCTTCTGGAAAGTTCTACTGCCAGTCATTTAGGAAGATTATGAAGTACATCTCCTGCTTGACGCTGTTAGCAGATCTAATGCACTTTGATAACATATGAAAACAAGCCTCTGTAATTTCTATTAAGAAGGAAAGCTTACACAGAACTCAGCTTTTCTGTTTAAGAATTATATCAAGGGATCCACCATGCTTGGGAGGAGAAATACATGTCTCTGGTGGGACAGTGGTTAAGACATCAGCTGCTAGCGGAAAAGTTCGGTCCTTGGAAACCTTATGGAGCAGTTGTACTCTGTCCTGTAGGGTTGCTACAAATCGAAATCTACTTGACGGCAACAAATTTGGTTTTTATGGTTTTATTATATTACCCAAAATGAAAACAGTCTTTCCTCTCATTTTATGTAGTTAAAAAAATTTTTTTAGGAAAGTGTTACAACCCTGATTCCTTGTTTTATTTTCATGTCTGCCTTCCCTTTTACTAATAGCTTTTGATAATTATATTCTTTTTTTACTCCTATGTTCTATTCAGTGACCAAACCATTTTTTACTTTTACCATAGCATCACACACTCCATCCTTTTCTCTAAATTGTCACTATTAGCACATGAGCTCACAAATCTCATATAATCACTCTTTCAACAATTTCTGGGCATCCTCCCTCCCTCACCTTTTTCACCCTGAATTTGTATTGCCCCCAATTGTGTCCCACCTACACAGACAAAATAAATCAAGATGTTATTGAAATTATAGAAGAACATTTTATAAGACTGATGAAAAGCCTAAGCATACAGTTGATATGTTTCTAGAAGTCACTCTGGGGAGAGTAGACCCACATTCGCTTGAGAAATTGGCTCAAGTGGACATTGGCTAAAGGAAATCAATGAAATAGAACTACTAAAGTATTTAGTTGTCAGTAGTGTGTAATGGTACAAGAATTATTCACCTAGAAGTGCACACAGCTTACCCCCTCCTGCCAGAGGAATGAGCTTCGTAGTCATGATGTTTCTCCGCTTCTCCTCAGCTCTCCTCAGAGAAAAAAAAACTACATGAGAAAAAGGAATTACCTTCACAATGCAAAAAAGTTGAGATAGGGGATGGAAAAGAAATAATGAAAAGTATGCTGTAAGGATGTTTTATTCCAGGGGGTTTAGAAGAGATGAGTTACAGCAGCTGCAGTTATGAAGAAAATGTAGAGGAAAGGAAAACAGATGGTAATAGGGATAACAATGCACTGTTTGGATCTGTTTTGATGACCCTTAAGAGAAAAATCATGAATGAAAAGGAATATGATTTAATCACTTTTGCTGTGGATCTCTATGTTTCTTTAATATTGGAGACAGTACACCAAGAAAGAACCATGTGGATCTCCACTTTATAAGTGGGTTACAGATGAACTTCCCAAAATTACATTAGATATTGGTTGGGTTCTTTTACTCTTCTCTTGTGCACAGGAATGAAAATTCATTTATGTAGAAATCCAAAGTCAAAGTGCATATTTCAAAAGAAATATATTACTAAGCTCAGAAACCAAAATAATCTGAAGTACACAGAAAAGAAATTGGCCAAAAAAAAATTGCCCTTGTTTGAGAGAACAAGATATATACATGTACTATGAACAGAGACAGTGACATTGTAGGCTAAAAGACTTGGTTAAGGACATATGAGCAAAGAAGCTAGGAGAGAGAATCAAAGGATTTTTACCACTTTGAGTATTCAGTATACAAGATCATGTGGCCACAACTTAACTTTTACAATGCAGAAGATGATATATAGTGAATTTTAAAAGATTTGCTTACTTTTTTCCATTTCTACATAAGAAAAACAAGTATGAAATTAAATAGAAACCACATTGGCCTCTCAGATATAAGTAAAAACAAAAAATTATAATTATCTTTTTTTTATTGTGCATTAAGTAAAAGTTTATAATTCAAGTCAGTCTCTCATACAATAATTTATACACACATTGTTATGTGACCCTAGTTGCTCTCCATATACTGTGACAGCATACTCTTTCCACTCCGGATTTCCTGTGTCCATTCAACCACCTCCTGAACCTCTCTGCCTTTTCATCTCACCTCCGGACAGGAGCTGCCCATTTAGTCACATGTGTCTACTTGAGCTAAGAAGCACACTCCTCAGGAGTATTAATTTATGTCCCGTAGTCCAGTCTAAACTTTGTCTGAAGAGTTGGCCTTGGGAATGGTTTTAGTTTTGAGATAAAAGAGAGTCGGGGAGCCATGTCTTCCAGGGTCCCTCCAGTCTCAGTCAAACCATTAAGTCTGGTCTTTTTACTAGAATTTGAGTTCTGCACCCCACTTTTCTCCTGCTCCATCAGGATCTCTCTGTTGCGTTCCCTGTCAGGGCAGTCATCGGTGGTAGTTGGGCACCATCTAGTTCTTCTAGTCTCAGGATGATGCTGTCTGGTTTATGTGGCCCTTTCTGTCTCTTGGGCTAATATTTTCCTTGTGTCTTTGGTGTTCTTCATTTCCCTTTGCTCCAATGGGTTGGGAAAATTGATGCATCTTAGATGGCCGCTCGCTACCTTTTAAGACCCCAGACACCACTCACCAAAGTGGGATGCAGAGCATTTTCTTAATAAACTTTGTTATTTCGATTGACCTAGATATCTCCTGAAAGCATGGTACCCAGGCTCCACCCCTGCTACTGTGTCCCTCAAATTGTATGGTTGCATTCAGGAAACTTCTTAGCTTTTGGTTTAGTCCAATTGTGCTGACCCCCCCTTTAGCGTGTGTTGTCCTTCCCTTCACCTAAGATAATTCTTATCTACTATCTGGTTAGTGAATAACCCTCTCCTTCCTTGCCCACCTGCATCACCATCAAAGAACGTTTTCTTCTGAGTTTAAACCTTTTCTTGAGTTCTTATAATAGTAGTCTTATACAATATTTGTCCTTTTGCGACTGACTAAATTCAGCATAATTCCTTCCAGATTCCTCCATGTTATTAGATGCTTCACGGGTTCATCATTGTTCTTTATCATTGCGTAGTATTCCATTATGTGAATATACCATAATTTGTTTACCCATTCGTCCGCTGATGGGCACCTAGGTAGTTTCCATCTTTTTGCAATCGTGAACAGTGCTGCAATGAACATGGGCGTGCATATATTTATTCGTGTGACAGCTCTTATTTCTCTAGGATATATTCCAAGGAGCGGGATTGCTGGATCCTATGGTACTTCTATTTCTAGCTTTTTAAGGAAGCGCCAAATCGACTTCCAAAGGGGTTGTACCATTTTACGTTCCCACCAACAGTGTATAAGTGTTCCAGTCTCTCCACAACCTCTCCAACATTTATTATTTGGTGTTTTATGGATTAATGCTAGCCTTGTTGGGGTGAAATGGTATCTCATTGTAGCTTTGATTTGCATTTCTCTAATGGCTGATGATTGTGAGCATTTCTTTTTATGTGTCTGTTAGCCACCCGAATGTCTTCTTTGGTGAAGTGCCTGTTCATATCCTTTGCCCATTTTTTTAAATTGCGTTATTTGTCTTTTTGTTGTTGACGTTTTGCAGTATCTTACAGATTTTGGAGATTAAACGCTGATTGGATTTGTCATAGCCAAAAAATTTTTCCCAGTGTGTAGGTTGTCTTTTTACTCTTTTGTGAAGTCTTTTGATGAGCATAAGGGTTTGATTTTTAGGAGCTCCCAGTTATCTAGTTTCTTTTCTGGTGTTTGTGTGTTGTTACTTATGGTTTGTAAACTGTTTATGCCATGTATTAGGGCTGCTAGCATTGTCCCTATTTTTTCTTCCATGATCTTTATCATTTTAGATTTTATAGGTCTTTGATCCATTTTGAGATAGTTTTTGTGCATGGTATGAGGTATGCGTCTTGTTTCATTTTTTTGCAGATGGATATCGCATTATGCCAGCACCATTTGTTAAAGAGACTGTCTTTTCCCCGTTTAACGGACTTTGGGCCTTTGTCAAATATCAGCTGCTCATAGGTGGATGAATTTGTGGATGAATTTACATCTGGGTTCTCAATTCTGTTCTATTTGTCTATGTATCTGTTATTGTACCACTACCAGGATGTTTTGAATATTGTGGCCATATAATAAGTTCTAAAATCAGGTAATGTGAGGGCTCCCCCTTTGTTGTTCTTCTTGAGTAATGCTTTACTTTTCTGGGGCCTCTTCCCTTTCCATATGAAGTTGGTGATTTGTTTCTCCATCTCATTAAAAAATACCGTTGGAATTTGGATTGGGATTGCATTGTATCTGTAGATCACTTTGGGTGGAATTGACATTTTCACAATGTTGAATCTTTCTATCCATGAGCAAGGTATGTTTTCCCACTTATGCAGGTCTCCTTTGGTTTCTTGCAGTAGTGTCTTGTAGTTTTCATTGTTAAGTCTTTTATGCCTCTGGTTAGATTTATTCCTAAGTATTTTATCTTCTTGGGGGCTATTATAGATGGTATTGATTTGATGATTTTCTCTCTTCGAAGTTCTCTTTGTTGGTGTAGAGGAATTCAACTGATTTTTGTGTGTTCATACAGTATCCTGATACTTTGCTGAAATCTTCTATTAGTTCCAGTAGTTTCCTTGAGGATTCTGTGCGGTTTTCTGTGTATAAGATCGTATCATCTGCAAATAGAGATACTTTTACTTCTTCCTTACCAATCTGGATGCCCTTTATTTCTTTTTCTAGCCTCATTGCTCTCACTAGGACCTCCAGCACAATGTTGAATAAGAATGATGATAAAGGACATCCTTGTCTGGTTCCCATTCTCAAGGGGAGTGCTTTCAGACTGTCTCCATTTAGGATAATGCTGGCTGTTGGCTTTGTATAAATGCCCTTAATTATGTTGAGGAATTTCCCTTCTCTTCCTATTTTGTTGAGAGTTTTTTTTTTTTTT
>NW_004443968.1:10285259-10286840 GCF_000243295.1 Trichechus manatus latirostris | reverse complement strand
TGGCCCTTTCTTCTTTTTGGATGTGTGCATTTATTGCTATAAACTGACCTCTGATCACTGCTTTTGCTGTGTCCCAAAGGTTCTGGTAGGATGTGTTTTCATTTTCATTTGATTATTGAATTTCTTTATTCCATCCTGAACTTCCTTCTTCTATAACCCAGTAGTTTTTGAGCAAGGTGTGTTTAGTTTCCATGTGTTTGATTTTTTTTCTTGCTTCTTCTGTTATTGATTTCTACTTTTACGGCTTTATGGTCAGAAAAGATGCTTTGAAAAATTTCAGTGCTTTGGATTCTGTTAAGGCTTGCTTTATGGCCTAATATGTGTGGTCTATTCTGGGGAATATTCCATGTGCATTGGAAAAGAAAGTATACTTAGCAGCTACTGGATGGATCTATGAGATCAAGTTGGTTGATTGTGGCATTTAGCTCTTACGTGTCTTTATTGAGCTTCTTTTTGGATGTTCTGTCCTTCACCAAAAGTGGTATGTTACAGTCTGCTACTATTATTGTGGAGCTGTCTATCTCTCTTTTCAATGCTGTTAAGAGTTTGTTTTATGTATTTCGGAGCCCTGTCACTGGGTATGTAAATATTAATTATGATTATGTCCTCCTGTTATATTGACCCTTTAATCATTATATATTGTCCTTTCTTATCCTTTTTGGTGGATTTTACTTTAAAGTCTATTTTGTCAGATATTAATATTACCACTCCTACTCTTTTTTGAGTGTTGTTTGCTTGATGTATTTTTTTCCAACCTTTGAGTTTTTTTATGTCTTTAAGTCTATGGTGTGTCTCTTGTAGGCAGCATATAGATGGATCATGTTTTTTATCCAATCTGCCACTCTCTGTTTCTTTATTGGTGCATTTAGTTCATTTACATTCAGCGTAATTATTGATAGGTATGAGTTTAGTGCTGTCATTTTGATGTCTTTTTTTGTGTGCTATTGACAATTTCTTTGTTCCACTTAACTTTCTGTGCTGAGTCTTTTTTCTTTATGTATTTTCATCTTTTTCACTGTTGTTAATTTTGTATTTGCTGAGTCTTTATGTTTTTCTTGTTTTTTATTTTGATGTTTAGGACTGTTAGTTTACTTTGTGGTTACCTTAATATTTACCCCTATTTTTGTAAGTTTAAACCACTCTTTTATTTCTTTATATTGCCTTGACTTCCTCTCCATATGAAAGATCTATGACTACATTTTTTAGTTCCTCTTTTTTGTTTTACTGTTGTCATTGCTTACATATTGACATCTGTTTCCCTATTTTCCATGTTTTAGCTTTGATTTATTTTTGTGACTTCCTTATCTGGGTTGATATCTGGTTGCTCTGTCCCGTGTTCTAGTCTTAGGTTGTTATCTGATGTTACTGATTTTCTAACCAGGGGACTCCTTTTAGTATTTCTTTTAATTTTTGTTTGGTTTTTGCAAATTCCCTAAACTTCTGTTTATCTGGAAATGCCCTAATTTCACCATCATATTTAAGAGACAGTTTTGCTGGATATATAATTCTTGGCTGGCAATTTTTTTCCTTTGAGGCTTTATATATGTTATCCCATTGCCTTCTTGCCTGCATGGTTTCTGC
>NW_004443968.1:10252076-10284929 GCF_000243295.1 Trichechus manatus latirostris | reverse complement strand
TGTCAAGTGCTTTATCTTCAGTTTCACTAATTCTGACTTTCATTGCCTCAATTCTGCTCCTATGAGTTTCTATTAAGTTCTCTAATTCTGAAATTTTCTTGTTAATCTTCTGGATTTCTGATTGCTGTCTCTCTATGGATTCTTGCAGGCTGTTAAATTTGTCATTATGCTCTTCTCTAATCTTAAGATCCTCTGTTACTTTGTGTGTGTATTCCTTGACTTGTTCTGCATTTTGCCTCATGTCTTATAGAGTTCTGTATATTAACCTTTTGTATTCTACCTCTGGTAATTCCAAGAAGTTCTCTTCCTCCAGAAAATTTCTTTGTTCTTTGTTTTAGGAGCTTGCTGAAGCCATCATGGTCTGCCTTTTCATGTGATTTGATATTGACTGTTGTCTCTGAGCCATCTATAAGTTATTATGTTTATTTATTTTATGTTTGCTTACTGTGTCCTAGCTTCTTGTTTAGTTTTGTTTTGACATGCCCAAATAGGCTGCTTGTGTGAGCTAATTTGATTATTGGTGCCTTTGAAGCTCTAACGTCCTGTCACCAGGTGGTTAGAGCTGTTACTAGGTACGTGAGCCCAGGAGTTTACTTTTTTTGTATCAGTGAGGCTCAGGTGTCCAGGTAGTCAGTCACTAAGTATGTGATGCAGGCTCTCACCTACAGTCCTAGTCAGGCAGGGGTGATTGGCGTAGGCCTGCAGTAGGGGGTCACACGCTGAGCATGGCAGGGGGCTGATGGCTGTCCCTGAGTGGGAGGAAAGCATGTCCATGTTCCCTAGAGCACATAGGTTGGTGGGTTTTGCAGCCGGACTATGGGCACCCAATGCTGTTAGCTGTAAGGACTAGGAGGCACCACTTATTCTTGGACCTCTGTCACGGGTGGCTAGGTGGCATGGGTGGAGTCACCAGTCCTTAGGCCCCTGATGTGGGTAGGTGAGGACCCTGTTTAATTGGTGGAGCAGTGTGAAATGTCACGAACTTGCCACTTCACCGTATAGGTGATACAGTTGAAGTTAGACTTCAGGTATATACTCTTTTGTACTGTGGTAATGAGGGTCTACACTATTGAAATGAGCTCACCCAGGTCTGTGCCGGGGTGAAAGGCATTCAAAGTCCATGGACCCCTTATGCCTGTGCCTCGGCAAAGGAGTTGTGCCTACCCTGAGTTCCCAGCTTAGTGGAGCTGGCAGATTATTTTTTCCTATTTGTTAATTTGTTCCCTCTCCAAGGCTGGGAGAATAGCTCAGGGTGCGTGACATGTCCCACTTCTGGCCCAGGGCACTCAGCAATTGCTGAAGCCACCCCAGGACCTGGTGCAGAGCAGGAAGGGGCAGGTAAATGGGAGAGAGGTTCTTCCCAAAGAGGGTGGTTTTGAATCCACGCGGTAGGTCAGACGCATGTACTTATCTTTTGCTGATTGAGCGTTGCTTTTCACTGGTTCTGGATGCCTGAGTACTCTCTGGTGCTCAGTCTCTCCCAATGTGGAAAACGCCTCCCAAGCACCAGTGCTTGCCTCACTGTACACACAAGTCGATCTGGCATGCAGGGTGCTGACTCCTGCCAGGTCAGGTCTGGCAACTCCTCACTGCTTCCAAACTGTCTCTCCCTCCCTCTGCCACTCATTCTGATTCCTCAACTTTGCCTTTGATGTTCAGGGCTCCTAGATTGTCATATATAATCGATTTACTTGTTTTTTCGGGTCTTTGTTGTAAGAGGGACCACAGGAAGCATCTGACTGCTCTGCCATCTTGGCCCCACCCAAAGGATAATTATCTTTATGCAATAATTTATGCTTTTAAAGTGCTTTCATATTTTTCATTGATATCCATCTTCTGTGAAGTACATAGAGCTTAATTTGAGGAAAGTCTTCATTTTTATGCTTTGTTTTCCATATTTTATGTTATCTACTTTTCACCAACTTGAGCACACAAGGACAGATGCTAAATAAAATACATTGGTGGAAATGATAGTTTAAGTTACTATAATTTCATGAAAATTGCATCATTTTTATTGTCTCTATGCAACCCTGTGTGATTGGCATACTTCATTCTGATATGATGCCCACATCCTCTTTGATAGATTAATTTTTCCTGAAACATTTCTTAGGAACTAACTGATCCCATAGTAATGGGTAATATGAAAATACATCTGTGACCTAGATGGTTAGAAAATATTAAGTCTGCAACCCTCCCATCTATAGTTAAAGGAAAAAGAAGTCCACATGTACCCTATAATGTGATTTCTATCACATAAAAATTACCAAGGAAAAACAAAATTCAGTTCTGAGCCTAGGTTATAAAATCACATTAAAGTTACATTGCTGTGCAATTTTCAGTAACAATAGATTTTTTTTCTTACTTTGTCCATTCTAAAAATATTGTACACAAAATAAATAAGAATGCACTTTCCAATTGGTTGGAATTCATATGGTTTTTAACTTTAATGGAACAAGAATATTCCTTCAATTCTGAATGACTTCACAATTGGGGAATGAGGGAACAAGACTTGAGGAATGGACTGTGAAAATATTTAAAATAAAGTAGCAGTAGAAGCTCAGAGTTAAACATGCAGTACTTTAGTTTAGACAAGAGCCATTGGAGCCTACTCTTATCTAAAGTGATGCTCCAAAGCAAAACTCACTGCTGTGGAGGTGATTCCAACTCATAGCAACCTTATAGGACAGAGTGAACTGCCCTGTAGGAAACAGACTGCCACATCTTTCTTCTGTGGAATGGCTGGTGGGTTGGAGCCGCCGACATTTTGGTTGGCAGCTGAGTGCTTTAACCACTGTGCCACCAGTGCTCCTTAAGTGGTGCTCCAGGATAAATTCAGCATCTATTTCAGTTGAATTGAATGCAAATTCTCTATTGTCATTTCACTGACACTATTATGCAAGTTTCAAAATGAACACCTAGAATTACAGTGGAAAAAAAGAAGTAACATAAATGGGACAATGTTTACATAAACCATTGCTTGTTTGACCTAATCAAGAGTTAGATATCTAAATATTAAATTACAGTGCTCTTATAAAAAACTGAAAGATTTTGATACACTGGGAAAATAATTCTGTTTGAGGTCAGGCAACTGTTTCTACGATTATCATCTTAACAACATTGTAAGTTAACTGTTTCTAAGATTATCATCTTAACAACATTGTAAATTAACTGTTTCTAAGATTATCATCTTAACAACATTGTAAGTTTCTTAAATAATATCTATCCAAGCTGAGGAGTTTGTGGGTGGTGTAAATGGTTTATGTGCTCAACTGCTAACTGAAAGGTTGGCGGTTTAAGTCTACCCAGAGGCACCAAGAAGGAAGGGCCTGGCAATATATTTCCAAAAGATCAGCCATTAAAAACTGTATGGAACACAGTTCTATTCTGACACACATGAGGTTACTGTAAGTTGGAATTGACTCAGCTGCAACTGGTACTGGTATCCAAGCTGAATATTTAAAGTTGAAAAGATTACTTTAAGCTGTGTCCAAGTCAAGGACACTATTACTTTCCTATCCAAAATCATCTCTCAGTAGGTTTTAAGTACTCTAAGAGAATGTTCTATACCAGTGATTCTCAACCCTGGCTGTACATCAGAGTTATCCACAAAGTATTAAAGAATATAGATGTCCAAGTCCCACCCTCAGAGATTCTGAATCAGGACCTACCTCTAAGGTAGAGTCCAAGCACCTGTATTTTTAAAACACCTCAATAGATTATTCTGATGCACAGCTTGAGCAAGGAGCCACTTTTCTAGACATATAAATAGAAATAACTGAGTGGTTGGAATGGAAAATATATGTATATCCATAAGCCACTGAGCATCCAAATGAAATTATTCCAAAATAAAAAGATGTTTGTATTACTTATTTTGTCTTGCATAGTTCAAAAAGATTTCCTAAATGCTTGAATCAGGAGTCTCAAGCGTTTTAGACCCAAAAAATCAATAGCAAAACAAAACAAATAAAAAACTATGACTGTACTTGCTTTTGGCTTATGGGAAAAGAACATATGAGATTATTGAGTCTTAGAGACAATGGAATCGGCAGTCACATCTTCATCATAATAAGCTACCTACCATTTATTGAGCAATGCATTAAGTGCCAGCCCTACGTTATCTCATTTAATTTCACGATATATCTACAAGTAACTGTTATTATCCCCATTTTACAGGTGAATTAGACTCAGATTAAGGAATTTGCTTAAGTCCACCCAACAATTAGGCACCATAGCTTTTGTTTATTTTTTTCCAGTAAAGATGGCTAATTATAATGGCCACAGTTAAGTTTTGGTTTATTTGTTTTCTTGCATATTTGTTTTACAACATTGCTTCTACGTGTTAGAGTTTACTCTTTGATTATTGGATTATTCAGTGATTGTTTTGAAGCTGCCTTGGTATGAAAATGAGTCATGGACATATTTGCTGAGTAGGACCTTACATCTTGGATCATATTATATGATCTCATGGGATTGGTTAGACATTTAAAGAAATTTTAGTATGGTTAAACTTATTATTAATAAATCAACCTTAAAATGATTTCAAAGCATTTTGAAATTGGATACACTATTATATATTCTGGAGCTCTGGTGGTGCAGTAGTTAAGCATTCGGCTGCTAACCAAAAGGTCGGCAGTTCAAATCCACCAGCCACTCCTTGTGAATCTTATGGGACAGTGATACTCTGTCTTACAGGTTCACTGTGCATCCTAATTGACTTGACAGCAACAGGTTTGGGGTTTTTTGTTTGTTTGTTTTACTATATACTCTGCAGGAGTTGGAAAAATGGAACATTATAGATATGTTTATCATTATTTCTATCATAGACATTACCATGCAGTAAATGTAATAGAAAGTCCCAGGGAATTATATTATTAAATGACTGCCAATTACATATTCACTGTCTTAACTTAGAACACAATTAGGCATAGACAGTTAACTGCAATAGGAAAGGGCAGACATGGAGGGGCTATGACTTATCCCTACAGCCATTACCCACTTCCTAACTCTGGGACTGAGGAAAATCCCATGGAGATGTTAACCATGTTGGCTGGTACCAGGGTAGGATCACAAGAACTGAACAAGATAAGAGGAGGGTGCTACATAGAGAAAATAGCCTGTTTGCAGTTTGCAGGCAGTCATAGAGGCCAGGAGAACAAAACAAGCCCTCTATACAAAGAAACAGAGCAAGTCCAGGGATGCAGGGAACAGATCATAAATAAAGTTAAAGGAAAAATGAGGTGAGAGGGTTAAAGATTGAGGACCAGAAGAAATTAAAGGACTATTCCACCTAGCATAGGTACGGGTTTCTTGGGTTGCAGGCATATTGCTCAGCTGGACAACTACCTAATGGAGGCAAAGAGAACACGGTATTGAGTGAATAACATCAGGTAGGAGATAGTTCTCCATGTAATCAGCCAGCATTGGTGGAGGGGGCACCTAACATAGAATTGTGGGAACATAAAAATGGATGGCCAAAGCAATGGGCAGAACCTGGGTGGTACAAACGGTTAAGTGCTCGATTACTAGCTGCAAGATTAGCGGTTCAAACCCACCCAGAAGCACCTCAGAAAACAGGCTTGGCCATCTGCTTCCAAAAGGTCACAGCCTTGAAAACCCTATGGAGCAGTTCTACTGCTCTGCACATGTGGGGACTTCATGAGTTGGAATCAGCTCAACAGCAACTAACAACTGTCAAAGCAATGCTTTCGTGAGGTCCCAGAACCAATGGGTGGGCTAACATTAAGGATGTCTGTCTCTATGTTGAGAGGCTAATTGCAAGGGTGATTTAATGCTGAGACCCAGAGCATTGAATTAGAAACCCTTAAAATCTCTCCCAACTCATACCAGTAGGAGTCCTAAAGTTGAGACTAAGACTGATCTACAGGTGGGTGTCAAGTAGTCCCACCTATATTGAGGCAAGTGATGATGGCACCTGCATCATCATAAAGAACCTTAGGTTATGTTCTCTGTGCCAGATCTTTGTTGGGGATTTCCCAGCATGCATTATTCATTTTCCCTTTTCTATGGGTCCCAAATTTCTCTTTGGAGATCCATATGATTCCATGAAAACTGACCCCACCACTGCCTTTAAAAATAGAGCAAACAACCTAGGCTACTCTTTCAGCAAATTCCACATTATTGGCGAAGAATGAACACATGATATAAACTGATCCATTGAGATTGAATCTCAGGACTTTTTCTGGGAATGGTGGGACAAAGAAGCTTACTCTTCCCCTGTGGATGTGAATGAGGGGACAAGTCACCTTGGAGCTCCTGGCAGCCTATGGATCATAAGGATCCATAAGGAGATGATCATAGGATCATAAGGAGAGCTAGCATTAACACCAAGGAAGCTCTGATCAGAACTAAAAGAACCACTGCTGTTGAGTTGATTCTGACTCATAGTGACCCCATAGGGTTTCCAAGGCTGTAAATCTCTATGGACGCAGACTGCCACACCTTTCTCCCATGGCGCCACTGGTAGTTTTGAACCACCAGCCTTAGAGTTAGCAGTCGATCGCGTTAACCACTGCACCACCAGGACTCCTGATGAGAGCTGGAGAGATAGAAATGAAATTCAGGCTATAACATTTACTTTTAATGCAGTTGATTACTCCCTTCTTAAAACAATTTCTTCAGTTGATTTTCAGGATACCACTTTCCTGGTTTTCCTGCTCCCTCACTACCTGTTCCTTCTCAGTCTCCATTCTGGATCCTTCTCCCTAACTTCTAAATGTTGAAGTGCGTCAGTACTTAGTCCTTAGATGTCTTCTTTATATATAATACTTCATCTCCAGCTGATCTTCTTCATGTTTGTGGCTTTCCATCCAATCTATTCCCTAAAACGAATGTACATTTTCAGCCAGGATCATTTCTCTGAAGTCTATACTTACATTCAACCAACTGCTCAGCTCTCTATTTAGATGTCGAAGAGGCATCTCAGACTCAACATGTTTAAATCAAACACATAATAACTCTTTATTCCCAGCCCCTGCCCCACCCAAACTTGGTTCTTCCTGTGTTCCCCATCTCATTAAGTAGCAACATAGTTTTTCAGGATAATAATTAAGGATTCATCATTTGGGTCAGGGGTCCTCAAACCACCTCCACATCCAGTGATTCTCTAGCAGGACTCTTAGAGGTAGTTGTATTAATAGTTTATTATAGCAACACAGTGAGAGAAAAAGACACATCAGGTGGAGTCTGGGGAAGTCCATGCACAGGCTTCCTATGTCCTCTCCTTCCCACTGGGAGGAGTCACATAGCACAGGTTACTTTCTGTAGCACTGAAATGGAGAAGCCTGTCTGAAATTCAAAATCCAAGATTTTTAGTTGGGACTGGTCACTTAGGCACAAGTATCAAAATTCCAGAGTCCCAGAAAAGCTTCTGTTCAGTGCCCCAGGTGGGCAAAACAGCCTATCAAAAGCAATGTTTCAAAAACCAAGTTTCCAGATGCCAGGCAGGAACCAACCCTACAAGAAGGCCCTTCTAAAGATAGCAAACTTAGGCGTGCTCTGTTAATTCCTTAATTTCTTTCTTTCTCTTATATTTCACATATAATCTGTCAGTAATTTCCATATCTCTACTACCAAAGTATATCCTAAATTTGACCACTTCTCACCACCCAGACATCTAATCTGAAGACACCATCAACTCTTGCTAGGACCACTGGTCTCCCAGCTCACATTATTTCCCTGAGCACAGACGTAATTCACACAATTGTTTCAATGTGCACATTTTAAGATATAACTTGGATTATACCAATCTCCTGCATAAAAACTTCCCCTGACTTCCCACTACATTCAGAATGAAACCCAAGGTTATACCATGGTGGGCTCCATGATCTGGACCTAAACTATACCTCATCACTCTTCTCTTGCTCATTCCTTTCCGGACACTGGCCTTCTTGTCAGTTTTCTTGGTACCTTGCACTTTGTATTCCCTCAATATGGAATGCTTTTCCCCCAGATACTCATTCACACATCTTGCCTCTTCGCTTCACGCAAAAATCACCCTCTCATTGTCCTTCCTTAAGATCTTATATAAAATAACAATTCCCATCACTTTCATACCCTGGAATATTTTTCTCTACAGCAGTACTTAACCTAGAACGTATTTGTTTATTTCCTGTGTCTCCCACTGCATGAAAGCTCCAAGAAAGTAACGACTTTGTTTTGTTAACTGCTATATTCCCTGGTGCTCAACAAATATTTGCCAAATGAATGAATGATTTAAACTGCCATATGAAAACTCTCCTGAAGCCATAATTGCCTGTGGTCATTTCAGTAATTTGCACTAACACATTTCTATTCATATTGAAGCCAGTGTGAGTTTTTTGTTACTTTTATAGAAAAGCATTTTAACTGATGCACTCTGCAATGCTATTTTTCTTTATAGATAAATGAATCAAGATGATAAGTGAGTTAGTAGACTGGAATAAAATATTTACTGTTCTAAACACACTTGAGAGTGAAGAGGGGTGTTACTAGGTCCCAAGCGACTTCTAAGTGTGCTTCCTAGCATTTCCCATTAGTCAATGCTCCATGAAAGCAATAAATTGTCCATATAAATTGTCCACCTTTAAATTTCCAGTGCTTCACCCAGAGTAGGTGCCCAAATTATGTTTGATGAATTTAAATGTGTACAATTTTGAAATCCAGTACAACAAGATTTGAATCTTGCCTCTTCCAGGCCCCAAGATTTGGGGGCAAGTAACATATACTTTTTAAGCTTCACATTTCTTATCTGAGAAATGGGAACAACATCTTGTTCACTGAGTTAATTCTAAGAATTCTAAGAATTAGAATTAATTCTAAGAATTAAATTAGATAATCTATATAACATGTTAGCACTGTGCCTAGCTTGTAGTAAATATTTACTAAATATTAATAAGCATCAGTTATACTTGTTGTTTGGAGTCCTGCTTGTACAGTGGTTAAGAGCTCGGCTGCTAACCAAAAGATCGGTAGTTCATATCCCCCAGCCACTCCTTGGAAACCCTATGGGGCAGTTCTGCTTTGTCCTATCGGGTTGCTATGCATCAAAATCGACTCGACGGCAGCAGGTTTGGTTTTGGGTTTTGGGTACTTTTTGAGTGGGAGTATCTATTTCTATTTTAATTCTCTTCTATACTCTATATTTCTGAAACTTCACTTAGAACAGTGTTCCCTCTGACAATAAAAAAAAGTATTTTATAGGGCTTGGAGCCAAGTAGCATAGCTAATAATTTCATTAATGAATAGGTTCTGGTGTTTCCATTCTTTCCCATGTTTATGCCTTTGCAAACTAATAAGAATTGAAAACTAAAGTAAACATCTCACATTAGCACAGTCTGAAAGACTCATGATGGTAAAGCAGAACCACCCAGTTTGATTGTCTACATTAATCAACTCACTGGATTCACAGCTCTCCACCTCACAGGTGTAGAAGTACGCTAGGTACCCTAGGTGTTTTTGCTGGTTATCTGTCACTTATATTCTCTCCAGACTTTTAAGTGTGGGAGTGATATTATCAGAAGAGATTGCACAGAACAGATTTCTCTAGTGCTTTGGTGCACATTTTATATTGTAAAATATACTACTATAGTCGCTTGCAAATACAGAGGTATCAGTTGCAGAAGATGTGCCAATATCTGCATGTGATATGCTACTGAGTGGATGACTAAAGCTCAGAAGTGTAGTTGATCAAGGAGAATATTTATTGCTGGAGTGCTGAGCTTTCTACAGCAAATATACTACTGAAAGGTTGTCTGTAAATCAAATGATTATAAATTAAATAATTTAAAAGGCATTGGGGAGCTTATTATTTAAACAAATCCCCTTGTGACTCTTCAAATTTAAGAATCCTTTTGTAATGCAAAGTATTTATCTTTTTGTGTAAATATCAACTGTTTACATATTAAGTTTGTTTAAATTTGTACCACAGGAAAAAACAGTAACTAATTAAAGGTCGCTGCACGTGACGTTCCTTCTGCTTTCTAATTGTTGTGCCAAGAATTGATCACAGGGGTGCTGGGATATTGGCTTAATGGATTCTCACAGCCTGGGCCAGTGGCCTTGGCCATCCATTCAAGTGCACAATATAAATGTTTTCTATCTGAAAAGGTTGGGAAACACAACTCTAAACTTCATCTTGTGCATTTTTTCCATTTTAAAGGCTTTCCTCAATCTCCGCTTTATTCTCTTTTTGACCTTGTTCTTCTCCTCACATTTATTGAGATTTCTTTATTTATTGCCTGTGCACTTCCTTGTTTAGCACCTGTCCATCTCCCTCACTAAACTGTAAGCACTGACAATGTCAGTTTGTCTACCACTCTTTACTCAATGCCAAGCACAGTGTATGACACAAGTTGTTTGTTAGGTTGTTGTTAGATGCCGTTGAGTCGGTTCCAACTCATAGCAACCTATGTACCACAGAACGAAACACTGCCCAGTCCTGCGCCATGCTCACAATCGTTATTCTTGAGCCCGTTGTTGCAACCACTGTGTCAATCCATCTCGTTGACGGTCTTCCTCTTTTTCGCCGACCCTCTGCTTTACCAAGCATGATGTCCTTCTCCAGGGACTTATCCCTTCTGACAACATGTCTAAAGTATGTATGACGTAGTCTCGCCATCCTTGCTTCTAAGGAGCATTCTGGAATTATGTCTGACACATAATAAATGCTTAATCAATATTGGCTGAGGGATAAATGAGTGAGAAAATTAATAAATGTATGAAGAGTAGCTAACTCCCATTTACTTGGAGTCCTTTGGTAGTGGCCATAAATGATCTAACTCTGAACTATCCAACCTCATTTCTTTTCACTCTCCATCTTACTCACTCTGCTTCAACCATGCTAGCTTCTTGCTTATCCTTGAAGATTCCTGTTTTGCACTTGCTGTTTCCTCAGCCTGGAGTGCTTTTCCTCATATTGCCACTGCCACTACCAGTTGCCGTGGAGTCAATTCTGAATACAACTGTGCTCCATAGGGTTTTCAGTGGCTGATCTTCCAGAAGTACATTACCAGTCCTTTCTTCCAAGGTGTCCTTCCTTCTCATCATTCGGGTCTCTACACAAATACACTTCCTCA
Source organism: Trichechus manatus latirostris (assembly GCF_000243295.1). Lineage (NCBI taxonomy): Eukaryota > Metazoa > Chordata > Mammalia > Sirenia > Trichechidae > Trichechus > Trichechus manatus. Next base: position 10,273,857 of record NW_004443968.1, on the reverse strand, counting down.
GAGCAACCTTCCTGAACTCCCAACCTAAAATAGCAGCTCCTATCACAACACTTAGACTTCTGTATCCGTCATGCTCATCACTGAACTGTATATATCTATCTGTTTATTGACACTCTTAGCCACAAAACATAAGCTCCAAGAGGTGAGGGACATTCTCTTATTCATCCTGGTATCACAAAAGCCCAGAAGAATGCAGGACACGTAGAAGACACTGAATAATGTTGACCAAAAGAAGAAATACATTCTCTCCATTCTTTTCTTTTCCTCTGTTTTGTTGCTGTTAGTCACATTAATATTACTCCCCAGTAATTGCTGTAACAATAAAAATTTAATTTAACCTTACTATAACTTTACAAAGTGCTTTAATCATTATATCTCAACAATTTTTGCTTATTTGCATGTTTATAACACCAGAGAACTTATCTTCAATGACCTTAAAAATATGAGGAAATTAGAATTGTGTTCTCGTTTTACCCCCGTAGTAGCTCAGTATGCAATACGTGTTTGTTGAATTTCATGCCAATTCACTTTGCCCTCCAGTAATACTAATATTACACATTTTTTGAAGATTTACTGTATTTTATTTTGATTTTGTTACATTCACCTTTTTTAAAGTGCTGTATGATAGAAATCAGTTATTTTAACTAAACAAAATAAAATGTAATTTTCTTTGGGTGTTTTGTGACATTCCTGATATTTCAAAGCATAAAAACAAAGAATTATTTTAGAAAAGCAAAATATTAGGAAGTTTCACTGTTTTTGGAGACACAAAAAAAAACTGAAAACCAAACCCATTGCCGTCAAGTTGACTCTGACACGTAGTGACCCTATAGGACAGAGTAGAACTGCCCATAGGGTTTCCAGGGAGCACCTAGTGGATTTGAACTGCCAAACTTTGGGTTAGCAGCCAAGCTCCAGGATTTCCTTTTGGAGACGTAGACAACCACTATTTTGTAATCATGATGTTTTCATTTAAAGCTTATATTGGAATTACTTATAACAATCTCTTGTCTCTTTGGTTGCTTAGGTCTTTGACTATGATTTTGGACTACAGGATGACTTTATGGGCTCAGCCTTTCTGGACCTCACACAATTGGAGTTAAAAAGGTAACTTTGAACTGTTGTAATATCAATGCATCTTGCTAGGCAGCCAGGCTTATATAATAGACAATGTCATCAGACCCTGTTCCAGTTGCAGCTCTGTCATTTACTAGTTGTAAGCCTTCATACCAGTCAGCTTTTCTCAAGTACAGCTTTCTCGTCTACCCTGTGGAAATAATAGCATCTTCTCTGCCTATCTCATTTGGCAACTTTGATTCAACAGAAAAATCTTGGGCACCTGCTCTGTCCCTCAGCAATGTGCTAACCACCAGGAATCTAGAGATGAAATACACGTTCCTTGCTCTCACATTGTTCATGTGGTTTTAATGAGGCATAAAGAAGATTATGCATGTTAATCATAATTATTAGTTTAAGAATCAGGCCACCATATAGGAAATAAAGGTAGTGCACTTTGCTTCAAAATCAGCAACTCTCCTATCACTTGAGCCAAAGTGGATTCTAATTTTGCTGTCACCAGTGATACTAGGTTTCCAAGGATTGCCCATAAAGGATTGGTCATATTTGCTCAGTTATATTAGTTTATCATTGTTTGAATAGTTGTAAAGTTATATTATTGGTAATAATAACCATTTCTTGCACCTAATTGTTGTTATGTTAAGTCTCAAGTCTGTTCTGACTCATAGGGACCCTATGTGCAATAGAACAAAACACTGCCTGATCCTGCGCCATCCTCACAATCATTGCTATGTTGAGCCCATTGTTGCAGCCAGTATGTCAATCCATCTTGTTGAGGGTCTTCCTCTTTCTCACTAACTCTACTTTACCAAGCATGATGTCCTTCTCCAGGTACTGGTCCCTCCTGATAACATGTCCAAAGTATGTGAGACAAGATCTTGCCATCCTCACTTCTAAGGAGCATTCTGGCTGTACTTCTTCCAAGACAGATTTGCACCTAGTTAATGGGCTTATATTTTTCAAAATGCATTTCAACATCTGAATCAAGAATTGATTAGTAGTACAGACGAAAAAAAATAGGTTTAATAAAAGGACACGCAGTCCTGGAATGAATCTCAAAGGAAGCTGTGAAATTTTCTTTGAAGGTTTTGGGTGATCATGTTGTTATATCATGTGGCAGGGATAGAAAAGGCAGAGGAATAGGCCAGATAACTACTTCATGTTTTTGTAAATTTAGATGATCAGAGAACTGTAAATAGGAGAGCTCACTTATGTATTATAGTCAGCTAAATTCGAGCACAAGGGGCAGCTCATTGGTGTTTGATGGACATTTTTGCCTCTGGCTGGACAAGAGAGCAGCCTTTTCTGTATTTCGTACATGTCCTCCATTCCAACCTAGCATAGGCTGGAACTAAGGATAGAACTTAGAAGACTGCTGGCTCCTCACGTAGCTGCAGCTGAAGAAAGTGCCCTAGGTATTGTTGCATGAAGTCTATCATCAGGAAACCTGACCTCAAACTAGAACAGACAGTGCTATTCTTCTAAAAAGGCCACAATTATTTTCTCTGTGACTTCTGCATAAAGATACGCAAATTACTTGACTTAATCACAGCATAAATTTCCCTTGTTCTCTATTAAAGATAAATCACTGATGAAAAATAATTTTAAATGGGAAAAATATAGAATGACTAAGGAAATAAAAGATTTTACACAAGCATTTGTTGTTTATTTTGCCACGTTACTTATTTTATGTATTTAGCTAAGCACTTCCTCTCCTCCAAGCCAAGTACGTATCAAATTACTACTTTTAAAATCACACATTAAATTCTATGTATAAATCAGTGATGTCTGGGTATAGAAACATGAATAATAATAGTAGCCATATAAATACTTGTGCTACTATAGAATGCATTAAGGTATAACATAATTGGGGTATCTCTTCTTTAAAAAGTCATAAGTAAGTATCATAGAGCTATTGCAAATGTTCTTGAATCTTTGTCATATAATCATTCTAAAAGTGTAATCAAGTTTTTCTATTAATTTTGTATGTAATCATTATAGGAAAATGTACCAAATCAAACTTTCACCCTGCATATACATGTGCTATAATGTGTATAATGTATATATGGATGTATTTGTTAAAAATAAAAGGAACAAGTTATTACTAGTGAGTTATAATTATTAGTTATAGCTAAATTCATATTGGAGCAATTTGCATCATAACTATTATAGCTTATGTAAATTATCAGTGTGACAGTGGATATTATCAGTTGAAACCCTCTACACCAGAAAATAGTTCATATTTTTTAGTGCATTGTTCTTTGACTTGGTAATTAAGCATTATGTGAAAGTTTCCTAAAATCATAACGTTTATCACTGAAAAGAACCTATGGTTCTCAATCCTGGTTGTTTGAGAAAATCCACTGGAGAACTTTATAAATATATAGATTTCCAAGCCCCATCGTAGTTCTACAGACCAGAGTCATCAGGGCTGTAATTCAGGTGTATACTCTTTTAAAAAGCTTTGCAGTTGGTTCTGATGTGCAACAAGGGTTAAAAACTTCTTATTTGGACCAGCTTTCCCCACCAAACCTCCCTCCCCCAGTACCAGAATCCAACTGTATCATGTGCTAAAGGTAAGCTCCATGAGGACAAGGATCTTACCTTGGTCTTGACCCAGAGCCTAGCACAGTGTTAACTTAGCATTTAATATGTGTTCAATACATATTTTGTGAATGAATGCATGAGGTGAGTGAATGACTGAACAAGCAAAAAACATTCCTGTTTGCCAACGTTTTGAAATTCTTTAGTGCTAAACATTCCACAATTCCCAATTATGGCTGTTTGCTCAATGCTAATTGAAATATGCAAGCAAGATGTTACCTATCCCATTATAAGTTGAGTGTATATTTTGCATTATTTTCTGAAATTGTGAACAATATTGAGTAATTCATAAACACTTCCTCACAGATGTGTACCTAATTCCAAAACCTATATTACTCAACTTTTATAAGGATTGGTTTCTTTGTCTTTCAGAGTCTAAAATTTGTTTAAGCATAGGTTTAAAAAGCCAAAAGAAGAAATAGAAGCATTATTTTAAATACTGAATGTACTGTTAAATAATTGTATATTGTTTTCAAAACATATCTTCCGTATGTATCAGGCAAATTCTATCTTCTATCTTACATTTTCCTCTTTGCCCACTTACCTCTTTACTCTAAAACATACATCTGCATAAAACATAAGCATAAAGAACCAAAATTAAGGGAGTGGTCGGCAAATGACCTTGGACTCAAATTTGTAGAAAATAGCTGGTACTGCTCTCTGTGGATTTACAGATTATAGAGAAGGGACTTGCAGCTTTCTTAATACTGTTGTGGTTTCTTGACCTATTCAGCAACTTTCCAGAGGCCCATGAAGGGCAGAAACTCACCCATTAAATTCAAGTATACCCAACTGGCCCACAGTTTATTGGGTAACATAATACATTAATAATATTTTGATAACAATAAAAATTGTACCAGGAAATAAAGACAAAGTAGCTTTTCTTCTTAAAAATAATAAATTATATTTACATGATTATATACGCTATAAATATATACATAAGTATTAAATATATTTTTGTCTTATTCATTTAATGACTGTTCAAAATCTAAATGTTTTCCTATCACAGGCCCATAGATGTGACCCTAACTCTGAAAGATCCCCACTATCCTGACCATGATCTTGGAATCATTTTGCTCTCAGTCATTCTTACCCCTAAAGAAGGAGAACCTAGAGATGTGGTAAGTCATTCCACAGCCTAGTAGGAAATTTCTGGGCTCTCACTTGTGCAAATGCTGTGAGCTTTCTTTGGACCCAGGGGTAATAATAAAGAGAAGCTGCATATGAAAATCTGACCTCGTTCTTTGTTTCTGTGAGTAACCTGGGTATTGCTATCCGTGCTTATTCTGCCTTTTGAACTCAAATCTCCTATTCCATACTCCAGATCAGAACCTCTTGTTGTAAATAACGGACATACTTGCATCTTTTATCATGTTGTTTGTCATTTTTAGACATGTTACAATCTAGGCTAATATCAGTATTCATTCAGGGAATTCATTTGTTAGTGAATGGAATATCTGGAATTCCACACTGAGGTATCCAGATCCTTCTATTTCAATTGTATTGTCACAAGTATCATAACAAAGAAAATGAGGTGAAATTATAACAGAGTTTCTGCTTTCTGGTATTTGTTTGCTGAATGGTAAGTGAATACTCTCCATCTTCTTGATGGGCTTCCATATTGGTGTGATCCATTTTTCAACACTGGCTGTCTGAGCTTCCTTGCACACCATGCTGCGATGGGAAACTGAGAAGGGATACAGAGGAGTCAATTACTCCAGCACTGTTGAAGTAACATGAAAAATATCCGATTTGACCTGCATCGCTACGCTTGCCAGTGCACTTACGCCATTACTTAGCAGAGATTACTTATTAGACTCAGTGCCCTTTCATGTACCTAGGAGCTACTCTAACTTGGTCAAATTGCAAAACATTTTAGGAGTTGACTTTTTTTTGTTAGGAAGGTTCAAATACTATATTTCAGCCATGTGTGTATTGTTGTCTTAGAATAATACATGATTAGAATTGCTATATGTTTGTCTGTTGGAAAGTTATTATTGACATTTTTTCCTAGATCATAGATAAAAATAGCAGATTACAATACCAAATTTTTGAAGTGTTTTAAACTCATTGAGAAATTCATCCTCTTCTACAAGTGTTTCTTTCCATCCGTTTTAAAAATTGAATAATGATTGATATATATAATATCATATATATGTGTGTATATAAAACATACTGATAATTATAATAGTTGCTAAATATGATTTAAGTAACCATACTTCATCAGTGAGGTAGACATATCTTTTCCAGCAAGTATTACCAAATAGTACCTAGTGTGAGAACTTAGCCTGGTGAAATTATGTATACATGCAGCTGCACAAGCACAAGTGTGGAAATGGAAAGGTGAGTAAGAATTTTAAAAAATTACAGATAATATTTAGAAAGGGAAACTATTCGTGGAAGCACATCATTTTAGAAGTCAGCACTTCAGAAGACATAATTTCACCCAGCATAAACCAAGAAGTGTACCCTAGCTGGCTAATCCATATATAGGAATAAATTACAAATGTTCATTTACTAATTTATTCAAATAATCCTAATATTCACTAAGCATCTACTATAAGCCAGGTCCTGTGCTAGACACTTGGAATATAAAAGAACTTAGAGCCAGTGGAGAAGAACTCAGAAATCTAGTAATCACAGAAAGAAATGTAAAATGACAACTATTTTTTTAAATTATTTTTTATTGTACTTTAAGTGAAAGTTTACAATTCAAGTTAGTCTCTCATATAAAAATTTATACATATATTGTTATGTGACCCTGATAGCTCTCCTTATACTGTGACACTCCTCCTTTCCACCCCTGATTTCCCGTGTCTGTTCAACCAGCTCCTGACCCTCTCTTCCTTCTCATCTCACCTCCGGACAGAAGCTGCCCGTTTAGTCTCATGTATCTACTTGAGCTAAGAAGCACATGCTTCACGAATATCATCTTATGTCCCGTAGTCCAGTCTAATCTTTGTCTGAAGAGTTGGGCTCGGGAATTGTTTTAGTTCTCCGTTGACAGAGTCTGGGGGCCATGCTTTCTGGGGTCCCTCAGGTCTCAGACCACTAATGTCTGGTCTTTTTACTAGAATTTGAGTCCTGCACCCTACTTTTCTCCTGTTCCATCAGGGAATCTCTGTTGTGTTCCTTGTCAGGGCAGTCATTGGTAGTAGCCAGGCACCATCTAGTTCTTCTGGTCTCAGGATGATGCAGTCTCTGGTTTATGTGGCCCCCTTTCTGTCTCTTGGGCTAATACTTTCCTTGTGTCTTTGGTGTTCTTCATTCTCCTTTACTCCAGGTGGGTTGGGACCAATTGATGTGTCTTAGATGGCCGCTCACTAGCTTTTAAGACCCCAGATGCCACTTACCAAAGTGGGATGCAGAACCTTTTCTTAATAAACTTTGTTATGCCAGTTGGCCTAGATGTCCCCTGCAAGCATGGTCCTCAGACCCCTGCCCCTCCTACTCTGTCCCTCAAAGTGTTTGGTTGTATTCAGGAAACTTCTTAGCTTTGGTTTAGTCCAGTTGTGCTGACTTCCCCTGTGATGTGTGTTGTCCTTCCCCTTCACCTAAGAAAATTCTTGTCTACTGTCTAGTTAGTGAATACCCCTCTCCCTCCCTCCCCACCCTCGTAACCATCAAAGAATATTTTCTTCTGTGTTTAAACCTTTTCTTGAGTTCTTATAATAGTGATCTTGTACAATATTTGTCCTTCTGTGACTGACTAAATTCACTCAGCATAATGCCCTACAGATTCCTCCATGTTATGTTTCACGGATTCATCGTTGTTCTTATCATTGCGTGGTATTCCATTGTGTGAATGTACCGTAATTTGTTTATCCATTCATCCATTGATGAGCACCTAGGTTGTTTCCATCTTTGTGCTATCATGAACAGTGTTGCAATGAACATGGCTGTGCATATATCTATCAGTGTGATGGCTCTTAGTTCTCTAGGATATATTCCAAGGAGCGGGATTGCTGGATAGTATGATACTTCTATTTCTAGCTTTTTAAGGAAGCTCCAGTTCGATTCCAAAGTAGTTGTACTGTTTTACATTCCCATCAACAGTGTATAAGTGTTCCAGTCTCTCCACAACCTCTCCAACATTTTTATTTTGTGTTTTTTGGATTGATGCTAACCTTGTTGGGGTGAGATGGTATCTCATTGTAGTTTTGATTTGCATTTCTCTAATGGCTAGTGATCGTGAGCATTTCTTCATGTGTCTGTTAGCTGCCTAAATGTCTTCTTTGGCAAAGTGCTTGTTCATATCCTTTGCCCATTTTTTAATTGGGTTATTTGTCTTTTTGTTGTTTAAAATGACAACTATTTTAAGTGCTATGAAAGAGAGGTACAGGTTTCTGTAAGTACAAATAATAAAAGAATTTGTTCTAATCGGGGGGCACGGGGTAGAGAAATGACTTCTCTGAGAAAATAAAATCTGAAGCATGAATAGGAGTTAGTACAGCAAAAACCAGGAAGAGAGAAAGTATTTTAAGCAGAGAAAACAGCACATGCAAAGGCTTTGTGGCTAGAGAAACAGTACTGCATTCCAATAATTTAAAAAAGTGCTGGAGTTATATAAGGTGGAAGCAAATACAGTGTAGGGGATTATGGTCCATGATGGCACTGCAATGGAAAGGAGATGCCCAGAGTGTGTAGGGCTTACTGGCTGTATTAAGATTTGTGGTGTTTTCTCAAAGAGCAATGGAGAGCCATTGAAAGGTCTGTAGACAGGAAGAGGCATAATCATATTTGCCTTTTGAAAATATTTCTTTATCTGCACTGTAGAAAACAGATTAAAGCAGTAAAATGAATGCTTGGAGACCAGTTAGGAGGCTATTTCAGAAATCTAGGTGAAAGATGACAGAGGCTTGGATTAGGGCTGTCAAAGGTAGAGATGGAGGGAAATGGACAGGTTTACCTGTAGGAGGTAAAATCAACCAAACTTGGTAATAGAATATTCTTGCGTTGGGGTTTTCTTGTATTTTAAAAAAGACAGCACTTCATAAATGTAAATGTCTAAATCTTGTGAGGTCTTGTGTGTCCCCAAACCATCCAAACTTGCAATATTACTGGAGATTGGAATGAGTAGTTACTTGGTGATTTGATGATAGGTAGTCTGCTGAATTTTTACATTAAAGGGTTATTTATTGAGTACTCTAAAATCAAACTGAGGATTTTAGGGATCAAGCTAGCATCAAGAGATCTTATGATGAAGCTGCTGAGTTGTTCTAAATTACACAAAAGTATGTGTGAGCACAGGCAAAGTAGTTCCCAACATTACTTGTTTTTCAACAATCCTTGCAAAAATCCTTCAGTCTTCACAGCTGCCCAAACTTACTTTTTAAGCACAATGTCTTTTTAATTAAAGGAAAATTATTAAAAAATATTGCAGTGCCTGGGAGCTGATCATAAGTTATCAAATGAATAGGGAAGAGAGTAGGTGGTGTTTAATGAAGCAGTTACACATCAAAAAGCTGGTTTTATTCCTCTTCTTTGTTTTCCCCTTTTCCTTTCTCCTCATTGTCTGTGCTGCCATACTCATGCTTAACAAAGCCTCTCTTGAAATCTTTATGCCATTTTCTTGATTCAAATCCCTTGCCCCAGCTTTTTTGAGAGAAATCTCTTACTGCCAGGTATTTTTCATTCACTGTCTACTTTGTGTCCTCCCCTTTCAGAGTTAGAGGTAGCACTGGAATTTATTCTGCCGGGTTGACTGAGAAATTGTGTCTTCTTCCCTCCCATACTGTTGTTGACTCCCACCTGGCATCTCTCCTCTTCATCAGAGGAACAAGTGGCTTAGCCAGGGCTCGGAAGAGGCCCGATAGTTGCAGCCTGTACCAGAGCTGGCCTCTGGCTGGTGAATATCCTTGCATTTTCTATCTTGACCTCGGTCACAACTGAGGAGGCAGAGAGAAGCATGCCCAGTATGGCTATACTGGGTAGTACAGCAACTTAACTCCTTGTGGCTGTGAATAATAACCAAGGACTTTGGGTTGGTTGTAGAGAAGCAAACTGGGTCAAGGGGAGGGAGAGAAGGGTTAAAAGACCCCTCCTACACCACGGTAAATTCTATTGAGAACTAATATGGTACCTGGTGAGTTTGATGTCCTAGATTTGAATCTGAGTTCCTAAGTGTATGTTTTATGTTATGAAAATTCCCAACAAATATATATAAATTTACCTTTTTGTTGTTGCTTGTTTGTTTAGTCTATGTAATGGCTCTATAACTGTATCATTAAGATCTCTAAAACTGTTAATCAACACTAGTTATTAGAATAACTCTCTCATTCTTCTTTTCAGCATATGTTCCCTTCCTTGTAACCTCTGTCTCAGCCATAAGCTCCTTCACAGTTCACCTTCTCTCAAGTCCAAGCTTTTGTCAATGTCACTTGTCCTACCTAAAATGTGCCTACACTCCATCCAATGTCCTATCACTCCTGAAAAATATATGGACAAATTATTGCTTCTGATTATCTTTCTAATAATGACTCCTCTCAAAACCTAGTCCAGTGGTTGTTCTGTACCCTGTAGTTGTTCAATGAGTTGTAGGTGAAATCACTGCAAGGGTTTGAAGAGATGCTTCAAAGAACCAGGAGAAGGTACTTGAATTTTTTATTTTTATTTCAACATTGAAATCCCTGAAGTTGTCACAAACAATATTAAATAATTAACTGTATGTAATGTTCTTTAGTAAGTTCTTATAATTGTATGTTACTGAAGATCTGCTTACATCCAGGTTGCATTGCTGTCCTCGAGGTTTCTAATGATGACAATGGATTATAATCAGAATCACTATGTTTTCTTCAATTTGTAACATTTCTAGTGTTAGCTAAATATATTTCTCCAGGCTCATTCGAAGTTTCCTCACTAAAAGCAAACAAAGATCCAATGTATCATCAAATTAGGTTTCATATGCCTGAAATACTTAGCCTGTTGCTACAGTTAAGATGGTATGCTGAACTTTCACAAATTATCCTGTCAAAAACTTCGGGGGCAAATCTTATTTACAGAAATTCAAACTCGAAATGTGCCAGACCAGAAATCAGCTACTAAATGGTTCACAATTCCATTCAATACTTAATCAGAATAAAGTATAAGGAAGGAATTGAGGATGATTTTGCACCGACCTTCACGCAACAAAATTATAAGAAGAGTTCTGTTCTCTTCGGTTATTACCTCAGATATAATTTAAGGTTTGGGGACTTAAAACTTTAGTTCAAATACCACATTTTTATGCTTGTGTTTATAAAACTTCGCTAAACATTTTTATGTGTATTAAAATGGGGAATGTAAGAGATGAGTTTGAAAAGCTTTCAAACAATGAATTCCTAACAGTCAAATAGGAAATAGAATGTTAGCATTAAGCAAAAGCCATGAAGAAAAAGTAGGAAGAAATAAATGACTGGAAAAACAGAGTACTTAGCATCACAAAGTGCTTAAGATTTCTAAATCACTTATCTTTGAGTTTTATGCACTGTTAATACTGACAATTCATTCCATGAATAATGCAGCTGGGATGATTTCTCCTTGTGTGAATTGCCAGTTCTGGATATCAGTAAAACTGAAGAAAAAGTTGAAGAAACCTATCAGCCTACTGAATCTACTAAAAAGCCTCCAAAACATGCAATGTCTAATTACAGCAATGTAAGAAGTGGAGTGTGAGAAACAGCAGAAGTATTTCTTAGTTGGCTACGTTAAAATCTTCTCCATTAAGTTCATGATTGAGGTCTTAAAACTAAATCCCAGAATCAAACAGATATATGTATATATATTTCTTTTATACATTTCCAGCATTGTGTGTATGAGAAACCAAAACTTTCATTGGGGGCATGCTGATGAGTTGCATGGCACAAGTGTCATTTCTGTTTCTAATGCATGTTCTGTGTTTGACCTGAAGAGTGTGCCATATATACACACGTGTCCTGTATCTGGTATTTCGGTTTGATTGTGTGTTTGCATTCTTTCTGGCTCTTTTCTTAGCAGAGTTCAATCCACAGCTTTCTTCATTGGAGAATTTGTGAAATAAAAGTGAGTTAATTTGTGTTACACACTCTCGTAGATAACCTAGACCTACATATTGCTTGGCTAAAGCTAAAAAAAAAATAAAAAATTCTAAGAAACGTATGAACTGATCCTAGTCGGCTTGTAGTGAATTTAAAAATATATATTTCTCATGTTGGTTTATTTTCTATATTTTTCGGAATTATTCCATAGCCAGCATTTGGAAAAAAATATCCACCTACAAATAACTGAATGTATATGTTTTGTAAGATGTATATACTATAATCTCTAGCCATTCTATGATTTTTTTGTATCTGTAGTAGCTATGTAACTGCCTAAAGAAAACATCACTAAAATAAAGGATAAAGTAAAAAATGGATTGAGATTGTGAAATCTTCTAAAAACATAATCACTTTGTAGCTCATCTATTAATATGTCATATTTTTATGCGACTTATTCTTTTTATTGGTTTTAAGGAATGTTGAGCTGCAAATCGCTCATGTAAGAATTTGAGTTGTACTGTAATAATATTTGATAGTAACACTGTCAAAATAAAATTCATATGTTTCTCAGCTGAAGTTAAGGTCATAGAACAAAAAACAAATCTTATTTTTTCTAGAATTTGCTTCATCTTCTATCGCTAACATTCCCCAAACAATCTTTCTTCTCTAACATGTCTCACAGATAGCAAAGGTAACAATATTAATAGTATGTCAGTTAATTTTTTTTTTTAACTTTTCTGTAGTTTTCAGTTTAGTGAATCTACCTTAACTCAACTATCTAAAAAGAAAAGAGACTTGAGAGTGGGATATTTAAACCCATGGCTTAGCTAGTTGGCAGAAATTTTGTTATAAAATCAAGGACCATTTTGAGAGTCACTAGATCTAATAATAGAACTCTAGATACTGTATCAGGAAAAAAAATGAATTGCTCCTCATAACTGACAAGTCTATCGTATTTTTGCTTAGGAAAATCTCTGACTTTTTTTTGTATCAGTTTCCCAATCTGAAAAATAATACCATACAGCCTATTTATAAAACTAACTTTGGGAAAGAGGGAAAATACCAACTCTGTAGTTTGCTTTACATAGAGAAGGTTAATTATACACAGTGGTTCTAAGTCAGGGGATGTCACTTTGATAAGCATTATTCCTGAATTAGGTAGATTGAGTAGTGTTGCCATGAGATTCTACTGTCCCTGATGTTCTAGAGACTCCCTTTTTATAGTTTAACATTTATAATAGAATGGAATTTGATATTTCAGGAATCTTAAATGCTAGATGATGATGGTAAATGACCACAAGTGAAGAGATTTTCCTTTTTTTTTTACTGTTACTTACTTTTATTGTTCAACTTGATTTGGCTCAAAACATTGTCTCTAGGAATTATAGGTCTTTGTCCACTGAAACTCTGCTTTCTGAGACAGTGGAGTGGGGCATTTATTACCTGACTCCTTATGGAGCAGTTTTTGTGAATACTGCATACCACAAAAGTACTTGGTTTCCAATTGCCTTTTGATGATGATGGAGGAAGTGGTGGAGGTGGTGATGATATTGATAGTGATGACAATGACTTATTCAACATCAACAACAAACATTTGTCATATGTCCACTAGATGTCCATCTCCGTAACTCAGTGATGGTTTTTATTCCTTCAAAATGAATTAAACATCAATACTTAAAAAACATATAAAGTACTTACTGTAATAATATTTGAAAATAACACCTTGCAGTTTCTTGGCCCATTTGAAAAAAATTAGGAAATTATTATAACCTTAAAAAATCTGTTACTCTTGTATATTTTGGTTAATATTTAATACTGAGTGTATATAGATAAAATATGCCCTGTGAAACCACTATCTACAGAAAAGAGAAATTTAATTATACTTTTCACAATTTTATGACTTTCTTATTTCCTAACATAGAACCTTTACATAATTCCATTCTCTTGATTTAGGCCAAAGGTTAGCTTCTATGTGACTTAGCCTTATAGTAAAATCTTTTCTTCTTTGTATTTTTGTAATCCATGGGTAGTTTCTAAAATAGTCCTGCTTTAGAGTGGATTCTGCTGAAGTAGCCATCGTTCGTTGAGGTACTAGTGTGCTTACTAGATCTACAAATATGGCAAGTATTACTGTAAGCTATATTTTTGCTGCAAATATTCCCTATTCTCCACTTTATCTGTCTTAAAGATAGTGGTAAAGTCAGAGAGGATATAGAGATTAATCAAGAAGATCAATACCTCAGCATTCATTGAGAAATTTTTCTTTTAACTGAAGAGAGGCAATAAAAACCTTTGGGTTTTTATGATTTATTTTATGCAGAAGCCAGTGATCTTGGGGACCCATCACAAATCTCCAGAACCTTAATTAAAACTTTTGGCCGTAAAACTTCTTACTATGACATAAGCATACTAGCTTAAAGGCTATGTTTTGGCTAAAGTTTTAGCAAGGAAGGTCCACTAATAACCATAACATTACACATCACTTTTCTCAGTGAAAACATTTGTAGTCCCTGATGTAACTAAAGATTATTTAGACACAGAGACAATTTGAGGATGCCACCAAAACGATAAACTTTGAATATGTTTGAAAAAAAAAGAATATTGTGTGCCCAATAAGGTCAGTTCCACCCTCCACCACCACCACCAAAAGCAACAATTGCCAATCATGAAACTTAATGTGTTTTTTTTTTTCCTATTGATAATTAAGGTATTTCAACATTTCTATTCTGTTTTGAATATATTGTCCTGTTTCTTTGTACAAAAGAATAAACCAAATGAACTCTCACCAGAAAGACTGCTTGAATGTTAAAGGTGCTTCTAGTTGTGTGTACATGTTTCTCTAAAACAATGTTTGTCTTGTATAGTTGTTACTGGGAACTGTTTGCTGCTTAAAGAGCTAATAAATGTTAAGTTTCCTCTAGAAAACAATTGGCTGCCCTATTCTGTACTTCAGTAAAAAGATAATTAAAATGCTTTATTTCATTTACAGACAATGCTAATGAGGAAGAGTTGGAAAAGATCAACTAAGGTAAAGCTTTTCTTGTTGAGAACTGTCAGCTGTTTTCCCAAATCTCTCTCATGCCTCTCTTCAAACTACACCACAGGGTTTCATCACTATTCAAATGTTATTTTTTTCCATGAACTTTAAGGGCAACATGTGATGTTTTTTAAGTAAATAGAAATCACATTGATCAGTAGCACCCAAAGCATCCTATCTCTGGTCACTTCTCAGCATCATTCTCACCATTCGATCTCTTTTATATGTACAACAGGGTCTAGAAAATCTCTTTGCTCCAGATTAGGAATAAAATGATGTGGATAGGTCAGGGGCATTCCTGACAGGAGGAAGATCCATATAACTTAATGTTTTTATTCACTTAAATGTGAGTATGAAGTTCTCTAAACTCAAAATCTCTCTATTACTACACATTTGGAGTATCTAATGAGAACCCTTTTCCATCATTGCCTCTTCTCACTTCAAGAAATAAAATGACTCAGGAGTGAGATGTGTTTATGGTTCCTGCAAGTTATGAAATCCTGGCTATTCCTATAAGATGTATGCTATATAAGATACAAACTAAGCTTTTGATTTGTTGAGTGGTGGTACCACTCTTGGACACAGGTAATTATCAGGATGAAACTGAACACTTATAAGAATAGGCCTTGAAACAAATCAAAGGCATTTTATTTGTAAAAATCTTATTTGCTCAAAATTTTAGTTAAGAAGTCATTATTCTTTTTAATGGTGACTCTTTTTTAGACCCTTGTACATGGCAATCTTTTCTCTTCCATTCTTATTAAATCATGCTATTCCTTGAGTTTTTCTTTAATTTTACCATTTTTATTGTTGTAAGTTAAGAAATTACTTACATAAGAAAATTTTTTTTATATTTACAGTAATATCAATCTGTTTTTAACAAGTGTTTCCTACTATACAGTTTCTCCACAATTCTTATGGAATTAATGACTAAAAGGTAATTTGGCTAACTAAAAGGTCAGGACTACTTTAAAAATTACCTTTAGCATTTTTTTTTTTAATTAAGAACATTTATTAAGGAAAGTTACGAATATTTCTAAATTAGCGTTCACTGTGTTTTTTACTAATTAAAATACAATATCCAGAAGTTGTAAAGAAATGTTTGCAGTGTTCATTTTTGTATTACTCTTCTTGCTTTGTAATTGTACTTTTAAACTAGTGTATTAAAAGTACACATATCTTAAAAATTCATGAAATTTGACTTTTCCCATACTGTATATTATAATACACTTGTATAAAAACATATCAATCCATTAATATGTAGCAATATCCTTTATTTCAGATGTAGTTAAGATGTAATGCTAGAGCAGATTATTACACACTGTTTAGTATTAATTACTGGGAATGATCCCTTTTCTTGTAGAATAAAAGAATAAAAATAAAGATATTTCTTTTAAAATGTTTATAATTAAATTTAATTCTAATGGTAAATTAAGTAAAAATAAGTCATATTTTCATTCAGTCTACAAAAAAATTTAAGTGAATAATAAACATCTTTTCACATATTTATGTCTAAAATTCTTGGAGTTTTTATTTATTACTCATAGTCCATTTCTATATACAAACTGGTACATTTTTCTTGCTTTCTACTGAAGATACAGAGTTCTCTATGTCTAACTCAACAGTCATTTGGGCACTTGGCAGATTATTTTTAGTGTGGGCTATAGTATAGCTTTTGGGTTCTTAGTCTAAAAGGATTTTTCATTTTATAAAATTTAATTGGGATATTGACTGAATGCTGAGTAAAGTAAAATCACTTCACTCCTTTGTTTTTTTCTATGAAAACATATTGAACAACTGCTAATTCATTCAAATTTTTACTGTTCCCCAAAAAGTGCCATATTCGTCCGTATTAGTGTAGTGTTACAACAGCAGCAAAACTCACAAATCTCTACTAGGACCTAAGACTGCATGACAAGTGAAAGACTGAGGCAGTCTTAGAAGAAGAAAGACAGGGCTGGCAATGATTTGTCAGCCTCAGGATTTCCTTCTCAGTGCCACTTTCAAAGAAAAATGTCCTTCTTAGAGAAAATGAAACTAGTGGAGCATCAGACAGCCTGAGAAATATAGAATTCTAGATAAAAGCTGACTATAAACTTTCTAGTTAGATATGGAGACTATTGAGAAACCACCTACACTGATAATGAGGTAATGTCATCTTAATAGAATATACAGTCCAACTGAAGGTCGTTTCAGTCAATTGCTGTAGTTGTTATTAGGTGCCATCAGGTCAGTTCCAACTCATAGTGAAGCTGTGTACAACAGAATGAAACACTGCCCGGTCCTGCGCCATCCTCACAATCGTTGGCTATGTTTGAGTCCACTGTTGCAGCCACTGTGTCAATCCAACTTATTAGGGGTCTTCCTTTTTTTCATTGACCCTCACTTTACCAAGGATGATGTCCTTCTCCAGGGACTGGTCACTCCTGATCACATGTCCGAAGTATGTGAGATGAAGTCTCGCTATCCTCCGTTCTGTGGAGCATTCTGGCTGTACTTCTTTTAAGATGGATTTCTTTGTTCTTCTGGAAGTTCATGGTATATTCAATATTCTTCGCCAACACCACAACTCAAAGGCATCAATTCTTCGGTCTTCCTTATTCATTGTCCAGTTTTGCATGCATATGAGACAATTGAAAATACCATGGCTTGGGTCAGGTGCACCTGAGTCCTCAAAGTGACATCTTTGCTTTTGAACACTTTAAAGAGGTCTTCTGCAGCAGATTTGCCCAATGCAATGTGTTGTTTGATTTCTTACTGCTGCCTCCATGGGCATTGTTTGTGGATCAAAATAAAATGAAACCCTTGACAACTTCAATCTTTTCTCCATTTATCATGATGTTGCTTATTGGTCCAATTGTGAGGATTTTTGTTTTCTTTATGTTGAGGCTGAAGGCTGTGGTCTTTGATCTTCGTCAGTAAATAATTCAAGTCCTCCTTGCTTTCAGCAAGCAAGGTTAATCATCTGTCACAGGTTGTTAATGAGTCTTCCTTAAATCTTGATGCTGTGTTCTTCTTCATATAGTCCAGTTTCTCGATTATTTGCTCAGCATACAGATTGAATAAGTATAATGAAAGGATGCAACACTGACATACATCTTTTCTGATTTTAAACCATGCAGTATCCTCTTGTTCTGTTTGAACAACTACCTCTTTGACCATGTACAGGTTACTCATGAGCACAATTAAGTTTTCTGGAATTTCCATTCTTTGCAAGTTTATCCATAATTTATTATGATCTACACAGTCAAATGCCTTTGCATAGTCAGTAAAACACAGGCAGACATCTTTCTGGTATTCTCTGCTTTCAGTCGTGATCCAGCTGACATCAGCAATAATATCCCTCGTTCTACATCCTCTTCTGAATCTGGCTTGAATTTCTGATAGTTCCCTGTTGATGTACTGCTGCAACCATTTTTTAATTATCTTCAGCAGAATTTTATTTGTGTGTGACATCAATGATATTAGTTCGGTAATTTCCTCGTTCTGTTAGATCACCTTTCTTTGAAATGGGCACAAACATGAATCTCTTCCAGTCGGTTGGCCAGGTAGCTGTCTTAAAATTTTCTTGACACAGACAAGTGAGTCCTTCCAGCATTACATTCGTTTGCTGAAATATCTCAGTAGATATTCAGTCAATTTCTGCAGCTTTGTTTTTCACCAGTGCCTTCAGTGCAGCTTGGACATCTTCCTTCAGTATCATTGGTTCTTGTTCATATGCCACCTCCCGAAATGGTTGAATCTCGACCAATTATTTTTCATACAGTGACTCTTTGTATTCCTTCCACTTTCTTTTGAAGCTTCCTGCGTCATTACTATTTTGCCCATAGAATCCTTCACTATTGCAACACAAGGCTTGAATTTTTTCTTCAGTTCCTTCAGCTTGAGAAATACCAAGCATGTTCTTCCCATTTGGTTTTCTAACACCAGGTCTTTGTACATTTCATTATAATACCTTACTTTGTCTTCTCAAGCTGCCCTTTAAAATTTTCTATTCAGCTCTTTTACTTCATTTCTTCCTTTTGTTTTATCTACTCTATGTTCAAGAGCAAGTTTTAGCGTCTATTCTGACATCCATTTTGGTCTTTTCTTTCTGCCCTGTCTTTTAAATGACCTTTTGCTTTCTTCATGTGTGATGTCCTTGATGTCATCTCACAACTCGTCTGGTCTTCACTCATTATTGTTCAATGTGTCAAATCTATTCTTGAGATGGTCTCCAAATTCAGGCGGGACATACTCAGTCGTATTTTGGTTCTTGCGGACTTGTTTTAATTTTCTTCAGCTTCAGCTTGAACTTTCACATAAGCAGTTGATGGTCAGTTCTGCATTCGGCCCCTGGTCTTGTTCTGACTGATGATATTGAGCTTTTCCATCATCTCTTTCCACAGATATAGTGACTTGATTCCTGTGTATTCCATCTGGCGAGGTCCACATGTATAGTTGTCATTTATGTTGTTGAAAAAAGATATTTCCAATGAATAAGTTGTTGATCTTGTAAAATTCTATCATGCAATCTCCAGGGTCGTTTCTGTCATGAGGACCATATTTTCCAACTACTGATACTTCTTTATTTCCAACTTTCACATTGCAATCACCAGTAATTATCAATGCATCTTGATTGCATGTGTGATCAATCTTAGACTGCAGAAGTTGGTAAAAATCTTCAATTTCTTCATCTTTGGCATTAGTGGTTGGTGCATAAATATGAATAATAGTTGTATTAACTGGTCTTCATTGTAGACATATGGATATTATCCTATCACTGACAGCATTGTACTTCGGGCTAGATCTTGAAATGTTCTTTTTGACAATGAATTTGATGCCATTCCTCTTCAATTTGTCATTTCTGGCATAGCAGACCATATGATTGTCCAATTCAAAATGGCCAATACCAGTCCATTTCAGCTAATGCCTAGGATATCTATCTTCAAGCGTTCGCTTTCATTTTTGACAACTTCCAATTTTCCTAGATTCATACTTTGTACATTCCGTATTCTGATTATTAATGAATGTTTGCAGCTGTATCTTCTCATTTTGAGTTGTGCCACATCAGCAAATGAAGGTCTGAAGAGCTTCACTCCATCCACGTCATTAAGGTGGACTCTATTTTGAGGAAGCAGCTCTTCTCCAGTCGTATTTTGAGTGCCTTCCACCCTGAGGGGCTTATGAGCACTACATCAGACAATGTTCTGCTGCTATTCATAAGATTTTCACTGGCCAGTTTTTTTAGAATTAGATCACCAGCTCCTTCTTCCCAGTCTGTTTTAGTCTGGAAGCTCCACTGAAACCTGTCCACCTTGAGTGATTCTGCTGGTATTTGAAATACTGGTGGCATAGCTTCCAGCATCACAGCAACACACAAGCCATCACAGTACAACAAACCAACAGATGAGTATATTTCTATCAATACTGTACAGATACTCTATCAATACTATGTAGATAGCCAAATTGAAGGCCCTTTATTGACTCTATTTATTCATAAATGCTCTAGATAACATGAGTGAACATGGAATGAGAAATTTTAGAATTAGCCATAATCTCATGGGCAAAGATTCAATAATATTTTTGCAATAAGTAAATCTATTAAAATTAATATACATGATCAGAAATGGAGTATAAAGAATGCTTGCAAAATTAATTGTTATTGTCTAAACCTTTGGAAAAAGAGGGATAGTTGTAATAGGCCGAGGTTGATGCAAAGGAGGTCATAACATTTTTTTAAAAACTGTACCATTTACTGTTTAAGACATTCAAGAAATGTGTACTTAGTCAGGTGGTATAGTGGTTAAGAGTTATGGCTGCTGACCAAAAGGTCAGCAACTCGAATCCACCAGGCGCTCCTTGGAAACCTATGGGGCAGTTCTACTCTGTCTTTTAGGGTCACTATGAGTTGGAATCGACTTGACGGCAATGGGTTTGGTTTCTTTTTTTTTTTTTGTATATGCAAAATCTTTTGCTTTATTTTTGTTGGCCCAATGGGACACATATAGCACAGAAGCATGAAAAAAGTGACTTAAGGGGCTTCCTTCTGAGCAATTGATCTGCATCTTCCATATAAAAAGCCTTTTGCATCCACTCTATACCTGTCTCTCAAATGGGTCCAATTGGACAGTAGCTGTGTTTATTTGGGAGCTTACCCTGTTATTTTATTTATCCAAATTTAGATTTGGGAATTGAGAGAAAGAGAGATTATCTATGGATTTGAATAGGAATGGGAAATAGGGTGAAATTTCAAGAATGGAATGAGATATAGTAGAACACAAATGGTCACTGCACAATTCTCAAGAAATCTAGTGAGAAGGAATACACACACACACACAAACCATGGAAATATGATTAAAGAGAAATGTATCTCTCTACTGATATAAGGAAGAGAGTCTTGGAAAATGTGAATATATAAGTGAAATACAGTTACATGAATAAAGTTAGGTGATTTTATCATCCTAGCAAATGGGCATGGAAGTTATTTTCCTGATAAATATGTTCTTTGATGTGAAAACATGATTAAAATGCAAAAGGTAGTTTTTTTTCAGGGTGGAAATTTGTTGATGTTGATATATCTGAAAATTTATTTTTGAGAAAGGGGAAGAAGACAGTTGCTGCTAGCCAAGTAGTCTCATCTTTACTCAGAGTTCAGTGTCTGTGTTTGATTGGTTTTAATATGAAAACATATCTTCATTATTCCTCCTACAGTCTTATAAAATAAGAAGTCTTTCCAAGATTTCAAGAGCCTTAAACTTCGTAGCAAAGATTAAACTATAGCAAGATAGTGTTAGATTTTCTCTCTCCAGTATGGAGTTTTTTTTCCTTTACTTGGTGGCTTTCAGATGTGATATAACCACAGAAGCAGAAAAGCTAAATTTACATTGTTATGTTTTAAATGGAGAAAATATTGTCGTTGTCAATGATTTCATTTTACTTAGATCCACAATCAATGCCAATGGAAGTAGCAGTCAAGAAATCACATGACAAAATGCATTGGGCAAATCTGCTGCAAAAGACCTCTTTAAAGTATTGAAAAGCAAAGATGTCACTTTGAGGACTAAGGTGTGCCTGACCCAAGCCATGG
>NW_004443968.1:10082708-10251976 GCF_000243295.1 Trichechus manatus latirostris | reverse complement strand
GTGCCTGACCCAAGCCATGGTGTTTTCAATTGCCTCATATGCATGTGAAAACTGGACAATGAATAAGGAAGACGGAAGAAGAATTGGTGCCTTTGAATTGTGATGTTGGCAAAGAATATTGAATATACGATGGACTGCTGGAAGAATCAACAAATCTGTGTTGGAAGAAATACAGCCAGAATGCTCCTTAGAAGGGAGGATGGTGAGACTTTGTCTCAGCTTCTTTGGATATGTTATCAGTAGGGACCACTACCTGGAGAAGGACATCATCCTTGGTAAAGTAGAGGGTCAGTGAAAAAGAGGAAGACCCTTGTTGAGATGGATTGACACAGTGGCTGCAACAATGGGCTCAAGCATAACAAGAATTGTGCGGTTGGCACAGGACCAGGCAGTGTTTCGTTCTGTTGTACATAGGGTCACTACGAGTCAGAATGGACTCAATAGCACCTAACAACAACATGTTTTGTTAGCTTCAGTCCAGAATGAATAAATCATTATTATAAAAATAATCTTTAAAAAATTATTATTAAATATTTGTGCTAAAATCTCAATGCAGAAAAGTTACATAAAACTCATTTACACAATAACAAAATACTGTATAGATTATGCCATGACATGAATTTAAAAATCTGCTTTCAAAGATTAGAATTCACTGAGGATTGTGTAATGCTAAATTCAAAATCCAGGGAAAGTTGGAGATTTCAATTACTACCTGGTCCACCATACTACTCAGGTGAACCAGCTTCCCCAATTATTTCCTGAAGGGACTAACTAAGAGGCAAAGAGTGATCTTCTAGGAAACTGTGCTTCCTGAGAAACTAAGGATAAGTGAATATAATATGTAGTTTTATAAGTTTTACTGTGTTACTCTTTTGTGGAAATGCACCCTTTTTCTAATTATGTCAATCTTAAAAATTCTTCAGTGTGGGAAGATTTTTCTCTTTTATTTTTGGAAAGGGAGTTTAATTTATTTGCATTATATTTGAATACAGGTATTTTATATTGATTTAAGTATGCTGAAAAGTCAAAGGTTACTTTTACATATAAACACAGGTCATTTTCTACTTCGGAATCTTTAGTTATGGGCAAGAGGTTTCTTGCATTTTAATGGCAGGGCTTTGGCATGCAGCCTGTGTTTGAGCACCAGTGATAAATGCAACATCTGATTCAGGAGGCTGAACCTTTGTAGTGGGGGCAGTGGTGGTTCAGTGGTAGAATTTTTGCCTTCCATTGCAGGAGACCTGGGTTTGATTCCCAGCCAATACACCTCATTAGCAGACCACCACCCATCAGTCAATGAGGGCAGCTTGCATGTTGCTATGATGCTGAACAGGTTTCAGCAGAACTTCTGAACTAAGACATCCTAGGAAGAAAGGCCTGACTGGTATGCTAGTCATATCCGCAACCTGTCAAAGGGATGGTGCAGGACCAGGCAGCATTTCCACCTGTTGTGCGTGGGGTTGCCATGAGTCAGGGGCCAACCTGATAGCAGCTAACAACAAGCTTTATAGCAAAGATTGAATATCTCCAGATAATATTGTTAAGTGTCTCACCCCAGTATGGAGTTTTTCTTCCTTTACTTGGTTTCTTTTAGAAGTGATGTAGCCACAGAGGCAGAAAAACAAAATTGCACATCTCCCCTCTATACAAAAGAAATTGGCTCACGGCGTTTACTTAAATATCTGCTCATCATTTTCTTCATCTTGACTTTGTGTGTTGTGATTTCTTTTCTTATTTTCATTCCCACTCTTCTGCCAATAATAGGATCTTTCTACTGAAATCTTATTATCTGTGGCACTCACATAATATGGGGTTCTTTTTACTACTGACGTCAGAGGACAAATAGCTGGCTTGTTTACAGGAGGATAGTAATTGCTGTTCAGGACTGATTTATATATTATTTGGAGTACATGTGTTATCCACCTAGTGACAAGTAGGAAAAAAAATACACATAAACTTACCTCTGAAAAGCAGCGTTAACGTATAAAACATATACTGTATTTGAAGAGTATGTAAACCAGTAAGTCATTATGAATTCCGTGATCTCTCCTCTTCTGGAAATGGCAGCATCCTTTAGAACACTCATTCTGGCGTTTCACAATCACACTTTGCATTGTGCACATTTTTAATTCTGTCCCACACTCAGTTGTTACAGAAGGTTGTTATTTTAAGAGGAAAGGAACCAATGTCTCCCCAGAGCTTGGACAACTAGATAATTATCTTGGTCAAAGAGTTACACTTATGTGACAAAGTGATTTTTGGCAGAGAAACTGTAATGCTTTGAGTTATTGCAATATTTTATTCCTTAGAAGAAGCTTATCATTGATAATTTATTCTAAGGTTAAATTATTCAACAGGAAAGTTTTGTGAGCTCTAAAGAGAAGACGTATATGTATTTTTTTGAATAAATTTTGTAGAGTCAAACCAAAAATGAAAAAAGATAAAATAATTGGCTCTCTCAGGAGGTGAGCAGTAATGGTTTTACACTACATTGTGTGCCTGTGTGTTCTAACCTAGCAGAGTAAATTTATCAATGGATAAGATAATAATAATATTATGTACTTTCAATAAATTACTTCAATTATATGAGAAAAAACTATTGTGATAATATAAAGATATACACGTTGCAATTCACATCCTCAACAATAACTGCTCAGAATTTTTTTAAGGAAAGCTCATCCTTTGAATAGTACAATATAGACGACTATGATGGGGTCTTATTAACATATCTTCTGTTACTTGATGTCTTATATCTTTATTTTTAGTAATACACCTTTTTAATAAAGATTTTATTATGATCACTTAGCCTAATTTTAATGAACTCTAAAACATTTTATTCATTGGTTGTGTGAAGCAATTTTTAATAAGGCTTTTGGCAAGGATATTGTTAATTTAAACTAGAGAACACTTTCAGCTCTGTAAGTCTGCAGGGCTTAGTTAGACCTGACACCTTGGATGATACATTCAAAGTGCATCAGTGAAAACCTCTAAGTGCTTTAATTTAAATCACGGTTGAGAAACAGATTAACACATTTTTAAGTATCTCATACAGTCAGTCAGACATAATTTTAAAAAAGTCATTATTTAACAGTTATCAGGCCCTTTTTATCAAGACTTCATATCCTGATAATAAATAAGTGATTTAAAAAAAAACTGCAAAATGAAAATATTATTGGTCATAGACTCTCTTAACCATGAGTGACAAAAATGTTTTGTTTTGCTTTGTTTTTGGTGCCTCATTTAGGATTATTACGCACATATCTTTGAGAAAAAAAAAGAGACACTAACATGCATTTGAAGGAAACATAAAAGTACTTTTTTTTAATTCTTACTTTACCACCATTTTTGCTCCCATTTCTAAGTATTGTGCTACTTAGAAGTGCTCTAAACTCAACCTTATAATTCAGACTTCTGAGATTTCAAAATGAAGCAATGAGCAGAGGGCAAATAGCAATGAGTAATTCTCTTATTAAAAAGTGTATTTTGACCCTGGTTAACCAAACTGCTGAAATTTGTAATTTGTAGTAAGTTTATTTGAAACAGAGGTATTATCAGGATGCCAGTAAATATTTGATTATCCCCACAAAATACATGGAGCCATAATTAAATTTTATATTGAGATGATTTTTTCTTGCTGTTTTGACAATCTTTACCTATAGGTATAAAATATTGTACATTTTTGGGTACTCTAATTCATAACTACAGGGATTTGCTGTAATAACGGCATTAAGTTTATTTGACCGCTCTTGTTGAATTTTGAAAATGTTGTGGGTCCTTCTGGGGAGCAAATCTGGATGAGTTGGCACAAAGTAAAAGGACAAAAATGTAATCTCAAGCAAAGGATGGATTCCGTGACGCCTGTGAGCTGGGTCTAAGATGTTTAATTGTGTCATTACTGATTGGCTTCATATTGCTGGTGTGTGTTACCAAATGAACTGACTGATTCCCAGACGTCTTCCTGGGCTGATCAAGGAAAGGGAACTATTTATAACTTGGCTTCAGGATAGTGGAGCCCAGTGCTGGTTTGCAGATTACATGACCTCTTAATTTTTCACAAAATTAATATTTTTATAGTTAAATTGAATTCAACTAGGAGAAGGATATTTGTTGGTTTTATAGCACCCCAAATATCCACAATGAATACACACACACACAAGATTAAAGTTGCTAGAAAAATAAAAGACAAAGCAAGCCAGGCAAGCTTCAGTTACAAGGCAGGACCTCTGGGAGTTGAGACTGTCTCTGGAGCCATATTAAATTTTAAATATTTTTTAAAAAGTTGAAGTTGCAAAGGGTATCAAATTTGTGTTTAATGAGTATAAATGATATGAACGCCTGTTTGAGTAATGAAGAAAACTGGAAAATAGCATTTCATGTGAATTCTTCTTACTTCACATCCCTGTTTTCAGTGATAAAATTTTCAAACTTGATGGAAGCATTAGAGAGCCACAACTTTGATAAAAGTGATTGCAGGACGATCTATGTAATTTATAATTACATACTTACGTAAGTAAATATAAATTATTTACTTATGTATTAATTTTTTTAACTTCCTAAATGTCTAAAAGGTATTGATAAAAGGAAATCGCACTCCTATGAAAACATGCTTGTGTAATCAGGAATGCTAGCTAGCTTGAATCTGAGGCTTCATAATTTCAAATCTATTGTGAATGTTTTGAGTATTGAAGAGTTGCTGAATTATAAGATGTATTATGTTTAATGGAGCCTTGGTGGCTCAGTAGTTAAGAGCTTGGCTGCTAACCAAAAGGTCAGCAGTTCAAATCCACCAGGAGCTCCTTGGAAACCCTTAAGGGCAGTTCTACTCTATCCTATAGAGTCGCTATGAGTTGGAATTGACTCGAAAGCAATGGGTTTGGTTTTGGTTGTATTATGTTTAATGGCCTGTACACATTAAGGCTAGTAAGAGAATATCCCTTTCAGTAAATTTTACTGGCTAATCCTGCTTCGTCTGATGACCAAGTCCTTAAAGATTTCTATGATTTATATAGAAAGGGGAAAAAGCAGCATTATGTTCATTTGTTAGAAAATGAACTGTACTTTAGTTTTATTTCTCTGAGATAAACAGTATATTTTCCAGATTTTCTAAATTTAAAATCTGGTTAATAGTCAGATTCATAATCAGACTTTTTATATTTGAGGAGAAATTTTCTTAGTGTGTATTCTTTATTTGGAGGCAAAAAAGTAGATCAAATAAGATATTACCAATGGCTCTTACTACTCTAATAAATTGGAAATCTCAATAGAAGCAGTACACCAATTCATTATTCAGAATAACTTTAATAATTTTCCCTTATCAATTTATATCTCTCTTTGCTGTTACTTTATAATTTTAGCATTTTAAAAATGACACTTTCCCTCACTTATCAACTTCTATCTGATTGAGTTTGAAGTGTAACTAAATAGTGACAATTATGATTTAAGATAAGACTTTTCTGGAATTCATGAAGGATCTATTCTGTTTTTCTTACTCTCCATAATAAAATCACCACTTTTGTTGAGAAATCATTGTCATAATGCCCGGTGTTTTATTATTGTTGTTGTTGTGACTGGTATTGTGACTGGTATTGTCATTAGAAACCCTAGCGGACGGGAGTGCTTTGGCTGGTCTGTTGTTGATTTTATACCCACCCAGAGCAATAAATGGCACAAGGGTCCACAGGAAAATTAAACTGCTTCATTTAAAATAAGGGCCTAAATTTACATGAGAATGTGGGTTGTAAAATGAAATATAAATTTTAGTTGATGAATAATGACAGAAGTAATTAAACATGGCATGAAAAGCACAGCCTAGGGACTTGAGTGGATCCAAATGTGGCTAACATTTTTGTTTCTCAAATTTTAACTGGAAATGCTTAAGTCTTAAATCTTGGTTATTAGCGCCCCCTCCCTGCCCCCCAATCTCTTTTTGCTCTTTCATACTAGTCATATAACCAGGCCAGTCTCCTCTGCATTCATCTGAAGGAGACTGGAAAGTGTGGAGATAGTGCTATTTCAATATTAGTTACCTGAAAACAAAAACAAAAACCAAACCCACTGCCATCCAGTTGATTCCAACTCATAGCGACCCTGTAGGACAGGGTAGAACTCCCCCGTAGGGTTTCCAAAGCCCTTTAAATCTGGTTAATTATCAAATTCATAATCTTTACGGGGCAAACTGCCATGTCTTTCTTCTGCTGAGCGGCTAGTGCGTTGAAACTGCCAACCTTTCGGTTAGGAGCTGAGTACTTAACCACTGGGCCACCAGGGCTCCTCTCAGTTACCTTAGACAACCTAAAAATCTCCTAAAACTTTAAATGAGTTAATAATATTTTTAAATACTAAATAGTTGTCTTATTTACTATAACTATCTTGAGTCTAAAGTCAAGATTTTCACATCCATTAAAATTGCCTTAACACATTTTACATTAAGATAAAATCCCGTTTGTTATATAACCTTTATTATTGACTCTTAGAAATTATTTGTGTAAGATTTTAAGCAATAATTTTAAAAATATGATAGTTTAAAATTTTCTACATTTGCTTCATTAGTAAAGAATTGAAGATAAAATTGACCATAGAAAAGGAAAACATGCATCTTTTCTAAAAGCTAAAATGAGGTTCTTTGAGTTAGAAATTAGTATAGCATCAAAAAATGGCTGCAGCCATTCTGTCTAAGCTTTGTGCCCCAATGTTCAAATGTAAGTGTACTTTTTAAGGATTTTTTAGAACTGATGTGACAAAGCGTAAAATGTGGCAGCTCAAAACCATAAGTATAAATATAAATGAGTTACAACTCTGTAGTGATGGCGAAACAATGTCTTCTTAAACTAAAGACTTCCTGACAACTTCTAACATTAGTCATACTACCTGACAGTTGTAAAACCGCTTCCTCTTGATCACAATGTCAAGGTTGATACTTTCAGATAACTCTTGTCAGTTTCCCAGAACTGACACCCACAGACAGAATACAAAACATTAAAGGAAGTATATAATTTAAATATTCTTTTTAAAAGTGGGTAACTATGTTTTTGATTTTCCAAAGTTGAATTGGCTTCACTGTATAAAGTTCCAAGGATTAAGTAATAAAATATTCAACCTTCAATCTGTTGCTTTGTTTTCAGCCCAATAGCCATGTTTCTCAGTATCTGTTGCTTTTAAAAATTATCTTTGGGGAAGGAGCTCACGTTAATAAAGTATATTATATATCATATTGTATTATATTGTATCACATTATATTAACGTAAAACTAGAACATTTTTAGTAAAAATTAAACCCAGTTTGACTAGGTGCATGTTTATACCTAAACTTTCTGCTAGCATTCTTTAAAAATGCTCCAACTTTCTATGGTATCAAACTGTTTTATTAAAAGGAGGAGATATTATCTGGTTTATTCAAAACCTTAAAATATGTTTAAACAGTTCTACCTTCTTTAATAAAATGTTAAACTTGAGATATGTTAATGAACAATTAAGAATATAGAGGTAAGTAAAATTTGTTTTTAAAAATTACATAAATAGTTCTCTCTAAATTTTAATACCACTCATGTCAGATATGAATAAGACAAAAACTTTAATTAATGTATTCAAAGGAAGAAAACATATAGTTTAGAAACATCCAAAGGATCTTTTATATATATATATTTATTTGTTTGTTTGTTTATGTATTTGTTTGTTTTAATTTTGTTTGGCTAATTATTTTCAAAAAATCTCAGAATTTAGCTAAATATTTTTTTGTTTTTAGGAACTCTCAGAAAATGAAGTGGTTGGATCTTGTTTCTCTGTGAAGTCTTTCTTTTGGAGGGTAATGTCTAAATCCTTTGTATTAACTTTCTTAAGTTTTGGTTCCAGATGGGAATTTGAAAGTTAAATGGGAGTTAAGAAATTCACTTTTAAAAATAGATTCTCAGATATATTCATTCACCTTCTTTATTAACTTTTATTCTAAGATATCTAGGTGACTGACTGTTATTTCTTCATTTATGATTAAGAACTTCATATAGTTAACATATTGCTTTGAAGTGAGTTCTTTGTGGAACCAGCTTTATCCCAAATTCTTAAATAGCTTTCTCCAAAACCCTTTTCTCTGTTTTCTTATGACTCACAATGAATTCATATTGTTTACTCCTTTGCCAAGAGAGTGGAACCCAGGTGTGTTCTGTGATGAGTTTGTTCTATGAGCAGTGAATGTGCAGACTTCGTTGAGAAGGAAGACTT
The DNA here is from genome assembly GCF_000243295.1 of Trichechus manatus latirostris. Classification (NCBI taxonomy): domain Eukaryota; kingdom Metazoa; phylum Chordata; class Mammalia; order Sirenia; family Trichechidae; genus Trichechus; species Trichechus manatus. Next base: position 10,243,763 of record NW_004443968.1, on the reverse strand, counting down.
TCCACCAGAACTAACTCCATAATTAATGCTTTTTTAAGGGCTACGCTTTCAAATGGCTCATCTTTCAACATTCTTCTTTCCACTTGACTACTACCAAATGAGTCTTCCACTTAACAGTGTTTTCTGTGAGATTATATTCATCCTCAAATGCTCTTTATTAATCTTTCTCAATCTCTTGAGCTGTCTGATTTTTTAATAACAAATGTGCAATTTAAAAAGATAACTTTTAGGTATCCAAGGTACAGTGGTCAAATGTCTTTTTCTGGGTGTATGGTAAGTGACAAACAAACTGAGTCACAAAGACACACCTTTAGAGGTCATTTAATTTACCATTTAGGAAACTAAGGCCCAGAGAAGTGTTGTCATTCCCCTGGAGTACCCAGGTGGGGTGATCAGAAACAGTATTTTTTTTCACTTTCTGAATGTCATAGAAATAAATGTTTGGGTAACGACTTAAAGCAGTGGGGTTTCTCTTTGGATTGATGAGGAATAGGGAAGCCATTTGTAAACAAAACTGCCCCCTTAGTTTGTGTTGACTGGCATCCTTTTAAATTCCTCTTGTGTTTTGTGATCCTTTCCTTAGCATCTCCTTAAGCCATCCATTAATGGATGTGTTTGAGGGCCATGAGGTTGCTGTGTTTAATGGCCTATTTTACAAAACCAGAAAGTCAGTGACCAAGCCTACTTTGGAGAGCATGATCTTTTATATTCACATTCACAGGTCACTCGGATAACTGACACCGTTGTTCTTTAAATACTGGTATTCTGATGAACTTTCAGAGGAGATGTATATGAAATTTTCAGACATGCAGAAAACTTAAATAACTCAGATAAAATCTTATGCTTTGTGAGCTGAACAGGATGTGATTTGGAAGAAAATTTGATCAAATTAATTTTATAAGGATCAATATATGTGTCCAGGAGATAGCCACGAAGTTACTGAGTAAAAATGAATCCTGGTGAGAACATGCTCAACCAGAGTGACGGTTCTACTTGCTATATCTTAATTTTCTTGAGGGCAAAGTAATTAAAAGAAAAGAATGAAGTGATACAGGGATATTCTAGTTTTCCAAAGGCATAACACTTAGAATGCAGCAAAACACCATGTTTTAGGGTACAAAACATAAAGCAATGCATATGCAGTTACCATATTTCTCATGAAAGCAATAAAAATTATGTGCAATCAAATTGGATTACCCTGATTAAATAAACATTTCATTAAAGAATTTTAACTTCTGGTTGAAAGGTCGTAACTTTATGCAGTTCTTTCAAATATTTAGCATATGTAACTTTCTTCCCAGTTATCTCTATTGAATGGACATCCAGATTCTGATGACTGGGAGTTAGTGGAATAAACCATCTTACAAGAACATTGTAGTAATTAAAGAGAAATTTCACTATTTTTAAAGTGGAGAAGACTAGGCTATGCCAAGATACCTCATGTAAAAAATGGAAAAAAGGATCATAATACAAAGGGCAGAGGGTACAGAGAATAATACAGAACAACTCAGTTATGTCAGAGCACCCCCTTATGGTGGGGCCAAGCAAAAGCATGGTTGAAGGAAGGCATTGTAGACTAAAAAGAGTTGTTGTTAGGTACCCTTGAATCATAGCGACCTATAGGACAGGGTAGAACTGCCTGGTAGGGTTTCCAAGGAGCGCCTGGTGGATTTGAACTGCTGACCTTTTGGTTAGCAGCCAAGCTCTTAGCCACTATACCACCAGGACTCCTTGCTTATGATCCTGCGTTGCAGCTATATTCTGCACAGCTCAACTATATATGACATACACCCATTGAAAAGTTCAGGTATTATCTCTATGTGGTAGATAGGCAAGCCTCTCAGAAAACAGTGTTTGTAACTTTTAATTAAAAGTCCAAAAAAGAGGACTCTACAACTCAAACGCAGGCCTCATCATTCCTTTACCATAAAATTATAACATATATGTAATGATTTTCTACTAGTGTATAGGAAACCTTGGTGGCATAGTGGTTAACAGCAACAGCTGCTAACCAAAAGGTCGGCAGTTCAAATCTATCAGACACTCCTTGGAAACCCTATGGGGCAGTTCTACTCTGTCCTATAGGGTCACTGTGAGTCAAAATTGACTCGATGGCAATGAGTTTGTGGGGTTTTTTTTGTTTTTGCTTTAATTAGTGTATATTTTGAGCAAAGATAATAAAAGCTTAACAATTGTTGCTTGGCCACAGTTAAGGTTGGAGAGGTAGTTCAAAATCTAAAGTGCACATAAATACTTTCTTGGCACCATAAATTGCATCAAGAAGCAATAGAAATAGGGAAAGAAAGTTTAAGGATTAAAAAAATCAGGGGAATTTCTCTAAGGATTATAGTGCCAGTGAATCATCTTCTAAGAAAAAAGGGATCGAATCTTTATTATTAGATGAGACACTTCAAACGAGGCTGGACAAAGCACTGGGAGGGTTTTCCGTGAAGGCAATCCCGCTTTGAGAGGATGGATGGACTACAGAACAAATCTACTTGTTGGACTTCATCATCGTGGGCAATTCACTGGAATAAACTCAGTAGGAAAAGGAAAAGATAGAGCCTGCCTATGCCTGGGATTGAGCTCATAATTGCTCCACGCTCCAGGCTTTGCAGCACAAAACAGTCCTTCTAGGCTGTCATTATCTCTTCTTTGTAGCGTCTCGTGGATCATTTGATTAAATAAAGGCACACGCACCCAGTGCTGAAAACAGACGAAAGGGCTGACTCCACACATGGCTTATTGTAAACACACAGCAGTGTCTTTCACTCCAGTTTCACAGTGCCTGGGTCTCATTTGGAAGGATTAGGTTGTGCACAGGTAATAAAACCCAGGGTAACAAAAAAGAAGGATTATTTGTCCGCACCAGGAAGAGGATTGGCATGGCTGAGTGGTTCTTTGCCCTGTGTTAAGGCTAAATAGATTTTTTATTTTGGTTTGTTTTTTAATGAGGATCTATCTACAATAATATGAGACAGTGATCCAGTTTTTCAAGGAATGTAATTAATAAACTTCATTAACTAGAATTGAAATATAGAGGTGTTCTCAATTTATATGCCAGATTCTACAGCTTCCCAATTCATTAATGGAATTTAGACTATACTTTATTATGGAGTACGGTTAAGTCTCATATGCTTTATATGAACCTAACAGGGTTATTACCTAGAGTTATTACCACCTGCGTTTTATTTCCTCTATGCCTTTGATTAGCCTTTCTCAACAATCTGTACCCAAGGATATATTTCATCTAAGCATAACACAAAACATTTCCGTAAATCCTGTACCAATTAAATCCCCTTTTTTTTTTTTTGTATCATGAGTTTCTTAGGCTCTATCCAAAAGATGAGATAGGGTGGATTAATCGTGGATTCGGTATGGTAGGGAAGTTGTGTCAGTAACGCCAGATTCCAATCTCAGCCTTGCAAACCTCTAGCCATTTGGCTTTGAGTAGGGATTTATCCTCTCTGTGCCTTAGTTTCTTTACTTACAAATGAGATGTTTGTTGTAAAAAACACATGCATGAAAACTCCAGCACATAATAATTGCCCCCCAAAAAATGTGTATTTCTTTCTGTGTGATCAATCTGTCTTTCAGACTGGACTAATTTACTATTCCCTGTTGTTATTAGCACCGAATATTCTCATCTCATCATAATAACATTATCTGCTCTAAAAGTCTCCTGATAGAAACTTTCAGCTCCACCATGACAATCGGTCTTTAGTGTCTCTTGCTCATCTATAGCTTTCTTAACCCACCTCTTGCTGCTTTAGGCCTTAAGAGTAATAAGTCCTTTGGGTTGCTTTCTTGTGAGCAAAGGCAGCAAAGGGAAGTGTTATGTGGGGCAAAATTTCTGTTACTATAGCAATAGCTCTTTAATGGGTACAAAAGATTAACATGTGTAATGTAAGGTTAACATGATGATCACTGTTATTGTTTGTCCATGAAATATTTATTCTTCTGGAGCCTCTCATATTTTTGACATTAGAAACGGTCTTCAAAGAATTTTGAAGCAGGAGACTTGGGAAAAATGATTCTTTCCGTGATTTCTCTTGCTGTGTTTCTTTTCTCTGCTACATGTATCAACAAAAGCCTGAAACCACTTACACATGATCCATCACTGTATAACCTCTGGGCTTTATTTTCTTGACCACTGCAGCATCAGACTACTAAAGAACGCAGTGGCTGGCAGCTGTAGGTATAGTGCATTGCATTTATCTTCATTGTACTGAGGACATTTTCTGACAGTGACTTAGAAGCAAATACTTTTTTTTTTCCCAAATAAGTATTTTGAAGAGTAATTCGAATGCTAATTGAAATGAGGGGTTGATAGTGGCACACAGCTTTCCCGTACAGCTCTGACCATTCACTTCCATCCAGACGCGCGGCAGGCCTGCTCTTCCTGTCCCGGGCTTCTGCAGAGCAGAGCTTCAGAGTCCTTATTGCCAAAATGCACAAGTAAGTTGAACCACTCAGTTTGTTTGTTTTTTCTGAGCTTGCGTGAGCTGTGACCTCTGAGGGCTGACTTAACTGTGCTGAAAATCTATTTCCTATCCTAACCTATTTTATACGTGAGAAAAGGAATTAAAATCTTGAATTCTTTTTCAAGGAACAGTATAACTAAACTAATGTTCTCCTATCATGCTGGCTCACCAGTTCTAAAATCTTACTAAAAGTGAGTGTTATTGACTAATTGCCCCAGACTTTGAAATTTATATTTTTACCTGGGATTTGTTGTTCTTTATTAAACCTGAATCAGGATGAATATTCCTTAAGAAAGTGGATCTCAAACTTTGGTGTGCTTAAGAGTCACGTGGGACACTTACTATAAGTGCAGATTCTTCTCCACTCTATAGAACAGAATCACATCCAGGAGGGTCAGGCCCTGCACTTTCAATAAACGGCCCGCTAAAATTTGAGGACTACTGCCTTCAAAGTTTGAAGATGATTTCTTCTTTGGCGGGCTTGTTTCTTTATTTTGAAGCTGGGTTTGTTTTCCTTTCTATTCCCCCCCCAACCCCGCCACCATTGTTTTTTTTTTATTTCCCCCTTCAAATAGAGTTCTCTTTCAACAAGGACCTGGTTGAAAACATTACCTTAGGTAAAAACACCAGCAGTAATAAGCTAATTTTCTTATGGGATGTCGTGGACTTGTTTAATACATCTTGCCTTTTAGGTGATCAGTAAGTAATTTTTGGTTGACTGACGATTCATACTTTAAGAAATATCTATTATTAGATGTATTCTAATATTTATAAAAAATTAATAGAGGAATGACTTAATAAATTAAGTAAACATTTCATAGTATTTTTAATAGGCTCCTACTTCTCTCTTCAAATGTTCCAAATATCCTGACCAATCCACCTTCCTGATCAATAAATTAAGAAGCACATGTAGGACTTAAATAACATAAATAATATTTATGCCATAGAGTGGAGAATACTTACAATTATATTAATTAATAGTACCTATTAGAACATAGGAGAAGGCCTGTGTGCATGCGCCATACAACCTTTAAAGCAGGGATTCTCACACTTAAACATGCATCAGAATCACCTGGAGAGCTTGTTAAACCAGAGTGCAGGGCCCCACCTCCAGAGTTTCTGATTCTATCCATCTGGGATGAGGCTGAAGAATCTGAATTTCTAACAAGTTCCTGGGTGACACTGATGCCGTTGGTTGTGGACCACACTTGGAGAAACTTGTTATACAAAAGAAGGAAATTTTTAAACAGAGCAACATGTGACTCAGAAAATGTCAGTGAAAAATGCCTTGGAGATCATCAAAACTAGCGGTTTACAAAGTTTTTTTTTTAACCTGTGGGATTCCCCTCGTCACCACCCCTTCAATGAGTTCCCTGGAACTTTGATTTATAAAATAGTTAAAAGTAATAAATGTCTATCTTAGATTAAAATGCCATTGTTTATAGAATGTACTTTTCTCTACATAGATCTTCCTTACACAAACACACACAGAAGAGTACTCAATACAGTTGTCCCTGGAGTGGACCCTGAAAAACCGTGGATAAGAAAAGCAAAGTCCAGAGAGGGAGCAGCCACATCACACAGCCAGCAATTGCTAGAAAGATGCAAGTGGATATTTGTATTAAGCACATGTCTTTTCTACTATTGGTGGCCAAAGTTTATATCTTCTACCTTTACCTTATAATTTTATTTCACGTTTAGTTTCTAATTCCTCACATTTAGACTAAATATTTATCTGTATTATGACTATGCAGTTACTTAATCAAATTCCCAGCTGAACTATGGAGTACTTCTTAAGAAAATTGTCATTCTTAACAAAAATTATTGAAGAAGGAAACCCAACTCTTTCATAATGGTATCTAGTTAGTTAAGTCTTTGGAACGCCTCCTCTCTCTTTTTTTCTTTTAGCCTTTTAGGCAGGTCACCTTGACTTCAACATTCATTAGCTCTGTTTTTTGTGAAGAAATTGTCTCCCTTCTCATCCCCTTCTAGTTTCCCAGGTCACTTTGGAAATATTCTTCCAGGTTATATAAGTGCATGTTGTAACAACTAATGGCAGTAGGTAAAACCTCCATTCAGTTCCTTTTATTTCTGTGAAAGCATAAGGGATCCCACGGAGAGCGTTCTTTCTCTTCCCTAGCCTGTAAGTCAAGTTCTGGTTCTCATGCAAAAAGGAGGAGGAGGAGCAAGCAAGCAAGGCTTTCAGACATGGTACTGTTAAAGAACCTAACTTAGCATTGCTAATTGAAGACTGTGTAACCTGGATTGTACCCAACTATTGTTTGACTAAGGAGCCCTGGTGGCATAAAAGTTAAGAGCTCAGCTGCTAACTGAAAGGTCGGTGGTTCAACCCACCAGCAGCTCCGTGGGAGAAAAGACCTGGCTATCTGCTCCCGTAAAGATTACAGCCTAGGATAGCCTATGGGACAGTTATACTCTGTCCTACAGGGTCACTATGAGTCAGAATCAACTCCACGGCACATGACAACAACATTTTTTGACTAAATGGCAGTGTGTGATTTCTGCTCCTAGAAAGTACACAGAATATGACATTAGGTATATTATTCCACAAGCTTAAATATTATAAGTATAAACATATGTGGTCACATAATAAAAAACTAGAAGGTGGTTTCATGTACTAGCTATGTGGGGAAAACTAGACTTGAGTATCATTCAAATATAAACAACTCACTTAACTGGAAAACACCCTTTGACAACATTTTGCTTAAGTCGTGATTGTCTTTAAACTTGTGAGGGAGTCTCTGCCCTGAAGATGTGTATTGGGAGAAGCTCAGGATTAAAGATTAGAAATGTTGGATTCTAGTCACACATCCACCATTTATTAGCTCAACCTGTCTGAATCTCAAATTCCTCATCAGTAAAATGGGGACAATAGGCCTTGCTTTCCTGCCTCATAAGGTTTAGTAAATGTACATATACACATTTTTGAATTCTAAAGCTCTATATAAATGGGCAGCTTTTAACTCCTTCATCTTCACTAAGAAGGTAATTTCTTCTTACTTGCCATAATTTTTATTGTTGTTGTTCTTTCTTTCTCTGCCACTCATATTTCTTAACAAAACTTTCAAACCCAAAGTTTGGAACCTGATTCCCTAGAGTCTGCTGTTATAGGTGGTCTCAGCAACACAAGTGGTCAAATAAATAAATGTATAAGTTGCACACCAAAATCTATTGCTGCATATATAATAAGTAGCATGGGATAATAAGTAGCATAGAATTATTATATAATAATAAGTGGCATAAAAAAAAACAACGTAAAGACCACTTGGTGCAATGAATTCCAAACTAATATTTTAATATGAGGAAACCCTTGGTTTAAACAAAATCCAATGTGGAAAACAGATGGGAGCAGAGGGAGTCCAGCTGAAATGGGGTCCTAGGGCCCCTGTGGACCTTGGAGGTGCTTCATGAAACCCCCAATGCACTTCAGAACACAGCTGAACACTGCCCTTGAGATCACAGAGATGAGAGAGATAGTCGTGTGTTGATGTTAATAAGGCAGGGCCACCAAGCAATGCTGAAGATTTGCAGTTCAACAAGGCAGGGAAATATGCAGTGTGATCTGGAAAGATTTCCATTAAAATTTTCAAAATCTTAAAAGTATTATCTTTTGAAGAATGTGGTTATAATTTTCCTAATAAAAGCACTTTGAAATGCATGACTTGATGATGCCAGATAAAAACGGCAATGGCATTACTATGGTATTAAAAAAAAAAGGTAGAACGTCAAACTGGACGGGAGGGTTGAACAAAGTAGGCTATAACTTTATAATGTTAACATAGGTGAGACTAAGCAAAAATAAGGCTAATCCATATTTTGAAGTTGAGAGGACTGCCGAATTTCTTCATGAAATGACTGCAAGTGAAGAAAAGCATGCTTTGAAAGGAACAGCAAATTTTGTAACACTGTTTAATGCTGAATCCCAGATTGAAGGGGTTTTAACATTTTAGCTACTTTCTCTGGCTTGCTCTATATGTTATTTTCCTCGAAGAGATTATATGGCCATTTTTAGTATTGACTCATTAATTTTTTAAAAATCTGTTTTTGTACACTGGCTTGAGTATTGTGATTTAGAATTTAACATCATTAAAAATCATGGAAGAAAATATTCAAATAACTGGAATTAGAAATAAGTGCAGACATATCTGCCAATATAAATCACATATGTAATTTCAAAAATAATATTAAATATTCGTGATGAAAGTTTCAGGCAAGACATCTTGGGTAGGTATATCGATTTTGTTATCTGGTTTATTGTACCTTAAGCAGTTCTTCAGTGAGCTGAAATTCAATTATGTGTTTCCTAATGTGGCAAGAAAAAAGTTTTTAAATTATCTGAAAAGAATTTGTAATTAATCTTGCAGCTGAAAAACCAACTGTAAAATCCATTTATAACATGAAAAAATAGATCTTCAAAGGCATTAGTAATTACAAATTAAATATCACAGTGTGGATGAGACCTTTGATATTTGTGTTTATTTTATGCATATTTTGACACATGCGAATATTTTCTGATATTCGTAAGTATCTACATCTTGTTATTTTAAGAGTAGAAAAGTTAGACTGTATTTTGAGCCCACTCACCTCTTTTATACAATAACCTTAAATTTATCCTAAGATGATAATATAATAATTTACTAATAATAAATTAATAGTATTAATAGTATAATTAATAGTATTAATTTATGACCAATGACTAATAATTTCATGAATTTTTTTTCTTTTGAAAAATGGTAACTGCCATTTTTTTAAATTGTTGCAACAAGGGTAATACCAAATGAGATATTTTGGTTTAAAATATGATATGCTAATTCAGTTCTCCTTTGCCAAAAGTTTCAGACCCAAAGTTTACATCTGTCAGACCTACACAGAAAATCACATCTTTGGAGAGGAATAGTCAGTATCACCTTGATTGAGGGACGAGACCTCAAGGCAATGGATTCAAACGGGTTGAGTGACCCCTACGTGAAGTTCCGGCTTGGACATCAGAAATACAAGAGCAAGGTAACCATATCTCTGTTGTGTTCCTGTCAGTATTTGGAAGGCGGTAGTTCTTAATACCTGTGCTTTGAGAGATGAAAACACTAGATCTTAAAAAAATACTTTATAGAGCTTCTTTTGAATATCAGTATCAGATAACATGACCAACAATTGTACTGCATTTCTTACTTTATGAGTTATGTGACCATGGGTAAACTGCTTACTTAACTTCTCTATGTCTCAGTTTCTTCATATATAAAACAGGAATGATAGTAGTACCTAGCTCTTAGCATGGCTATGAAAATTAAAAAAAAAAAAATTGTGGGAAGAACATAGGTCAATGCCCGGAGTATAAAGTGCTCACAAGTATTGGCTATTGTTATTACTACTGCTACTACTACTAGCATCAGTATTGCCAAGAGCATTATTTTACAGACCAGAAGTCTTTGTACATCTCTCTGAGCCATTTTATTCAAACTAATGTGCACCAATGCAGACTGCAAGATTTTTTATTTATTTAGAAACAAACAAAAATAACACACGTGCAGAATGTGCTTCTTAGTTCAATCAAGTATACGAGACCAAATGGGCAGCTCCTGTCTAGAAGCAGGACAAGAAGGCAGGAAGGGACAGGAAACTGGACCAATGGATACAGAAAAGGGGAGTATGCTGTCACATTGTGGGGACTGCAACCAATGTCACAAAACAATATGTGTGGAAATTTTTGAATGAGAAATTAACTTGAGCTATAAACCTTCACATAAGACACAATAATAATAGTAAATAATAAAGCCAGATTTCTACTGTCACTAGCTGTTTGAGGCAAGTTACTTAGCCTCTCTCTGTCTCAATTTTCCCATCTGTAAAAATGAAAATTAAAATGATATCTACCAAATAAAGTTATTCAGAAGATTAAATGAATATATGTAATGTATGTAAAGGGTTTAGAATACTGCCTTACCTGTCTATAATAAGTACTCAATAAATGTTAGCAGCAAAAGGAAAATAATCAATATATTGTGTAGTAATAATTATATTAGTAGTAATAATATATTAATATTATTATTATTTTATTATTGACACAAGTAATAATAATAAGTAAAAGTCATAGTAGTCAGTTATCTTTTGGGCACGTGTCTTATCTGTGTTGTATCCAGATATGACCTCTTTAATGGTCAGTTTTTAAAGTTGAAATTCATAGATAGTTTGAGACAACTGATTACATTCATCTTGTATTAAAGATCACATTCCACTCTGATGAAATTCTTTCAACTTGGTGTCATCCTTTTTCTGGGTTTTTGATAAATGCCTGCCTAAGTTCCTTCTGGCCCAGGAAGCTTTCATCAGTCCTTAAGGTAGTTAGAAATGTAACAGTGCTGATTCATTAGCAACCAGTGAGTACTGCTAGCATGCTGATTGGTTACCTTATTGAGTGCCCACATGAAAAGGGAAAGCATGATTTCTGACCTGAAGGAAATCTTGTAGGCAGGGTCCGATCACCCAGTAAGCAAGGTAAGCACTGGCTTACTTGTGATTATTTACTAATCTGTAGTGAACAATTTCACATGGGTTTCACCACATCTGTGAAAACGTCTGCGGTGAAACCCATGTGAAATTGTTCACTATATATTAGTAAGAAAGCACAATTAAGCCTGTAATTACTTTGCTTACTGGGTAATCTGTCCCGTCAGGGATTGTAAATTTAAAAAGAGGCTTTGATTCTGTAGGAAGGTGCTGTGGGATTGGGAGAGAGAAAGATTTCAGCCATAACTAGAGGCAGAATCTTCGATGTGGTGAAAAAATGTTAAATTGTTCACTACAGATGATCTGGTAAGCAAAGTAAACACCGTGCTTACCTTGTCTACTGGATAATCCACTCCTACATATAGGGAAGACAACCCTGAAAAAGAAAACTGAAAAGTTAGGTTGTATAAGGCCAAATAGGTAAGAAGGACTACTCTCCAAAAGGCCATAGTAGATCATCTGAGCCTCATTATGAGGCATTTGAATTATCATAGCATTCATCCAGTGCCATCTGTATTTTTTCTGCCATGGGGCTTAATAATGTATTGTGACCAAGCTATTGATTCCAAAAATAGGTACCTATGGCCACTTCTATCTTTTCCTTTACCAATTAACACCATTTCCATGTTCTAGTAGGCTTAAAACATTACTTATTTTTATAGTTCTGCTCTTTAGATATGAAATATAAAACCCAGCTATGGACATGTGTCTCTCTTTGCTCTTTCCTTCCATGATCTATTGCTGATTAATTTCAGATTATGAACTTTAAAAATTGTGATTCATTTGCATTACCTTTTCACATACCATACTTCATTGCTTTCGAACTCTTTACATCTGAAGATCTGTCTGTCATACATTAAAAAGAGAAAAGGACACTGTATGCCCCCCTGCTAAAAAGAAAGACCAGGGAAACAAACATGAATTTTGCTTAACCCAACGGTGGATGGAATTTTAAAACATATCAATATAGATTGCTCCGTTCACTGATTCAATCAGATATCTTGATACTTGAAGTTGCAAAATTGTATCTATACATATAATATATACATATATACACACAGAGAGATATATAAAGGAGCCCTGGTGGCACAGTCGTTAAAAAGATTGACTGCTAACTGAAGATTGGCAGTTCAAAACCACCAGTGGCTCTGCGAGACACAGATGTGGCATCTGCTTCCATAGAGATTGACAGCCTTGGAAACCCTGTGTGGTCACTATGAGTTGGAATTGACTCAGCAGCAGTGGGTTGGGTGTATATTATATAATCTCCATGTTACATTCTTGCATATGTAATATGGAGATTATATATATATATTTATATTTAATAATAATATAATAAATATATTTATTAATTCACAAACTTTTGAGCATGGTCTTGGAGAAAATTCTGAAGCTGCAGTCAAAGTCTTGAGTTAGTGTGTATATACTTAAACTCCAGGTCTCAGTTTCTCCACATATAAAAGGGGGTGATACATCAGTGCTCCCTCTGAGGAAAAGTTTACCTGGCCACCTCAAAGTTTCTTACTTTTTCCTCATGCTCTCACAGAACTTCATTGTCTGGTTTGCACATATTCAGCTCAGAATTCCGATGTGTAAGGGGAGTAAGAAAAACTCTAAGAACTCTCAGCTTCCTCTGTTATGAGATGAATGGCTATGACATGTATGTTTTCATGCATTAACCATGATTATGTAAAAGAAATGATGGTATCTGGGTGAGCTATTTCATTTATAGACTGTTCCCCTTTTCTATGTAATTAATGTCTCTCATCTGCTATTCAGGATGATCAGGAGGTGCCTTTTAATTTTCAGGGCACATCATTTAGGATCCTTTCAGATGATACGAGGTAAAGATGCTAGAAACTCATTTCCATAATGTCTGGATCTTTTGCTCTAATAGCACACTTACATGTTTCTGTAGGTAGTACCTGAAGTTTGATTTTGTGTCTTAAGTTAAATTTTTTAAAGACTAATATTGATTAATTTTTTATTTTTCCAGATTATGCCAAAAACTTTGAATCCTCAGTGGAGGGAACAGTTTGATTTCCATCTCTATGAAGAAAGAGGAGGAATCATTGATATCACTGCATGGGACAAAGACGCTGGGAAAAGGGATGATTTTATTGGAAGGTTTGTGCAGTTTTTGCTTTTGTTGACCTTAGAGAGGGTAGGTAGATTTTGTTAAAAGAAGTTTTGTGTTAAGTCTGGTTAGTGTAATCGATCTTTAGTGTTTTGAAGGAAGAGATCTTACCATTGGTAAGGCAATGATACTTGGATGAACTGAAAAGTAGATTTGAAGACTGACCAGTAGGTGGCAGTTTTGACCAGTTGATGGACAGAGGCTCTCTGACTTGGATATCCATCCAGAAATTTTCTCCAGATGTCAGAAATACTGTGTGTAGAAGTTCTGGGAGTTGAAAAACAGGAATCTCATCCGATATAAAATACTTAAAGGAACAAAGACCATATTCATAGTCTGTAAAGTGATCTGAGATAATATTTATTTTCATAAAGCATATTGTGACCATAAAATGCATTATTTCCTACAACTCCCTACAAAGTAGAGAATCTTTATAAGCTCTTAGGAGTTCACAAATCTGTAAAGAGTTCCCAAGTTTTAGTGAAGGAAGCATGGTAAGCGAGGCAGATCCATGTTAATCTGATAAGTGCAGTGAAGAAAAGGGTGTTTTGAAGCTTGCATGACATCGCCTCAAAGCCAAGGTTATTTTGAATAACCACTTGAATCATATGAATGGTTTTCTTATTTTAAAGACTATTTTTATATTTTTTGATAGTGATATATGTGTTTTTGTATCAAACCCACTGAAATCAGACAATATTGAAATAAAGCATTGGTGTATGGAAGAATCTATTAGTTTAAAAAATTCTTTATTCATTGTAGTTTCTATGATTTTCAAGTCTTTAAACATAAACATCTAAAAAATTTTATACTTTAGAAAAGTGAAAACAGGAATCCAACCCAACATATTTATCTCTTCATTTTTTAAAATGATTCTGATATATATATGTTTTAAGCAATGGTTTTCTTCGTAGAAATATAAAGCGAGAGATCAAAGATTAGCCTCAGTTAACCTCTAATATTTTACTTATAAAATGAAATTGAAAACCCATCATTGTAATCTGATACTATGTTACATTTAAATCCTTTTTAAAAGATAGGCTTTCATTGTACTTTTTCCCTTCAGTAAAACACTATTTTCAGAGATTTCTTAAATATCTTGTTTTCTTAATGGGGATACCACTAGGATAAGTATAGATATACATCTGTTAGTACACTTAATACATTTTATTTAATTATATGTTTAAGTCTGACTCGCTACATAGATTATGAACTCTTTCAAGTAGGTGCTATCTAGCTATTACTTAAAGGATTAATTTTAAGAGTTACTAAAATTTCCTCAAAGTTATGAGCTATGTTTTTTGTAGTTTAGGGAAACATTAGCTGTATTGGTGACCACAAGATAATCAGGTTGATGATCATCTGTAACTTGCTACCTCGACTTCATTACCTTATATTCAATTTTTTCCTCTATTAATAAAATCATCTACTGGCTCCTTGGACTTCTGGGTCTGTCTTACATTAAGTCCTTCTTATGTTCACATACTGTATCAAATTAGGCTCCCATTTTCTATTGATTTTTGTTTCATAATAACGTATTTTTTTCTCTGTTTTTGGAAATTATAAAAAATTTCTTAGCCCATTTAGTACCACCTTTCTCTTTCTTCACTTGTTAATAGTATGAATTCTTTAAGACTGTGAATATAGTATACAGAAATGGTTGGCATAGATATGGGCCTATTTCTCTCACCTTGCTTTGTTTCTAGGGTTTGCACGTATTTTAGCCAATTCTGAGAGAACAATGACAGATGACTGGGTAGAAGGACATTGGAGATTTCTCTAGATACCTGGAGGAGCTAAGAAAGTCTTATGAGGTTTTTGAAAAGAGGAGAAATCCATTTTCATAGGTATAATTGCCTATGAAAGCACTTTGAGCCAAAAAGTTTCAGAGTTCAGAAACAATAACACAGGTGTAGACCAGATGACAGCTAGGACAGTTTTTGAATACCAGTTTGAACAGGTTTATACAATGAAGGAAGTTATTGTTGAATTTTGAGATAATCAACAACGGACAACAGAATCTTGTTGTACACTCTGCTAATTTAAAAAAGATGCCTGTTGCAGAAAAAGGAAATGATACGGTGAACCATAATTTCAAGTCTAATTTGATGCCCAGAAAGCACCAGAAACTCCAGATACCAAACTTTATGCTTATTAAGTTGTACTTTAAACACATTCTGCACTGAAAAACAATACATTATTATACTTCAGTGGCAGGCAAATAAAGTTGCTTGTGTTTATTTAAAGATTGCATGGCAACAGTGGAGATAATGGATTATAATAGAATTTCTTAATTCCTAGACTAGTTTAGAACCAAATTATTTACCTTCCAATTAAATTTAAGTTCCAACGGCAAAGTAAAAGGAGTAAAATTGTCATTGTGGTCTTTGCCTTCTTTTGCAAGCTATCTTTGCAGCATTCCCATCTGTATTGACTTAAAAATTAGACACTATTCTGAAAACGTGGCTGTTGGCTGGTGAGTGAATTTAAATGTTATCATGGAGGGTAATACCGACCCACCTTTGGGTAACAACCTTTTTAAGGATACTGTCCAAACCAGTTCCAGATTTGAAAACACTTGTATGGATTAGACACTCCTTGGAAATCCTGTGGGGCAGTTCTGCTCTGTCCTATAGGGTCGTTATGAGTCGGAATCGACTTAACGGCAACGGTTGTGGTCTAAACCAGTTCCAGATTTGAAAACACCTGTATGGATTAGAGTATCTATATAGACTAGTTCATTGTGCTATACAGTAGTTTTGTTATGGTCTACTTTATTTTCCAGTATTGATCACATATAATGATTTTTGAAAATATGTTTTATAAATGCAAAATCAGTAGTAGAGTTTTTTTCATAATAAAAACAAGACTGGCTATGGTGAAAGAATCAGTTGTAAATCTGGAGTTGGAGTGTCAAAACAAAACTGTTTTAACACTGAATATTCCCACTCTTATACACACTTAAGGAGTCCTTGGTTGGCACAAACCGTTAAGCATTCAACTACTAGCCAAAGGGTTGGCAGTTAGAACCCACCCAGAGGCGCTGCAGAAGATAGGCCTGGTAATCTGCTTCTGAAAGGTCACAGCCTTGAAAACCTCATGGAGCAGTTCTACTCTGTACACATGGGGTAGCCATGAATTGGCATCGGCTCTATGGCAACTAACAACAACATTCTCGCTTGAACTCATGCAGTCAGGTTTTGCCCCCAACAATACACCAAAACTGCTCCCGTCAAAGTCACCTATGATCATCAGCTTGTTAAATCCAATACCCAAAATTCAGCATGCAGGATTTGGCTCATCATCTCCTTACCCTTGAGACATTTTTTCATTTGGCTTCCAGAACATCGCACTCACCTTGTTTTCCTCTTACTTTATTACGTTCTCCTTCTCGATCTCCTTTGTACATTTCTCCTCATCTCTCCTCACATTTTAATTCTGGAGAGCCTCAGGGCTCACTCCTGGGACATGTTTGTTCATTCTCTCCCTTGGTGACTTCACAAACTCTTGTGCTTTAAATATTGGTTGACAACTACAGATGTAAAGCTCCACGCCAAAACTCTTCTTTGAACTCTAGGTTTTTATAACTGCCTACTTGATAGCTCCACTTGAATGTCTAATAGGCATCTCAGATTCAGCACATCCAAAGCCAAACTTCTGATCCCCGCTCCCCCAAAATTTGCTCTACCTTCTGGCTTCTCCCTTGTTTATTGTTAAGGACAAAAATCTTGGAGTCCTCTTTGATTTCTTTCTTTCTCTCACTCTCATCAAAATCCATCAGCAACCTGCTAATATTTCCCTCAGCACATGTTCAGAATTCACTATCTCTCACCATCTGCATCATTATTATTCTGGCCCAAACCCCCATCAGCTTTCTCATGGATAATCTCAATAGCCTCCTAACTAACCTTCTTCCTTCCACCCTCCAGCTACCCCCAACACTCTGTTCCCTGTATAGCAGCAAGAGTAATATTTTTAAAACGTAAATAAAAGAATTTAACTCCTCTGTTCAGAATCCTTCAGTTATTTCCCATCTTAATCTGGGTAAAACCAAAGTCTTTATACTGGCCTATAAAGCTCCTCATGATTTGACCCTGTTACCCTTTCCCCTCAACTTCTACTATTCTTCCCCTTACTCCACTCTACTTTGCTCCAGCCACGCTGACCTCTTTACTGTTCCTTGAACATGCCAGACACCCTCCCACTTCAGCCCTTTGCCTATGTCTTCAGGTATCCACCTGCCTTGCCTCTTCACCTTCTTTACATCAGTACATAAATGTCACTTCAGGGAGGCATCCACACCAACTCTATTTAAAATTGAAGTTCTTTTCCTTAATTTCTACTGTATTTTTCTCCATAAAAGTTATCAGCATTTGACATGATATGCATTTCACTATTTTATCATCTGTTTCCCGTCACTAGAACGGAAGCACCATGAGGGCAGGGATTTTTGAGTGTTTTATTCACTGTTGCATCCTCAGTGCCTAGAAAGGTCTCTGGCACATAACAGGTGCTCAATAAATATTTGCTGAATTTGAATTTAAATACCTGAAGCTTGATTTAATACTGGAAATTATAACTCTTTCTTCTCTAAATAAATATAGAATCTGATACCAGGCATTACTGAAAAGGTAATTAGAACAACGTGACAGCATGACTTAGTGGAAGGTATAAAGTTTCAGTACAAATATGGAAAGATGTTTGGGTATAATGCAAAAGGGGAGAATTAATGAGTTTAAGGGTAAAATCAACTGAGTAATCTTCATATTTTAAAAATAACTAAATTGTTGTATTTGGGGGGGAAAAGTAGCCTATACATTTATCAAGATACTCATACCATAACCTTTTCATCATTATGATACCTGGGGAGTTAATGCCATCTGATTTTTAAATTTTATGCAAGGATAGATTACACAATGAATGAAAGGAACAGTAATAATACTTTACAACTTACAGGGCACTGTATTAGTTTCCTACAGCTACCATAACCAAGTGCCACAAACTGGGTGGCTCCAAACAGCAGAATTTATTCTCTCACAGTTCTGGAGCCTTGAAGTCAAAAAATTAAGGTGTCAACAGGGCCATGCTTCTTCTGAGAGTCGATAGAATCCTTTCTTGCCTCTTCCTGGCTTCTGGTGGTGCCTGTCACTCCTTAGCATTCCTTGGCTTATAGATGCATAACTCCAGTCTCTGCCTCCATTTCCACATGGCCATCTTCCCTCTGTTTGTGTCTCTTCTTATAAGGACACCAGTCTTATTGGATTAAGGGCCCTGTTCCCATATGACTACATCTTAACTAACTACATCTGCAACAACCCTATTTCCAAATAAGGTCACATTTTGAGTTCTGGTAAAGACATGAATTTTGGAGGATGCTATTCAACCTGGTACAGGCACTATTGCATATAATAGTTCTACTTTAGGGGGTAACAAATATAACTCATTTTATACTAATTTTGCAAAATGGGAAAAGTGAGGCCTAAGGAGGTTAAAAGGTTGCTCAACTAGTATGCAACTGGAGGGCCTGATCTGAGGCCCAGACTAGGTCTCCTGACTCCAGAGTCCATGCTCATTCTACCACGATCTTGTAGTCAGCATGTTCTTCTGAAACCATTAAGTGATCAATAAAATGTCAAGTAGTCACTTAAAGTGACTCAGGTGATATACACCATATTGCAAGCTTGATCAACAAATTTTACCTGTTGCTGAACTACAAATTTCAAGTGAAGGTGAAATAATGTTAATCTTTGTGTAATTATTTAACTTTCTGATCACCTGCATTTTAGCAGGCAAGACGGACTGCCACCTTTACGATAATCAGCTAATAAATCCTCATGATTGTTACGCTTTTATGCAGAGCAGTAATCTGAACAAATTGGCTGCTGACAGCTGCAGTAAATTGCAAGAATGAGTGCTGTCAGAGAACAAGTTGTTTTTATGAACATACAGAATAACTAAATCCCATGTCATGCAATTTTATTTAGTTGGAGTTATTTGCAATCCAATATAGCAAGATTTATAAAGTTATTTATTAGTGTGAAAATTTCTTGTTTTTCTTTAAAGTGACATTGATTTGGGGTACATATATTTTAGATTGGTGAACTGCTACTGACTTTTATTTGTGCATTGTTATCAGGGGCTAGGCAATGGTCCTGCCCATGGCAACAAAGTGCTGCAAGTGTAAGCTTGAACACAGAGCTGTATTTCTACAATGTTTTTATTAATGATCTACTATAAGAAAAACTTATGCTAAATTGGCAAGTTCTGGGTGAAGAACAAATGCTTGGAAATTCTGCCACCATAAAAGATAAATCTATTACTCTGTATTTAATGCCGAGGGATAGAGAATGTGGGCTGTGTAGTTGCACAGGTGTATATTCATATTCAGGTGCAGTGTGGCAAAGGAGGAAAACAGCCCTTTGACTTTAGATCTTAACCAAACTGTTTTTTTAAAGGCTGAAGGTGAATGCATTTGAACATTTGACACTGTACATACTGATTTGCAATGTTTCTTATTTGCAACACCAGTACTACCATGATTCTTTTACTTCCACATAAATAAGCACAGGATTAATCTGGCTGGATTATTCCTTTGACAGCACAAAGACAGCTAGCCAGAAAATTCCAAATGAAGTGGGCTTTTTTGAATGAAATCATTAGATCTCACCATTTTTCTTACTAAGAGTTGAGTGGAATATTTTATTAGTGAGATAGACAATAATTAAGTGACGAATGGCAAGTGTCATTGATTCTTCATAAACTCAACCCAGTATGTTAAGATTTCAGTACTTTTTCTTTCATGCATTATATTTTTTTTCTGAAGATTTTCTCAGAAAATTTATACTCATTGCAATATTTTTTATACAGTGGGGAAAGTTTCCAAAGATAGTTTCCATGCACTACTGTGTATATATTAAATAGTTTACCACTGAGTTTATGCATGGAGAATTGTACAAGTTTACAGAAGTATGTTGTGATAAAGCAATTACCCCAAAGATAGTTGAATAGTGACAACTTCTGACAACAAAAAGTAATGACAGCGATAAGCAATATGTAATATCAGAGATGGTGTAAAAACCTCTGCATAATCTTAAAACTTGACAAATACTTTAGTGGTTACATACTGAATTCTGAAAAATCCAAACATACCAAGGAGTTGTGTATTCTATTAATTATAATATAATATTTTATAATATATTATTTATTAATTATATTCATATACAGTAATTCTCATATATTAAGCCATCTCAAAAAGGTTCAAAAATGCATTAAATTTACTAAAAATTGTGTAGAATATATGTTTTTAAAGATTGCCTTCACCCCTAAAGAAAATCTATGGAGGCTTGTATTTCTGTTCTAAAGGTTTAACTTTTAAGTGTCTTGGTAAGCATGATGGCTTCCTAGTATTGTTAGCTAATACCTCAAGACACAGCATACACTTCAAAGTTCATTGTTAAAGGGAATAGAAGTAAATTTCTATCTCAGATATTTCTGATAATTTTGGATTGTTTGGGCTGTATTCTTGCTAGGTCTGATTACACCCTCAGGGATTTGGAAATCACCATGTGGGTGACATAGAGCTCGACTGGAGTAGAATTGTCATCTCTGCCATATTCTTGTTCATCAGTGTTGCTCTCTTGTGCTTACTCAATTAGCACTGTGTTCAACCCACAGTTTCTCTACTGGGATCTTTGAAGTCAATTGTCCATTTTGTGAGGATTAGTTTAGTTAAAGCTAGATAATATAATCCATAAATCCACTTACCAGTGCATATATGAACTGCAATTCAGTGAAAGCAAGTCAGCAAGGAAGGGTGCCACCGTCAACCCCTCTACTTTATGCAGCCCCTACTCTTCCTCACAATACTCCTCAGGCCATATATGACATAGCTGACACGTGAGCTACTTGTGTTAATGCATATATTAAATATTGATGAGGCTTGATTTCATTCTTATTTTTTAAATTAAAAAGTGAATCCGAATAGTTCTAACATTTACTTCCTGAACCTTAGTAGGAAGGTATGCACTCATACATGTACACCCAGGGTGCAGATCACAAGGCTGTTTCATCTGGAAAGAAGTGTTGTTGGTCACTGGCTCATGATGATGGTAGAAGGAGAGACATGGGAGATAAAAAGTGATAAAGACTCCGAGAGTTTACTCATTGAACACTTAGGGGAAAATGTCACTAAATACACTTGTCACACATTCTTTTCATGTGGTTAAATACCTCAAATGTATATCGTTTTTGTTTTTTTTTCAAGTGCCAAGAATTACAAGCTCTGATTTGGAAGTTAGGAAATGTGGTTCATGTTCATCACTTAATTTCTCTGAGCCTCAGTTTCCCCATTCGTAGCTCTCAGTTTGCATTTTTGAGCCCATTTTGGCAGTCCTACTTATTTATTTATTGTAAGTTTAGTACAGACAGAAATTTTAAAAAATTTCAAACATCAAACTAAGGCATATACGGTAGTAAAACCAGATATTATATTTACGTAGCATTTTCAGTATTTTAAAGTACTTTTTCATCTATTATTTCTATGTTCTTAAAACTCTGTGCAGTAGAGAAGGCATTTTTTTAAATTTCCACCTGATAAATGAGAAAAGCTGAGGCACAAAGAGTTTAAATGACTTGCTTAATATCACAATACTAATAAATAATTAAACTTCATTAAAACATTGGTGTTCTGACCCCCCAGCTATGGACTCTGAAGCCAAATAAATTTATTCAGAGAAACACAGAGTCTGCGGTAGTTCTGGAAATGAAGATTCTGATAAACCAAAAGGTTTGAAAGGGGCTGTATCCCCAAAATTTAACAGAGAGCCTGACACAAAAGGCACTTAATATAAATAGTTAATGAATGAATGAAATGAGTGTTGGAAAGAAATAAAACTACTTTGTAGGGAGATGATATAGATGTGGCAGAACGAGCACATTGTGTGCTCAGTCCCAGCTCTGCCGCTGAAAAGCGTTGTCACTGCGGGTAAGTTTATTGGCCTATCTGAGCCTCTGTTTCCTTGTCCATACGTACTTTAGCACTTACTGAGCTCCAGCGGTATTCCAGGTGTTGTGCCAGGTACTCAAAATAACACATTTTCCCTGCCCTTGAGGAATTTTAATATCGAGAAAGAAAGACAACTGCAGATGATTTCAGTTAGGCTGAGTAAACATTAGCCAAGCAAAGATAGGAAGATGCATCATTTCAGACAGAGGGGATGCCACTTCCACCACAAAGAAACAGGTGGTCCCTAGCATGGACGGTGGGGAGAATTGCAAGCTGTTTGGAATGACTTGAGTATCAGTATGAATCAGGAGGTGAAACACAAGCTGATGCCAGCTCATGGAGGGCACCGTTGTCTTGCTAAGGATATTTTCATAGGTGGTGGGAAGCCAGGTCAGGTTTGTTGTAGACCTTTGTAATTGAGGGTGTTGAACTTTATTAGTGGTTTTTGCCTTATCCCAGGTTCCCTCCAAAGCAGAGCTTGAGGCAATGATTAGGTGCTGATGCTTTATTTGGAAGGAATACTCCCAGATAGTGAGAGTGAGAGAGAAAGGGCTGAGGCCGGGAAGACTAGAAAGCAATGCAAAATAGTATGTACTAGGCTGGCCGCTGTTTCCTGATGAGCCACTCAGAGAGACAGCTGTTTGCTCAGCAGGTGCATACACTTGGCCACGTGTAGACAGGCAATGTGGAGAAAGCAGGCTTTGGAACAACCTGTGAGACAAAGGAAGGTGCGGAAAGTATTCAGCCCATCTCCTGTGCCATTGATCAAAGTTCAGCCCACAAGGAGACAGCTTCGCATTGTGTCATCCAGCCTCTTTGGCAGCTGCTCAGGGAGCCAGATCCCACACCCTACAGTGTGACTTTTCATCCAAGTGCAGAAGTGGCCTTAGAAGCTGGAAACTCGGGGCATGGGGCTACTAGGGCAAGATGCACAGTGATAGCCAAGGGGGTTGCCCAGCCCGTTTGAGCAAATGAAAGTCAGACTTAGGGGGACATCCCATGAGGACCCAAGCACAGTCAATTTGTCATGGTGGTAGGATGAGGAGCAGCCCCTGGGGAGCAGCCAAGTAGCAGCAGGGGCAAAGCAAGCAGCCAAGGATCCAGGAGGCCAGGCTCCAGGAAAATCTGAGTAGGCACATAAAAACTGCTCTAACCACGCATGTGGAACACCCAATATAAAACAGATAGGGGAGCTGTTCTTTGAATCAAAGAAGAGAGTCCGCACTCTCTTCATTCATGTTCCCTCACCATGGTATCTTTGGGGAACAACTTAGTGCTTCTTGGAACACAGTTTGAAAGGAATTAGATTATCTTCCTTTTAGCACCAACATTTAGACGTTTTTAATTTTTGTTTTGGTAATTTTAGAGAATTGGAAGGTGTTTTAGTAGTGGTAGAAACTGGGGTGTTTAAACTCTATTAGTCTCTGTGTGGTGCAAATGGTTAACATGCTTGAATGCTAACAAAAAGGTTGGCAGTTAGAGTCCACCCAGAAGTGTCTCGGAAGAAAGGCCTGGCAAACTGCTTCCCAAAAAATCAGTCGTTGAAACCCTATGAAGCACAGTTCTACTATGACACGCATGAGGTCGGACTCAACTTGATGGCAACTGGCGGAGGTGATAAAACTATAGTTGTTTTAAAAATCTAAGCTGATATCCAGACCCACATTGGACTACCTTCAAATTCTTTCATTTGGAACGGTGGGTCAAACCAGGAAGCAGGTATGTGCAGTTGGACACATTGTTTAGTTTTACAGCACTATCATCCAATAATTGTTAAGTATTCTATAGCCCAATCATTCCACCCCTCAATCCTATGAATGATGAGATGGGAGGAATTTTATTTGCCCATTTTAAAATTTATCTTGTAGTCATATTTAGGAAATATGCTAAGACAGACATTATTTTATGGAATTCTAAGGAGTCCCTAGGAGCCCTGGTAGCACAGTGGTTAATGGTTCGGCTGCTAACCAAAAGGTTGGCAGTTCGAATCCACTAGCTGCTCCTTGGAAACCCTACCGGGGCAGTTCTAGTCTGTCCTATAAGGTCGCTATGAGTTGGAATCGACTCAACGGCAACAAGTTTGTTTTTCTTTTAAGGAGTCCCTCAGGAGCCTTGACGGCACAACGATTAAGTAAGTACTTGGCTGCTAACCGAAAGGTTGGTGGTTTGAACCCACCCAGCAACTCTGCAGTAGGAAGACCTGGCAATCTGCTCCCGTAAGGTATACAACCTAGATAACCCTATGGGGCAGTTCTACTCCGTCACGTGGGGTTGCTGTGAGTCAAAATCAACCCAATGGCATCTAACAACAGCAAGGAGTCCCTGGGTCATGCTAACAGTTAAGGGCTCAACTACTAGCCGAAAGGTTGACGGTTTGAACACACCCAGAGGCACCTTGGAAGACAGGCCTGGTGATCTGCTTCTGAAAGATCGCTTTGAAGACCCCATGGAGTAGTTCTACTCTGCACACTTGGAGTCACCATGGGTTGGAATTGACTCGACGGCAGCTAACAACAATAATAACAAACGCTGTTATCAGAAGCTTTGAAAGTTGTTTTGTAATTTCCATGCCCAAT
Source organism: Trichechus manatus latirostris (assembly GCF_000243295.1). Taxonomy (NCBI): domain Eukaryota; kingdom Metazoa; phylum Chordata; class Mammalia; order Sirenia; family Trichechidae; genus Trichechus; species Trichechus manatus. Next base: position 10,219,037 of record NW_004443968.1, on the reverse strand, counting down.
GCCTAGAAGATATCAGAGTAGTCATAAAGTTAAGTACATGGTAGACCTATAGGAATTCAGAGTCAATAGCTAAGCATAGAGAAATTCAGTATACAATTTACTATGCTTCTGGCTTCTATTAGATTGTTTTGTTTTGGCTTTTCCTCCTGCTTGGCATTATGAAAATACATCTGAAGAATAATATTTTATTTCCTATAAGCTACACTTGTTGATTTAATTTCTTGCTTTATAGAATTGCAGAGAAAGGGAGATGTAACATGTAAATATGGATGGAGTTATAACACGTATTAGAATTTGGGGATTTTGAGAATTCGAAGTTTATCTAGTTCAATTACCTCATATTACAGCGGAGAAAACTAAAATTCAAGAGGACAAATTGTCTTGAAAAAGGTCACACAACTAATTAGTGAAAGATAGAGAGCCAGAACCAAGGAATCTGATTCCCAGTCCAGGGCTCTTTTCCCTATATCATCTGCTGTGGACATATTCTTGGAGTTCATGAATATGCTTTAATACTTTTTAAATTTGCATTTTCATTTTTGTAACAATATAAAACCATTTGTTTTCACCTAACACTGCCATTTCTTCTATATTCAAGCTATAGTGAATCCTGCCTCTGATCAGGGCTTAGTGGTACAGAGGAGTCAAATACAGGTGAATCTGTCCCACAGCAATTAGTACCATATTCACATTGCAACAGGCTGTGTTGCAAGGATACCATGTTTGTACATATTAAGTCCAAATCATTCAAAAGCAACAAGGAGGTAGCAAAGACTTTTTCTCCACCCGATTTCAGTGGTAATTTGATGCCCATTTAATGCAGATGTCAGTGATACTTTAATGTTGTAATGCTAACTATCCTCAAGTTAACCAGACAATTTGGCTTAGTTATCGGTTGACACTTCATTTAAAATGGCATCCGAGGATTATTCCTGAAATGAGTTTTTAGATAAATACATGTGATTAACCTCAACTAGCAAAAAGAACTTTGAAGTCATCAGTACTCTTTTGTCCAATGTATTTGTGTAAACATTGTCTACATTAGAATTGTTGAAGTCAAAATTCTGAAGCATTAAATATAGGACAGGACATGAGAGTAACTCTATTGGAACATTCAATATTGAAAATATAGTTTTGGCAGAAAAATATGCTCTTTCCTATAAATTTATAGTGTTGATTTGAATTTTATTAGCCTCAGTTTTTAAAATTCAATTTTTAAAATTCAAATTTTTCTTAGTTTCTCATTTTGTAAGAACTGTAACTTAAGACCTTCTTGCCTAGTTTGCATATATTTAAAAAGCATTATAATAAAAATAATATAATTCCAAACTTGGAAATGGGGATCTTCTTTCTGTTAAAAATAAGTCCAAATATTACCAAGCTTTGAGAACCACTGCTAACAGCACATACTTTCTCCTTGGACACATGATTGCTTAATGACAAACTGGTGAAGAAAAAAGCCTAGATCTTAGATTCCAAAGTCCCAGGTTCAGGTCCTGGCTCTGCTGATAACTAACTGTATATCCCCATTAAATCATATAACCTCTCTGGTGCTCAGTTTTCTCATTGGTAAATTAGGAGATTGCAGGCATCACAAACCCTTATGCTTATTGGTACCAGGTATAGTAATTAAGTGAAATAGGCCATCTGTAAATAATAGGGAGTATTAGGGACAGTAAAAATAATAGGGAGTATTAGGGACAGTAACTCAAAGGACATCTGCCCTGTCTAAAATTATTTAATTCCAAACTTTTTTTTTTTTTTGGTAGCATTAGAAGCAAAAACAAACAAATCTGTGGACCAGATTCCATCTCAAAGTTGCCAGCTTGCAATTCCTGCACCCAATAATCTTTAGAGCACCTTCCCCAGCTCCAAAGCATTAAATGCAACAACTCTAACATAAATGAGGAGTAGTTCAGCATCTATATGACTAGCCCAAAGTGGTAATAAGCATAGAAGAAACTCTTCCAGAATGTTTCAGTGTGCTTTAGTGTTTTAAGAGTGGTGCAGCTGGGGACCATAGTCTCAGAAGATACCTAGATCAATTGGCATAACATAGTTCATAAAGAAAATGTTCTACATCCCACTTTGGTGAGTAGTATCTGGGGTCCTAAAAGCTTGTGAGTGGCCATCTAAGATACATCTGTTGGTCCCATCCTATCCAGAGCAAAGAAGAATGAAGAAAACCAAAGATACAAGGAAAATATTAGCCTAAAGGACTAAAGGATCACATGAACCAGAGATTCTACCAGGGTGAGACCAGAAGAACTAGATGGTGCCCAGCTACCACCAATGACCGCTCTGACAGGGATCACAACAGAGAGTCCCAGACAGAATGGGAGAAAAATGTAGAACAAAATTCAAATTCATGAAAAAAGACCTGACTTACTGGTTTAACAGAGACTGGAGGAATTCCAAAGACTATGGCCCCCGGACACTCTGCTAACCCAGAACTGAAACCATTCCTGAAGCCCGCTTTTCAGACAAAGATTAGACAGGCCTGTAAAACAAATAACACATGTGAGGAACGTGCTTCTTTGTTCAGTCAAATATATAAGACAAAATTGGACAGGAACTGGATGAATGGACACAGGGAACCTAGGGTGGAAATGGGGAGCATGTTGTCACATTGTAGGGATTGCAACCAATGTTACAAAACAGTTTGTGTATAAATTTTTGAATGAGAAATTAACTTGAGCTGTAAACTTTCACCTGAAGCACAATAAAATTTAAATTAAAAAAAAGAGTGGTGCAGCATCAAAAAAAAAAGTAATGCAAGCAAGGGACTGGAAGTGCATGATCAAAGTGAGTGAAAGACCCTTCTTGGTCCCAACTTTTTTCAACTAAAACTGCCATCTGAATTTTAACCCGTCTTCAGTTCTCTAGTATCGTACTCCCAAATCAAGCCAAAGAGTCATTCAGCACTCCACAAACCACCAGTCAGGCACCCTGCCAGCTGCTGGAAACATCTATATGTAGAAAACCATATTCATGTTTTTCCTTAAAATTTTACTAGAGAATACTTTTGATTGCTTGTTTTTTACTGTTGTATTCTTACCGTCAATTAGTTCCAGGCTTTAGTGACAAAGAGTTAATTCCAGTTAAAATTAGAATATTAGATAAGGTATTTAATAGATTTTTCTCCCTTTAGAATTTGTGGGTACAGCATAATAGTATTTTGAAGTGGATGTTGTACTAGCAGAAACAATGTGATTACTTGAAATACATTCTAACTGTAGGGAGATGTTTTCTGGAATTGGTTGTTATCATTGTGTGCCATGGAGTCGATTCCAACTCATAGCTACCCAATATGGCAGAGAAGAATTGTCCCATAGAGTTTCCTAGCATGTAATCTTTACAGGAGCAGATTGTCAGGTCTTTTCTCCTGCAGAACCGTTGGATAGATTCAAACTGCTAACCTTTCTGTTAGCAGCCAAGTGCTTAACCATTGCGTCACCAGGGCTTCTTTTCCAGACTTGTTACAGACTCTAATTCCTTGCTTTTTCAGTTGTTAGCATTTAACACACACAGACTTTCTGCCACTGACCGGGGTGCTTTTTTTCCTTTTCCTCTTTTCTTTTCTTTTTTTTTCCATCTATATTCCTCTTCCTCCCATTTGTTTCTAGTCCTGGCTGTTCCCTGTATTAGCTAATAGGTAAAAATGAAAGGAAAATGTCAGATTTGGGTTCAATTTCTAAAAATCACTCACGCTAAAAAGGTGGCTGAGCACAACTATGAGCTCTGAGGTTCTGTTCATAGGAGTTTAATTGAAAAGCAAAACAATAGACAGGGTGAGGAATAGGAAGGAGCAAGAATTTAATCTGTCCTCGTAGGTACGCAACTGTTTTATGATATGTTACCACATTTATTCAAGTAATTGGCTATTTGCTATTTTCAGTGCCTTTTATTCGTGCCTGCCACCATTCTCTCAGTTTACTGGCCTTGTGGTCACCACATTATCTTTCTCTTCAAAATCAATTGACATTTTTAATGAAAAGAGTTTGCAAGGTGTTTAGCTCTGAAAGTGGTAGATGGAGCATGGGCTGCCACGTTATGAAATGGCTGTTAGGACAACTCTGTGCAAAACATTTGAACTATAATATTTTCAGGGGATTTATTTTTTACTTAGATTGATGTAGTGTACTATTAATAAATTGTCATGGCATTAAAAATGTTAAATTTCTGACATCACCATAGTATACCTTCTTATTTGCTGCTTAATAACACTTATGAATGAGAGGAAAGCACCTACTGTTGTAAACGTGATGCAAAAATTTAGATTCTTGGTGGTTTGCCTCTCTTGACAGTTCACACCAGTCTCTGTAAGCAAAGCCCCACTGAGCTCATTCCTTAGGCCACCTACAGATTGAAAGTCCTCACTGTTTTATGAATATGGTAACAGCAGGTAGTAATCAAATCAGATAAGCACATTTTCTTGGTATTTTACAGGAAATAAGCAATTATAAACACTAAAACAATCAAGGTCTAAACTTTGTGAAGAAAGTCAGCAGACATGATAGTCGTATTCTTCTAGGGGTAGAAACAGTATTTCTATTGATTTATTTTTCACATAGCTCTGAGCAGCCAGCCATTTCCACTGTTTAATGCGGTGAAGAAAGCCACTTGCTGATTCAGAACATTTGTTTCTAGGTGCCAGGTCGACCTGTCGGCCCTCAGTAGGGAACAGACGCACAAGTTGGAGTTGCAGCTGGAAGAGGGTGAGGGACACCTGGTACTGCTGGTCACCCTGACAGCTTCGGCCACAGTCAGTATCTCTGACCTCTCTGTCAACTCCCTGGAGGACCAGAAAGAAAGGGAGAAGATATTAAAGAGATATGTACGTATGTAACCCTCCTCCTTCAGGGGTCATGTGTGACTAGATGAGGGTGTGAATAATTTACCTGGAGTGGCAGAAGTACCTGGAAAGCTGTCTGAAGGAAGGACCGGCAGAGGCAGAAAGCTGGGCAAATGCAAAAGACACGCAGACCTTTGCAGAAACCCTTGCATTGTCCACCAATAACTAGAGATCTCATGGTCTCTAGGGTCTCCTCCAGAGCTAGGTCTGGGATTCTGAGATTCTACCCAATGATTTTTACAAGTAAAATGATCACGCAAAGAAGCTTCCCATAAAGGAACGTCAAGTTCAGGCCTTTCCGCAACATCACTTTAAAAATAATTCCTTAACTCTTTCTAATTGCAATTAAGATTTCTTCGTCTTTCCAAATTTGAAATGGAGTTAATGGTAGTTACATTAATTAGTACACTTGGTAACTAGAGAATATTCACAGAAGTGATTTTTATTTTCAACTGCTTGGAAAAGCCTCACTTTACTTCTTTGGTGATTTTTTAGATGAATGTGAAATAAAATTAAAATGAAGCCTCCTTACCTTTTAATCAGATGCGGAGTGACAGGGTAGAACAATGAGGCACTAAAACAACTACCCTCCTCAGATTTTACCAAACCAAAATATTCACAACCATATCACCTATTTCCCAGCATCCTTGCAGAATGCATTTCCCACCATGTAGTTTTCTTGAATCAACAGGGAGGGGAGCTCTTACTCCACCGTTCTCTGTCAATAGCGCCTCGAAAAAGTAAATGTCTCAGTACTCATGAAGCTGGAGAAAAAGCTTTTCCACTTAAAATTACAAAGCTTATATTGTACAAGGCTGCCAGGTGTTTAGAAGGCTCCTCTAGACACTGAGCCAGCCGTGAAACCAAGCTCTGACTAACAAAGAACCGCTTAAATTTTTTTTTCTTTTTTTTTAGATTTTAAAATATTCCTATTTGCTGACTGACATCCTTTCAATAACTGAATTTAATAAAGATGTACCTTATCAGGCTGTGCAGATAACATGAAGTGCTGGTACTAATGCTGCACAATATTCTTCAAACAGATTAGCAGGATGTGCACTTCAGCAAATTTATTCTGGCTATCTCCACGGAATCAGCTGTCTGCTAATGCTTGTACAACTCATCCACCAATGGTGTTATCATAAACAGTTTAATAGAGGTGACTTAGCAAGGCTAAATAGTATATATTTTTAAGCCAACTAAGAGCCTAAGGTATTGTGTGACATCTTATAATATATAATTGCTATTATGAAAATTCTTTCACATTTTGGTACCCACCAAAACATATCCTCTTGTTACCAGAAGTGATCTTCGTGAATTGAAACAAGTTTAAAGGAATTAATTGGTGTATTAGTATAAAAATTCTGCTAGATATTCTAATACTATATTTGATAGGTTAATATTTTGATACTCTCTCATATATTAGAATGATACTGCTGAGACGATTAGTTAGAAGTAATCTGATTCTGAATCTTTTTTTTGCTGGATGAACTTCTTTAAATCATTTCCATTCAGAATTTGAATATTTGTTTCTATATCTTCTTTCAAATGTTAGGTATTATTTCAATAAAATACGAAACATATGTGAATGTCTCAGCCAGTTATCTGATTATACTCTCAATATATTAGAAATGAAATATATATAAATATATGAAGAAACTTAAGTGTGAATTTCAGACGTAGGCCTGCATCTCCCTCCATAGACATACTTGCTAAGAAGCTACAACATACAATACAGCATATGTGTTATAATTACTCATAGCAATACAAGGACAAAGACCTATATCTTAGGGCTTTGATGTATTCTTTTTGAATAATTCAGATTATTGAATGAATGAGGTATTGTATCTGAAATACCGCTTGTTTTAGAGAAACATAGGATGCAGGTTATTTGATTAGTTTGGAGAATTATTTATACGTTTTCCTGTGAGAACATGTGTATTAAAAAGTTTAGGTTAAACTTAAGAATTGTGGTCAGGGAAATAAATGAATTGCCCTCACTCTTGTATGAAACAGCCCTGAAAAAGCTCTCCATTGCTGTCATTTAGCTGTTCATTGCTGGGCATCGGAGCCCCACAAATTAAACAGACACTACTGTGTGAGCCATTATTTGATCACCACATTCTGAAAAGATGGCTAATTCCATTTTTCTTTTTTTCTTCTTTTGTGGGGGAGGGAAGGAGGGAAGGTCAAAAGGGGGCGGTTAGTAATGGGTAGTAGACCAAGAGCGATTGTGTGACCTTTTCGGAACGGGTATGCTGAACCCTTGCTCCCCCTTGTCACAGTTTAAAAACCAGAGAAGGTAGTTTAGAGAAGAAGTTGTTAGCATTCCATTTTTATTATGACATTTCACAGTCATCCGATTTAATGTCCCTTGACCGGATTGTCCACTGTGAGACGATGGGCTTGAAATGTTATTTAGAGCATTGATAAAAGGTGAGCGGTTCTAAGATGACAGCGAGTCATAAGGCTGGTGGTGTGACATTAATTTTCTCCATAACAGAGATGGAATAAGACGTCACGGTGACAAGCTGTCAATCAGCTCTGGCCCCTCAGAGCATCTCGATGCCATAGGATGGGGTTTTGCCTCTCCCATAATAGAGCTGAACTGAGATGCTCTCCCTGACAGCTGCTGCAGCCATAGAGAAAATATATTATACAGTCTTTCATTAAAAAAATAAAGAGGACTCCTCTCCAGAGCATTTCAATCTTTTCCCATCTATTGAGGACTGAAAGGATTCACAGCAAATCATAGATTCCTCTGCTATGGAAATTTCTGGCTTCAGAAGCTGTCCAGGTTTTGAGGCCTTCGAAAATAACCATAAATAACAAGGCAGGAATACCTCCTGATGAAGCATTACTTAAAGTTATATTTTTAAACTAATATATTTAAGTTATTTGCCTTTTTTTCTAGTTTGTATTGTAATCTGTGTTATTGGAGTGAACAGTTGAAATTTGCAATAAATGACTGAGTGTTGGCTGACTTGAGGAAATGAAACCTTCAAACAATAATTACCCCCTCCAAATGGGAAGCAGAGCATCAGAGCTGTAGCACCAGAAGACAATATGTCTGTGGAATGAGGTTATCAGTATGAAATGATTCTCAGACATCAGGACTGATGATATTTGTGTTAGTAACAATGAAACTTGGTTTAAATTGCTCCTTAAAATTAAAGTACAGACACCTTTTGATAAAACAATTTCCCACCATTAGGATAGGAGACTTATCTGGTTTAGAATATTGGGTAAGCTCTGAGATAAGACGAAGCTTCCCAAACTTGATCCTTACTGCATTAAGAAGGCAGCATGCCTGCAAACCTCTGACTTATAATACTGCTATCTAAAGCTCCCACTGTGAAACCCTTAATTTACAGGAATTTAAATGGAGAGAGAAATGCGTTCTCACTGAACCCTGTCATCTGGGTAGTTTAAACAGATTTTGGATGATAAATGACTGTTTAGAAACAATAAAAGATTAAGCGTTAATCCTTGTGATAAACACTCTTTTTTAAAAAGTTAGGCTATGAGGTTACACATATATCTGCATTTCATTTCCTCCTCTCAGTGTACCAAGGTCATAACTTCAGGGTAAACAATGACTAGTCGTACGGGACTGATAAAGTTCATATCGCAGTGTGTTTTACTTGTCAGTATTCTCACATTATTAATAAGATGATAGGAATACTCTTTAATAACATTTTGATAGATAACTTCATTATATTGTGCTCCCTGGTCATGAAGCATTTTAAAGATTATGATAAAGAAGTACCTTGGATTAACTGAGTAGAAATGCTGATCTCTTCGTAAGAAAACTGCTATGAAATGTAAATAAACAAATGCATATTGGTATTCTATAGGTTCATTTTGCTGTCTAAATATTTGTGCCCTTTAATTAGACTTCGAAATTATTGTATTGGTGTCCCTCTTTTAATTTCTTCAAGAACTACACATATTAAAACCCTACCATTATTAACTTATGAAGTGAAGTAGATTTTATAATTTGGATCTTGTTCTTCTATCAAAGTTTCTATACTTCCATTTCTGTACATTTTGGAATGTATAGAATGGAATTATAAGTTTGAGAAAAAACACTCGTCACTTTTGAAGTTATTTTTAGTCACCAATTTATTTTAATAAAATATATGCCTTACTGAAAAAATTTATACAACTACGTAAGTCTTTTGAATTGAATATTAGAAGACAGTCTTTAGATAATTTAACTCTCATCTAACACAAGCAATTTCCAAAACTCAATAAGAAGAAAATACTAGAAAAAAAATTAATTTAATGTTGACTTTCTTATCTCCAAAGTCTAAAGAGTTTTATACATCCAAAAACTTAAGACTCAATACTGAATCATTAGTCTCCAAACCATCCATACCCACAGATGAAAAATTGCTTGGGGTGCTTTGGTGGCGAGGTTGAAGGAAGAAAGCAAACATATCCTGTTCTGTAATTTATATTCACCATCTATTGATAACTTTTTAGGGGAAGGAAATGTCATGGTATTTTTTTCTTCTTTCAAAAAAATCTACTTACATAGCAACAAGTATCTACATAAATATGTTTGTGTTTCTGTGTGTGTGTGTGTGTGTGTGTGTGTGTGTGTGTGATGGTGGAAGAATAATTTATATCGAAGAAACACAAATGACCCTTTGAACTACTTAAGCAGCATCCTGAGATACACCATAAAGCTTAGTGTTTTCTCAGCACACTCTTTAGGACCTTTTAGGACCTCTCGTTTCTAATACTGATGTTGGGGTCTTTCAGAGCCCGTTGCGGATATTTCACAACCTGAAAGATGTGGGATTTCTCCAGGTGAAAGTAATCAGAGCAGAAGGGTTGATGGCTGCTGATGTCACAGGTAAGAAATGATGCAATTCTCCTCTATCATATATCAATCAGCATTGCAAGTTCCACACCTTTACTTTAATAATTTGACTTTGTATTTTACCCTATTGGATCATCAAAGACAATAGGTTTAATATGAAGCATCAGAGTTGATCTTACAAAGATTTGCTAACCCTCCAATTTTTATACTGTCGCTGTTTTTATAAGGCAGGTAATACATTAAAAATAAACAATGAAATGCAAAATAACTTTTTATTATGGCCTTTTCCAGGGTTTAATCAACGTAGCAGGATTTTGTTTCAGTTTCTGTCATTTCTGCATTTTAGAGTAATGCTATGATATCACCTTCTCTGAGACAGTATCACCTTCCCTCAGATGATATCATAGCGTCACAACACTTGTAACTCAGACATGCATGAAATTTGTGTGCATAGTTCACCGAAAAGCTTAGATGTGTCATACTCAGTAACTTGGTATGAACTCTTGGTATTTGGGTTGCTGATCCAATTCTTTAGCTGTCCAAATTCCTTAGTGCTACCCAGAGATAATTCTGGAACTTAACATCTAAATTGTTCTAAGTTTTTTAACCGAGAAGCAGGCCTCCAAAGATCCCAAAATTAGTCTTGCCTCTTTGAATATTAAATTTAAAGCTTCCTGATTTGGGTATTGCTGTTGCTATGACATGTTAACAAATGGCCTGATGGTTATTACTTCATCAATGTCCAGATTTAAATCATTTTTTCAGTTTACAGCTATGTGACCATTCATTTATTGTTTAATTTCATAAAGATATAGGGAAGTTTATGGTTGTTGTTAGGTGCTGTCAAGTTGGTTCCAACTCATAGCAACTCCATGTACAACAGAATGAAACATTGCCCAGTCCTGCGCCATCCTCACAATCATTGTTATGTTTGAGCCCATTGTTGCAGCCACTGTTTATACCATTCCTTAAATCATCCATCTCAAGATGGATAGTAAATATGTCTGACTTCACTAATTTTTGTATAATTTCTGTGTACCTAAAAGAAATTATCCACTTATTATTTGTGGAAATATGCTTACTCTTTCTAATGTTCAGCAGAATGACCCTAAAGAGGTAACTGACTTATTTGAAGGGGAGAAGTGCACTTTTCCTCCCATCTGAGGGTCTGCAAATTCGTTACATAATTGCTTCTTTAATTCACTAAACAGAATCAATACCAAACTAAAGGGTAACATGCCTTAAAATTAAAATAACAGATGTCTGTTCCAAAATGACAGTATTCTTTAATTTTAATATTTGCATATTATCATGACTATTAATTGTGTGATAAAAATAAAAATGTTGAGAGTATACAGTTTATTTAAAGAGATAATTATCAACTCATTTGTAACCAAGAAGATAGTAAAAACTGTCACATATTCTTTCAAAATAGGCATACCTGAAATTAATGGGAGAGAGAGAGGATAGTTTATAATCTTTTTGCATAAATGCTGACTTGACTCCTTGTATTAAATAGTCAATTTTAGATTTATTCATTTTCTTCTTTTTTTAAAAAAAAATTATTTCTGGTATGGCTATAATGGAATTAACCTGGGCATGATAAATTCTTAGTAAAAAATACAAATACCATTTACTTCAAAAGCTTAGATACTGTCCATTACACAAGTTGAATGCGTTTATCTAAGTTTGTCTTCTCTTGGAGAGAAGCTGTCATTGCTTTTAAAACTTCATGAATATGCAAACTACGTTAACCCAGTTGGCCTATGTGCCACTGTGGAAGTTAAAGTACATGTTCCTTCAAAGCTGGAAAAAATAGAGATTTTTTTTCCTAATGCTTCTGTGTAAATTAATGTGAATAACAATAGCCTTTTCCCTAGAGCTTCAAGGAGACATAGTTTTGATTTGATCAAATGAACATTAATTTGGGGAATACTAAATAACGAAGTCTCCATTTTTTTCCTGGAGTTTTAGGGATATAAATCTAATGATTCCTCATTCTGAGCTGACCTTATAATCTAATGTGCTCAGAATTGAACAAGAGAGATGTTGAACTATTCAGGGACAAGAGGATAATTCAGTCTTTGACCTTGCTCACTCTTGGACCTTTTGTGGTCTCTATGACATTTGTTATGGTGGCAAAAATTGAGGGCCATATCTTTAACTCAGAAATGGCTGAATATACTACCAATTTTATAAATAATATTTACTTCTGCAAAGGATAAATGCATATATATCCTGATTCTTTCTGGTCTTTGTCATTAGATCTGGGGCACAAATAAGCTCTCCGTATACTTATCTCTTACTTTTTACAAAAAACTTTAAAAATGTGATTTATCAGTGAATAATAGTTCAGCTCTACAAGATATTAAGCAACAGTTTGAAAAAAAAGGGAATTAAGTGAACAGTGTGCTGTCTTCAAATCCTCAAATTAGCATACATTTAGGAATGTTGTGAGTGGAGAGGGAGATTTTTGATCACTGATAACTCTCTGTGCAAACCCAGGAATATTTTCTGACCTAGTACAAAGGAGGTTATTACTATTAAATATTTGGTTGACTTCAGAAAACTTTTTCTAGATAAGTTTAAGAAGCCAAACTTACATTCGGCCAACTGTGCTCTATTTTTTAAAATATTTTTAATGGTCTGAACATAAAGTAATAAGTTAAACTTTCATCATTTGAGCTAAAATTTTAAAATTATAATATTCCATCATTTAACATCAGCACAGGAGAGGAAGATTCTATGACATTTTAAGTAGCCATCAATCTTACTGTAGTTATAAAGAATTTTTCCCTTTCAAAATCTAAAATTTTTCTTTTGTTACGACACATTCATTGAGAAACATTGTGATACTGTATTAACTCTGTGTGAATAAAGAGCAATTGAGACTCTTTGAATGAGTGAGTATAAAGTACAAATTACTTTTTAATGAAACCCTCAATTCTTTCTCTTTCCACAAAAAGCCTATAGCCTTGTTCAGCTGAATACTACTACAGTAGGTCACTTCAGTTAAGCCCCTAATAAACTGTTGATAGTCGAGGGTAGTTTTTTCTTCAGTCTCAATAGACCAGTGTTGGACAGTGCACTTCAAATCATTAAGGTTAATACAGACTTAAAAAAGAGATTAACTCTGGTGGTTAAGGCCTCAATTTACAACTCCCACACATACACACGCATTGAGCGAGCTACAAGAGTGGATTGAAATTTCAGTCAAATTGTGGGCAGCCTTTCACAGCCTGAGAAAGTGGCACTCTGGTTTTAAAAGTTGGTCAGCAAAATTTTTCATGAGAGAAAAAGCTTGAGCAATGGAGAAATACCACTCGGTATAACTTACTTACCTTTCAACTAACCAGGGAAAAGGTTAACGTTTCTGTGCACCGTCAAAGCAAAACCTAAAGACTGGCTGGTCCTGTGTTCACTGGAGAAGATTCTCTCTACCATTAAATCAAGTGTTTCTTGAGCTGGACAGATTGTGAGGACAGAATGACCAAAGGGGCAGGGGGGATTTTTTTGGTGGTGGGAAACAATTCATGTTGGATATTGTCTTTTCTAGCTTCTAATTATCCTTTTCCTTGGACAGGGCCTAATTTATGCTTTCAACAGAACATTTAAAGTCTTCTATATTGAGTGAGGCTTTCTTTCCAGAGTATTTAGACTTGATCTATTGGTTCTTTCAAGTACTAAGAGAAGAAAGAGAAAAGGGTTCTTCTCCTCAGCCCCTCCCCTTCATTTTCCCCTGGGTTGTTTTTTTGAGCTCCCAAGAAAGAGGTCATAGCCTCCCCAGGGAGACCAGCCACTCAGTTTCAGAAACAGCGATATGGGAGAACTGTGAAACCCTTTCAAAGGATGCCCTACCTTTTCACTGCATTAAAAGGTACACTCATATAAAACTTTTCCACCCCAGGTGAATTGATCTCTCAAATTAATGCACCGCCTCTTTCAGAAAATGAAAGAGAGAGAGAATTTTACAATTAACAGAATCTGTCACTGACATAGTCCCATTAAATGAGCGTTATCTTTTTCTAAAACGAGGCTCTGTGTATAGGCTTGCAACTCACCAGCCCCACAGTCTGGAAACCTGCTAGTTATTAAGAGAGATGTTTACTACCGCTTTATTTGCATAGACTTTTCCCATGTTTTTCTTTAGAAAAACTGTCTTCATTGTTAGAAAATATTTAAGTAACAAAACAGCAGAAAAAGACATGCGACAGTTTTTTTATCAGCTTCCGTGAGAGTCTTATTATCTTAAGAAATAACAGTTAGCAGCTCAGATTCATTAGCAGAGCTAAATTTAAGCCCCATTTAACAGGCTGCCTAGAAAACATTTTGTTTTGCTGTCTGTGGGCTTTAATTAAGATGTGTTCAATTTCAGTCCTCTTCAGTCCACACAACCACCACCCCCCCACCCCCCAACTTGCTGTGTCACAGACCGGTGATCAGACACTTCTAGATGGTCCGGCCCATGACTTTGACCTTCTGAGCAGTCCAGCGTTCCCTGGGGAACCGTTCAACTCATGAGGTCTGATTTCACACTTCCAGGATGCCTCAGCTCTCTTAACAATGACAGGGAGACAAAGCCCTTTAGAGCAGGCCGCATGGGGACTTGTTTAAATTGGAAACCAGAGAGGAGTCAAGGAACAAGGTTATGGGCTACAGAATAGTGCTTTTAATAAAGAGCTCACAGCTCTGGCTCAGCTCAAAGAGGTCTACCTCTGTACAATTAATTGAGCCATTTATCTGGAGCATCTTAGGCCTCTACTTTCTCACAGAATTGTGTGGTAAATATCAGCTAAGAAGCAAATGAGATATGCATGAAATGAATTTTAACACTTTGATTACTGTGCCTCCAGTCTTCATTAAAAGTAAATTTATTTGTATTTCTGACCTCATTATCAGTAGGCTGCCTGCATTTTTATTGGTTCCTGTGATTTCCAGCTTGAGTGTGTCATGAAGGTATATTTTATACAGGGATTTGGATTTATTATTCTTGGTATTTTTCCCTGAACATTATGAGACTACTCAGAGAGAAAATGAAAAGGCAGCTGAACAGAAAAAAGGCGAGTCTGTTCTTTGAAAGTTTTATATACAGTTGGAGAAATACCCAGCACATATATATAACATAAACAAGATAATGTACTTAAAAAAAATTAAGTTTTAGTGGATTACGCTAGAAAATTAAGATGTATACAATCATTGTTTTGAGTAGTCATAATATCCCTATTGGAAGAAGTAGCAAAATTGCATCTTTTATATAATTATAGCAGTTTTGCATTTTTAATAGTATGTGCTTTTAATTGCCATCATCACATTTAATATTGATGATATCTGATAGACAAGACACAGTCTTAGATTCTATGATCATTATTTAAAACCTATGTTGCAAGAAGAGAAAAATATATCCTTTAAATGCTACATAGTCCCACTGAAAATACTATATATAATATATAGTGGGAGTTTTCCATATTTCTAGATTTTCAAGGGTAAAACAATTTACAAGGTATATACAGATGTCATTCTTAATTTGTTAACTTTTACTATCTTAACATCTTTAAATCATATTGCTTCAGTCAAAACTCAAATTTCTTACGCACAATGTATTTTAAAATTTCCCAAAGTATGTATTTATTTTTGTGCCATAACTTAATATTGTTCTCATTCACTTTTTAATAATTAAGCTTATAGAAGATTATTAATCAGATAATATACTTTGGGAAGAAATTTTATCCAATTTATAATGCATCCAAAATATCTAATACCTGAAATTCTTATGATAGTATACCTAACACAGAAAACAATATTATACACACACACATTAATGATCTTAATACTATGTAAATATCTTCTTTAAGAATGAACTTTACAAATAAAGGCATCACAAGAGAAGAAAGCAAATCATTGCTCTTTATTCTTTTATGAATGAAGAGCTCACATAGAAATAAAAATTACTTCCTTTTAGTAATTCCATTTAAAAACACTAAATCAGATTCTAATTACAGAAATGCAAAAATGTCCTTCTAAAACCAAACAGTTGATATCAAATATTTGTGAAAAGAGGAGGAAAAAGATAATTCAGCAGAAGTGCTAGCAAGGTCTGAGTCTGAACCAGTGTTTTACAGAAATCGTGTGTGATTCATATGCAGGTCGCATGGTCAGAAGATACTGCTTTGGAAGAATAGGTGGAATGACAAAAGAGATTAATAATTGGGTTTGATATGCTCTAGAGGTGAAGGACTATGGGCTGAGAAAGTGGTGGTCCCACTATCAATGGGAAATGAGGGAAAGAGAAATACTATAAAATAATTAATTGGGTTCTGTGGAACTAAGATTACAAAATGATCCTTTGAGTAAAGAAATAGAGAATTGCTGATCTGGCTTGAAGGGCTAGCTCCAGGATTTCACTCAGTGCTTGAAGAAATGCTTTCAGATGCTAGAATCATTGTTTAAAATTAAGCTATTATTTATATTTTATTGCACTGCAATATAGTTGTGTAAATAAGAAATTCATGTTCTACAATGATGGATTAGGGAATGCTGCAAACAGAGAAGATCTGGATTTAATTAGGCTTTTGGAAAAATCTTACTGCAAGGATATTTGAGTTATATGATAGTATAGTAAAAGGAGTACCTGAGTGGAACAAATGGTTAATGTGCTCAGCTGCTAACTGAAAGGTTGGAGGTTCGGGTCCACACAAAGGCTTCTCGGTAGAGATGCCTGGAGATCTACTTCCAAAAAATCAGCAATTGAAAACCCTATAGAGTACAGTTCTACTCTGACACACATGGAGTCCCTATGAGTTGGAACTGACTCAGGGAAACTGGTTAGTTAGTTATGATGGTATAGTTAGACTCACAAATGACTGAACAGACAAGTCCAAAGCGTGATTATTAAAGGATTCATGTCAATGGTGATTCCAAGTGGAGGATTTCAGGACTCTATCCTGAGTCTAACCTGTTCGGCATATTTACTTATGACTTTGAGGAGATAATTGACTGCTTCCTTATCAAACTTGTTAGGAGGGGCAGTTAATTCTTTTTATGTGAGACCAAGATCCAAAAAAAGAAAGAAAGAAATGGACTAGAATAATAGGCTTAATTTAACAAGATGAACCTTAATAATTGTCTGTGGGGATATATGGTTGCCCACCAACATTTTCTGCTTCTCAGGTTTATTGGAAAGCTGCTTTCGCACTAACAGTGTGTCCTGCCTCAAGGTGGGGCCTTTATAACTGTTTAAAATCAAAGAAATGGGCTTGTGCCACAAATCACTGTTTTTACAGGGTATTGTATGAGGTGTCTGAATTTGTAGTGGGAAAAATAGAAAATTTTTATTTGAAACACATATGTCCCAGTGGACTCTGGTGGGACTCTGGGGGTGAGTAGAATTAGTGGGACAATGTATCATCCTACTGGACTCTGAGGGTAGGCTTGTGGGTAGGGGCCAGAAAAAAAAAAAATCCATACTACCTACCAGTAATTCAGACATGTTCAATGATTCAGCATGCTTCCATTAATGAAAACACATGGTATCCACAAAACTTCAAAGCAGAAAATGAATTTGAAAGGGTTAAGAAGTACAAATCAAAAGTTGGGCCTGGGTACATGTGAGGATGCCTTGCTTTAACAGTAGAAAATAAGAAAAAGACTTTGGGGTTTGAACTGAGTTTAAGCTTAGGAGAGTGAACCATACACACATCAATGTTATTACATTGAAAAAAGTGAAGTGCCCATCAAATAAAAGGAAGAGAAATACCGTAAAATAATTAATTGGGTTCTGTGGAATTAAGAGAGACCTGGAGAAAGGAAGATGTTGAGGTAATATGATTTCCTCTGTCAGATATCCAAAGGCCTATAATAGGGAGGGTGTAGGTAGGAGCCGGCAAGGGGAATAGGGTTATAATGGCTAAGGTTCAGGTCCAGAGAACAGGTTTCCTTCTAGCAAATTTAATCAAAAAGAGTTTATTATAGAAAATTAAGTGGATTACTGAATCTTTGGTGGGAGGGGTGGTGGGAAAAACAAAAGCCAAACCCGTTGCCCTTGAGTTGATTCCGACTCATAGTGACCCAATAGGACAGAGTAAAACTGCCCCACAGGGTTTTCAAGGAGCAGCTGGTGGATTCAAACTGCCAACCTTTTGATTAACAGCCGAGCTCTTAACCACTGTACCACCAGAGCTCCAACTGAATGTCTAGAGATTAAAACTAAAGCCACATGGCAGAACCAAGGAGTTGCTTCTCCTTCCACGCTAGCAAGTTGGGCAGATACTGTGACAAGTTCTTACACTACTGCTTGCAGTCCGCACCAGCAAAATAAACACATGCTCTCAACTTAATTGAGTTCCAATTTCAGATCTTGGGCAAATACATCTGATGAATGCAACCTAAATCACATCTGCAACCCTAGCTGCAAGGGAGTCTAGAAATGTCACTTTGGTCTTCAAGTTCTCTATAGTTTAGGAAAAGACAGTAGAAGGTAGTTAGAGTAGATGCTCAGCAAACTGTCCACAGTATCCAGCACAGAAGGGTAGGTAACAGTCATCACACACTTTCTACATGCCAGATGCTTGCCCCTACTTTATACTCAGTATTTCATTTAGAGTTTTAGATTACAACGTAATAATAGATAAAATACTACATAGAATAGATAAAAGCTACAGAGAAATAATTTTATATACAGTAGAAAGAAACATTTTCCAGAAAATTATAATTGCCAAAAAATAGATCAGAATATTCCTGTGGAGGTGGTGGTTATCCCATCACTGGAACTGTTGATGCAGAGCTTGAATGTACCACCTGGTTGCAACGGGGATTCAGCCCTGAGTAAGCTTTGGATTTGGCATCTCAGACGTCTTTCCAGGCTTCAGACTCTGAGATTCTGCAGTAGGCATGAAAGTGAATAAAAGACCCCTGAATGAGTAGGTATTTTGCAGAAGGAAAATAAAAAGACAAAGGTTCAAATATAATTCTGAAGGCAAAATCTTGACAGATGGCAATTTTCGGTTATATGGCTTGTGACTATTAAAAATAAATAAATAAAAAGGTTTAATCGCCCAATCCAGTACTTAATTTTTTTTTTAAGCCTTAAGAATTTTACCCCAGGGCAAAAGATCTCTCCAGCTAATTGATTTATTTATAGGGAAGATGATCTGAAACTTCACGCTCTCTTATAGAAGAATCTAACTAACTATATATTTACTTTAGGTTCTAAAGTATCTAAGAGGGCTTGCAAAAACAAATGAACATATAACATGTTTTTATACTTATTTTAGACCAAAAAACCTTTTGTGTATCTAAGCTTGTAACAAGTCACTTGCATAAATTTTCTGTATTAAATATGAATAAAAAATAAAGTCTTTCAATGTTTTTACCATAACTTATCTATGCTCCTAAAGCTTAGGCATATTTCCCTCATAGCCTGTCCTCATTTTATAGATCCCACAGTTCCCTCTTGTTTCTTTCTCAGTTTCTTATCTGTCTTGTTTTACTTCCCTTTCTTCCGTCATAAATACCTAGCTTCCCAGCATATATTAAGATGGTTTAATTCTAGGACTCAAGAAAGCATTCGTTACCCACAATCTTTTAAGTTTTATTTTGCATCTAGTTCTGGATCACAAGTTTATCCCAAATAAACTCGTATTTACCCTGCAATTTTTCTATTTCCATTGCTCTTAGTCAGGCTTCTCAAAGTATGTTCCAGGAACCTCTGGGGATCCCCACGACCTTTTCAGAGATCTGTGAAGTCAAAACTATTTTTGTAGTAATACAAAGATGTCATTTACCTTTTTCATTCCCATTCTCTCACAAATGTAAAACGGAGTTTTCTAAAGGCCACGTGATCTCTGATCACTCTGATGCTAACATGTAATAGATTTATTATTGTTATTTTTAATGAATCAATAAATATTTTTAATAGTAAAATAGTAAATATTGATAGATATAACCCACAGAAACAAAAGCTCTTTGAGATCCTCAATGTGTTTAAGAGTTCCTGATACCAAAATGTTTGAGAACTGTTGCTGTAGTGCAGTGGTTCTCAGTGGGGGAGGGGGGAGGGGGAGGGTCCGCTTGGGTGTTTTAGAGATTTGTGAGGAAATTTTCATTGTCACAATAGTTATGGGGCACTACCGGTGTTTGGTGACTGGGGGTCGGGATGCTAAATGTCCTACAAAGCATTAAACAATGTCCCACGTCTTGAATGACTAAATAGAAACATTTATATAGGTTTAAATTCTGTTTTATAATTATCTGAGCCCAGATTGCATCCTAAAATACATATTATTTACTCAAGCCTTTCCAATGGCTGCCATTTTGCATAGTAAACACCAAAGACCTTAGGATAGCCACCAGGGCACTTCATGACCTGGCTCCCCTTCTCTGACACCTACTGTTCATTGTGCCCCAGTCTTTGGGGCCTTTGGTCTAGCTCTTCCCTCTGCCTGGAACGTTTTTCACAGATGTCCACTTGCCTAACTCCCTCACTTCCTTCAGTTCTTTGGTCAGATCTCGCCTTCTCAATGGGGACTTCTCTGACCACCCTAATTAAATCTATAAGCTGTGCCCCTCCCCACACGCCTCAAGCCCTTATCCTGCTCATATGTGTATGTGTTCCATTATTCCATTAACATGTATCACTTTCTGATACACTGTATTGTTTATTATTTATGTTCAATGTTTGTTCTCTTTCTCACCCCTCCCCACAAGATGTAAGCTCCAAGAGAGCAGTACCTTTTCATTTTTTGTTCATATGGCCTGGCATATAGCAGGCACTCAATAAATATTTGTTATGTAAATCAATGTATGATTTTATTATAACCAACTTTCTTTTTAGTCCTCCTTTGTAATAGAATTAAGGCATTGTATAAAATTTGAAATCATGGGTCAGTTTTATTTTATTTCAGGATGGTAAAGGGGGCATTATAAAATATTTGATATGAAAAGGATACATTTGATCTAGTGGGCTAAAAGCCACAACGCTAGGGTGTCAATTTTCCTGCCACAATGAAACCTACTTCATGACTTAGTGAGAAAAGAGACGCCTATTATTATTACTTAGCCCCAGAAGCAACCCAGTGGGAACCTAGTGAAGAGTGCCAGTTAATGCCATTCTCCCAATCAGATGTTTAAAATATGTTTAGGTCAGTTGATGAATAAGGCAAAGGTCAAAGCCCCATCTCCAGTGATACAGGGAGGGTTGGACGACGTCGCCAACATACGTTGCCTTTTGTTCTGATGGATCCTATGGAATTCCCTCAAAAACAACATTGTTATATGTTATGATTAGAAATTTCAGTTTATAGAAAGGATAGATGGCAACCTTGATTATTAAAAAAAAAAAGATTAAAGGATAGCCATTTCAAACTGATAAAATTAAACCAAACAGCTTAATTTGTGCAAGGTAGGCCCCAAATGAAAGGCCCCCATGAGTATGAATTGCTTTCCACACCATTGAATGCCTTCTCTGTTTTCAGAGACATGGCAACAATGCAGTGGTCACTGGGTCTTCCCACACACTCACATTTTTATAGCACATCACATCCAGCAAACTGGGCTACTTGTCAGCAGCAAAATGACCCTGGACAAAGCCCACCACTGATGGATCAGGATTAACTCTCTATTCTGGGAGCAAGAATATCATTTAGTATCTTGTTAGTGACTTTAATGCTCAAACCAGTAGTTTGCACAGATTGAGGTCGTCATTGCCCACAAAACAGGTAGCAAGAGAGCAGGGGTGGTGCGGGCTTTCCCACAGTTCTTCATTAATATGTTAGTTTTGTGACCTCAAAGAGCAAGGGCTAAGAGGGATGGAGAACTATCCAATCTGTGCACCGCACTTAATCCTCGGTGCTGTTTTGAAGATTACCAGAAAAGATGCCCATTGGAGACAATTTTGATATTTGTTTTTATTGTTGTAGGAGTGGTTTTTCACCAAAAGCAAAACTGAGGTAACAGAGTATATGTTTTAAACTCTGTTATAGAGTTAGTTTTATGAGTCAGGGTAAAAGAGTTTCTTTCTAATTTTAATTCCTTCAGGAGATTTTTCCTATAAAAATCCATAGGAAAAAAAAAAAACTGTCCTTAGCATTTAACAGATTACAGATAAATACATCAGTCCCAATCTGTGCCTATACAATAATACCATATTTTTTAAGTATCTATTTTCTAGTAGTTATGGAACATATTCAGGTATTTGTGTTACAGAGACTCTATTAAAGAGATACACAAGTAGATTTAAGCTAAATATTCTTGATCATATGAGCCCTGGCAGCGCAAATGGTTACGCACTCTACTGCTAACCAAAAGATTGGTGGTTCAAACCCACCAAGCAGTTTCTCGAGAGAAACCTAGTGATCTGCTTCCATAAAGACTGAAGCCAAGAAAACGCTATGGGCAGTTCTACTCTGTTATATAGGGTCACTATGAGTCAGCATCGACTTGATGGCACCAGGAGTGGGTTAAGCAGTAAGCACAGTATGCACTGGCTTACAGTAAGTGAGGTACCTATGGGTGATGTGGTGAAAACCACGTGAAATGGTGCATTACACATTAGTAAGTAAGCACAATTAAGCCCGTGTGTGCCTTGCTTATTGGATAATCCATCCCTCGATGGCCTCCGTCAACAACATTCTTGATCATAAATTGTTTAAGTCATCTTCATGTGGTTGTCTTTCACTTCTAACAATGGTGGTGATAGAGATACGCAATCACCATAGATCAGAATTACCTCCACTGGGCAAACGTCTTTGCTTCCTTCCCCCTGGCTCATTCATTGTTCCCATAGCACCCTTCATTTACCTTTATTACAGCACTTATGACTCTGAATATCATTGTGTATTTACATGTCTGTTATGCCCACTAGAATGTGCATGCCTTGAGAACTGGATGATGCTTTAATCATATTTATAATTCTGGAATGAGCAGAGCAGACACTCAATAAGTAATGAGTGCTTCAAAAGATATTCCTTTTACTCTCTGGAAAATTGTCAACATGGAAAATTGCCATGTTCTCAAGGAAGGCTAAGATTCTCTTCTAGCTGTCATGATTGTTAACACAATCAACCCCACTGCTGCTACCTCCACCCAGGACTGCTGCAATTTCTGTCTTCCTTCCAAATGAAACTCCACTTTCTAGCACTGTTGAGAGTAATAAGGACTGTATCCCAGGTGATGGGAGTTAAGGAAGACCAGTTGGTACCCAAAGGTCTGTTTTAGTTGTATAATGGGAATGAGTGAAAGGGAGATAAGATTATATTATCTATGTTCCCTTGTATTTTGTCATTTTTGTTAGCTGCCGTCACTTGGACCCCACCTCATGGTGACCCCATGCACAAGGGGATCAGACTCTTGTGGTCAGTAGGGTTTACAGTGATTTTCGGAAGTAGATTGCCAGTCTTTCCTTCCTAGTCTGTCTTAGTCTGGAAGCTCCAGTGAAACCTGTTCAGCATCATAGCCACACACAAGCCTCTGTGGACAGATGGGTGGTGGCTATGTTTGAGGAACATTGGCCAGGAATTAAACACAAGTCTCCTTCATGGAAGGTGAAAATTTTACCACTGAACCACCAGTGCCCTGCCCCTGTATTAAGGTTCTTTAAATATCCAAAAATTATCTGAAATAAAATACATTTCCTCTTTGGGTGCTTGCACTTCTAGCTATAGGGTATTGAATAATAAAATTATAGGGGAGTGCTTTGCATCACTCTCTGGAGCTTTGCAGAATAGTGTATTTATAGACATCAACACTCCATCCTGCAGCGAACCCTACTCCTCAGATACTCTCAGCCAGCAGAGCAGCGCATCACAGGGCCTAGCTGCAATGATAAAAGGATGAAAGGAAGGAATAATTAAGGAGATAATTGATGGTTAGGTCCATCACTGGTATTTTTGTGATTGCTTTTGTTTGTTTAAGTGGCAGATAATCGAGGCAGCAAAATTTAGGAACTGAAAAGCCAGTCATTTAAAGCATTTAGGAAACCAGATAAGCACATTAACTATGTGTAGCCACTTCTTTAAAAGAAAACTATGGTGCATGCTTTTCTAGTAGTAAGTTTATAGAATTTAATATTGTGTATTTACTATTATTTTGGTTGAAATTGCTGTTACTTTTTAATTGCCTTTGAATCATGCAGTGGCAGAAGGATACTCCTTAAATTAGTGAAAACCAGTAATAATAACAGTGTTATAAAGAGCTGAGGTACATGCATTGCTGATAACTGTAAAAAGATAACTTTTTAGAAGGAAAAGATGAATAGAAAAACCACCTGCTCTCTCCTCATCTAAATTTTCCTCTTGTCAGATTCTAGAGAGAGCCTATCTGAACACTTTGTTGAATGCTTAATTTCCTTGGAAAGAAGAGCTGGCTTGGCTAAGCTCAATGAAGTGTTTTCCATCTCCAAGTAATAATATCAGCATGTATTAGGTTATTCGATATTGACATCTGCAAATCCTGTTGGTTCTACCTTCAAAATATGTCCAGAAGCCAACCAATTTCCATCACCTTCACCACTACCTCTGTCATCTCTCACCTGAATTATTGCAATAGCCTCCTAACTCCTCTCCCTACCCCCTCCATTGCCCTTTCTCTACCTTCGTCTCCAAACGCTGACATCAGATCATGTCACTCTTCCACTCAAAACCCTCCAAAGGCTTCCTCTCTCAACTAGAGTGAAAGCAGTCCTTAAAAAGGCCTGCCACCCGCCCCATACCTCTCTGACCCTGCCATCCATTACTTTCCCCTGACCCTCTCCGAATCCCTTCCTCCAGCCACACTGGCTTCCTGGATATTCCTGGAAATATGAGGCACAGCCCTTTCTCCAGGCCTTTCCATTAGCCATTCCCCCAGGGAACTCCAGGCTCACTTCCTCTCCTCCTTCCTTTCTTTGCTCAAATGTCACTTTCTCAGTGAGCCCTTTCAGGGAAGCCTTTTTTAAAATTGCACCTATATACCAGCACTTCCCATCACCCTTCCTGTCTTTATTTTTCTCAGTAGTACATACCACATTCTAAAATACTATGAAAGTATTTATTTAGCATCCGTCTTCTCCCTGAATGTAAACTCCATGAGGTCAGGGATTTATTATTATTATTATTGTTATTGCTTTATGTACTGCAGTCTGGCCAACACATGGAACATTGCCTGGTACATGGTAAGCACTCAATAAATGTTTGCTGAATGAATGGCTCTATAGTCAAACATTACCTGTCCCTTCCCATGTGTCTGGCCTCCTAACCACCAAGATATGGCACAGTTATTAGAGAAGGTCTTTCCCAGTGATTTATATTTTTATGTATTTAAAGAAAGGGAATATGAAGCATAGTGGTAGAGCCAGGATCTGAAGGGCAGACAGACCTGAATTTGAGTACCAGCTCCAAAACTTACAATCTGTGTAACCAGGTGGGTTGTATAATCTCCAAGCCTCAGTTTCCTCATCAGTAAAGTGGAAATAGTAAAAGTACCTTTCTTAGAGAGTAGTCATACAATTTTTTGAACAAATAAGCATAAAGCATAGAATTGGGCTTATAATAAAATCTCAGCAATTATAATAATAATTATAATTCTAGTCACCCTTAATGTGCTATTTTTTATAAAATAGTTACAAATATTTACTCTTTTGACCAGGAGATTTAGTGTAAGACGTGAGTTGTTTCTTATTATTTTTATACTTTGAAACACATTGCTATCTTTTAAATATTTCTGTTTTAAAAGACATAGAACTATTATTTATTGAGGTCCTGCTGAAGTGCCAGGCATTCTGCTAATTATATTCTGTTATCTCTAACTCTGAGTCATTTTGTAAGGTCACTATTTTATGTAAGGGAATAGGCCCAGGGTCAAGCAGTGAGTACTCAATCCCAGATTGCTCAGCCTCTGAAATCTACCCCCCCACTTGCTCAGCCTCTGAAATCTACCCACCCCCCCAACAC
This sequence comes from Trichechus manatus latirostris, assembly GCF_000243295.1. Classification (NCBI taxonomy): domain Eukaryota; kingdom Metazoa; phylum Chordata; class Mammalia; order Sirenia; family Trichechidae; genus Trichechus; species Trichechus manatus. The sequence goes on along the minus strand of NW_004443968.1, from coordinate 10,193,431 downwards.
CACCGCACTGGCTTCTCACCATGAGCTTTAATGCCACACCCAGAGCTCTCCAAGTACCTGCAATGTTAAAGGATGAGAAGAGTGTGGTGTAGCTCAAGTAAGGGGTTTAGGAGGTTTTGAAATTGTAGATGAAGCTGAAAGACTATATGCCATGCCATACAATGAGGATTTTAACCTAAAGACTCTGCAAAGATGTCGAAGGTTTCAAACTTGAGAAGGTTTAGGGAAAAGTGTAAAATTATAGAATTTAGACGGTTCATGTCGCCGACCACAGTTCAGTCTTAGACATGACTGCAAGAAGAATAGATTTTAGATTGGGGAAAAAAATCAGTATAAATTAAAGCCATGTTAAATAGCAGTTTGGTCTATCTTAGGCAAAAGCCTTTTTTTTTTAATGTAAGCATCGTTATATTCCACACCATGTCTAACATGGCCCCTAAAAATTATATTGCTCACCCATTTCAAGTTACAGAGAAAATATTTTTGTTCTACTTATGCAGATAAGAGGATATTTTTGCAAATTATGCTATACTACTGGAACTTAGAATAGCAACATGACTAGGAAGTGGCTTTAGAAGGTGCTCAAGCTATTTTTGGTGTGGTAATGTCTCTGGCGCTTTAACACCCCATTCCAATAGCAAAGAGTGACAGAGAGATGGGGTGATGGATGGCTAATATTGGTTTTCCCTAGGAATGGTCTTGAGAAATAATAAACTAAAGGTAAGAAAATATGGATCACCTACAGCCTCTTCTGCAGAGGGTTGATACATGTATTAGTGTCTTAATGAAACATGGAAAACGTCAAACACTGAGAATCAGTTTTGTTTCTTTGGAGTCCCTCGGTATTGCAAAATGGTTATGTGCTCAGCTACTAACCAAAAGGTTGGCAATTCAAGTCCACCCAGAGGCACCTCAGAAGAAAGGCCTGGCAATCTACTTCTGAAAAAATAGGGTCACCATGAGTCAGAATCAGCTCAACAGCAAATGATACCGGTTTGTTTCTTTAAGATCTTTCAGCCAGTCACTGACTCCATATCTTCTTCTGTCAGCAGATAAAGATACAGTAATGAAGAAGGTAGCAATTTGGGAGACTTTCCATGGTGCTGAGTAAAAGCATTAAAAACCTCTTTATGCAATTGGATACAATTTCTGTTTTTAAAAAAATCAAATAAAGATTTTCATTCTCTGATTTTAAGAGTTTAAAGTAACAAAAAAAATTGCCATAGATACTGATCTCTGGAGTTTCTTCTTGTGTTTTGCTTCGGAAGAAGTGGTGCAGATTTGATCTGACTGAATCTATTACGCATTGTTGATCACTTGGGTACAAGTAAAACCAAATCAATTGAAATACAATAGTAATTGAAATAAGGCCAGTGAAAATGAGGTAATGGAAATGCCAAAAAGCTTTATCACTATATAATCCTTTTACTGGGTTAGTACTAATATGAAAGTACATGTATACATTGTTGTTGGGTGCTGTCAAGTCTGTTTCTAACTCACGGTGACCCCATGTGACAGAGTTGAATCTCCCCATTGGGTTTTCTTGGCTATAATCTTTATGGTGTGGGAGAAAGATATGGCAGCCTGCTTCTGTAAAGACTACAGTTTTGGAAACCACATGGGGCAATTCTCCTCTGTCCTATGGGGTCGCTATGAGTGGGAATCAACTTCACAGAATTGGGTTTTTGGTTTCAGTCTTTATGGAAGCAGATCGCCTGGTCTTTCTTCCGCAGAGCCGCTGGGTGTGTTTGAACATTCAAGGTTTCAGTTAGCATCTGAGCTCTTAACCATTGCTGACCTCTTAACCATTGAGTCACCAGGCTACTTACATGTATATGAGGGAAACTAAAGAGATTCCTAAGGGAGAGTGTGAGAGTTAAGCTTCTCCTTTAAACAAGTGTTTCCAAAGCCAATCATTTAGTCTTACGTTCTATGTATAGTGGGAAAAAAGGAGTTACTACTTTGACATGAAATTCTGTAGTCAATATGGCTATAATTTTTTCTCTAATGTTACAAGTAAATATGTTTTATCTTCCAATCCTTTTATAAACTACTTGAGGTTGTAGTTTATGTTCTCTGTTCTTTTGTTTATACCATAACTCAGCACAAAGCTAGGCAGAAAGGAGATACTAAACATGAGCTTAAGAATAAATGAGGTTTGAAAAATTGTTTCAGTCTGTTTTTTATGCTAGAACCTGAATTTTATGGGAGAAAGTAAAGTTGCTCATGGACAAAATCAAACCTATTACAGTGTGTCTTAATGAACAAAATATTCTTTTTTGAACACTATCTTCCATGGTATTTGTGAGTTGTAAGTGGAGATGGTTCAAGTAAGGCAAGAGGAATGAAGAAGAAAAAAAAAGAAACAATAATACAGATGTTAAGCTAGAGGTAAAATTTTCACCAGATCTCTAAGACTTTCCGTTCTCTATTCTTTATTGAAAATGATTCCCAAGACCAGAAATTATGAAGGCTACCATAATGCTAAATTATGCAATTATCCTGGGGTGTATGAGGCCACTGAACTAATACACTTATATTAAATTCTCTTTTTTAATGTAAAATTAATAAGTTAAAGGTGAGTCAAAGTTTGTACAGTTCATTTTAAGAATTGAAATATCGAAAGTAAATACGAAACTGTATGGGAATACGTAGCTTATCTGTCACTGGTAGCTAATGAATTCCTTTCCATTAAAATTTAATTGAAAATCTTCATTGATATTTAAGCTTTCACAGAAGTGTAAACTACTGTGACTACAATTCACAATGCATTTAAAACAATTATTCTTTATCATTAAAGTTAATAATATGCACATTAACCTCTTATGTAGTCTAAATCAATATTGTAGTTTAAAAGATATGACCTCTGGACAGCTTTGTCTAAATATTGATTTCATTGTCATTTGTATAAGGTATCAAACAAATTACATGTCGCACTAATATCATTAATGCTGCCCCATAGAGCCTCTGACTTTATGGTGCTTATAATATAAGACATGACATTACAAAAATATTAAGGCCATCACCAAATATAATTGCCGAGTGGACGAGATCTGACTATGGCAGCGCAGAGTGGCTGTAAACAGATGATAACTTCCAAATTCTTTACTCTCAGTGGACAGAAAAAAATACTTCTCTTTAACATGCAGATTGGTTGTTGATGTTAAGTTTCAATGACAGATTTTTTTCTGCCTCGGAGGAAAAAAAAACCTTCTTGTGATGCCATAGATATTTTGGAAGAGAGTAACCCAATCTTAGTCATTAGATTAAAATGTTGTAATTACATAATATAGCAGTTTCCCCAAAATAAACTTGTTCAGGAATTCATATTAAAAGTTACTAATGAATCAGGTGGATTAAAAAATATATGGATAAAAGTAAAAGGGCTGAGCTTTTCAAATGGTCATTGTAGAATTAAATAAAAACAGATTTAGTGATGGTTATGCATCACATTTCCTCTCATAACGGCACTTACATTATTGTTTTTGTAAAAAAAATTACAGATTGAAATGTCAGCTATATACTTCGCTCTTTTCCTTTTTTTCAGATTCTACATTGCTAGGAATCATGATGACTGTAAACATCATCCATTACATCTAACTATTTTGATGTTTGTTTTTTAATTTTAAAAATTTATTTAACTTTTTGCTTACTAAAAATTTTTTTTGGAAAAGAGATATGGGCAGGATCATGAAACTGAACTGTGGGTGCTGTTTGTACTAAAAATGTTCACCCCAAATCTCTTGTAGGTAAAAGTGATCCATTTTGTGTAGTAGAATTGAACAACGATAGGCTGCTGACACATACAGTCTACAAAAATCTCAATCCTGAGTGGAACAAAGTCTTCACGTTGTAAGTAGCCGTTACCTTGAGCTTATCTGAAAAATGGTGTTAAGTGATAGTTATTTTTGAATTTTTTTCATATTTACCCTTAACTGATTAATAACTCAATGCATCTGGCCTTCCTTTTGCTAACAACAATGAATTTCATAACTGCATACCTTCCTGACAATGAAACCTGGGGAAAAGAACATGCCATTTTGTTGTTGTTTTCACAGACTTTTTTAGTTTTTTTTGAATTGTACTTTTTATATGATTTGACTAAGGATTTTTCTCCCATTAACTGAACTGCTTCTTCCTTTTATACTTTCTGTTGAAATTCTCCCCAACTGCATTGACACCAAGGAGGACAAAGCTCTATTTGTTCCATTGCTGAAATCAGCAAACAATCTGGTCACGAATTCGGCAGATGCTTTAGTTTTGGTTTGTTTCATTTTAACACAATAAGAATATGAAGCATTGTCCTAGATACCAAAACACCCTTTGAGTTAATATTCCTTTTGTTTTAAAAGGTTTGTAAATCTTTTTAATTCTGAGCTATAAGAGTTGACAATGCTACACTATAGGACCTAATAAGTTTAATTTTTTTAACTGGGCTTTAGAAATGGACTCTGAACAAAAGAAAACTCTCCAAACAGAAGTACTTCTTAAAAGTTTTACTAACTTTTTATTTTTTGTATGGGAAAAACTGCTAAATTCCTTGTTAATTTCTTATTATAATTTATCTGCTTGAGAGCCAGTAACTATCAGCTTTAATTATCAGACCATTTTTTTTTTTTTTAAAGAAATTCCACATTTTTATAAGAGATGAAAGCCTGGTCAGGAAAATTGCCCTCCTAAGAAGTTTGTGGAGAGTGTTTTTCTCTGGAATGCATAATTGAATGAATAGGTTTGATTATTATCAAAGCCATTAATTGATTGTGCTCTGATAAAGCCTCTTCTCACACATGGTTGTGGTTTTTCAGTAATGAATATATTCATTTTTTGGTTTTCTCTTAATTCATGTTTTCTTGGTAAACAATTTGACCAAAGAATAAATGCTGTCAACAATTTCAGCTTATTTTTCCAAAAACAAAAATATGAAGAGAGTACACAGTAGTTTATTAACATACGTTGTCTTTGGAACATAATGGAACATCGCTTAATTTCTAAATCCCAGAGTGATACAATAGCTATAAATGTTACATTTTCTCCATTTGGCTTTCTGTATTAGTTAATTTTGACTACAAACCTAAGCAAACTTAGGCAATGTTTTGTTGAGAGCAGTACACAAAAGGGAGACCTCTTATTATAAAGAAAAACGATTTAAAATGTACTTTGACTCTTGCTGATATCAAACCTGGTGGTATTTTACATAGGGGTGATGGGAAAATAGGAATTATTGTCATGATGAGAAGAAGGAAAAGTCTAAAAAAATTGGTGCCACTTACTGATTTTTTTACATAAAAATTTATTTTGTGCCCATCCAGATGGAAAATTATAAAGAGAGAAAAATTATATTTCATTTAAAAATTATATTTCATTGAAATTATAATGGTGTTCAAAGTCCAGTTGATGGAACCATCACTGTAGTCTACTAAGATGCTTTATGGGAAATTATGTCAGATACCAAGCTACCTTGTATATGTGTGTATGCAAATAGCATACACGAAAACACATACACACAAAATCAGCTGGTGGTATCTAAATTTTCAAAACCGTTTTTGTTCCTGTTTCGCACTAATGAAGTCTTTTTTTTCCCACTACATATACTTATTATGCAGCAACATTAAAGATATCCATTCAGTTCTTGAAGTGACAGTTTATGATGAAGATCGGGATCGAAGTGCTGACTTTCTGGGCAAAGTTGCTATACCATTGCTGTCTGTAAGTTTATTCACCTGACACACTGCTCTGTGTTGCTTTTACTCAAGGCAAAAAAAAAAAAACCCTCAGCTCTACGTCTGTCATTTCTCAACCAAGGTCTGTAATACGAACACTAAAAATTTTAACATACTCAATTCACGGCCATGTTGAATCCCATGATAGTTAATTTTTCCTGACAGACTTGATCCTGGTAATGAACAGGTACTTGTCAGAATTGCCACAGTTGTTTTGGGTTCTCTGTCAGTTTCAGCAGCTGGGGGTCAAAGGTCACCGAGGGAGTGTATTCAGTGGAGACCGTGAGACAGACGGCTGTCATGTCCTTTTCCCGCAGATTCAAAATGGTGAACAGAAAGCCTACGTCTTGAAAAACAAGCAGCTGACAGGGCCAACAAAGGGGGTCATCTATCTTGAAATAGATGTGATTTTTAATGCTGTAAGTCTTAACTTTGGCTTTTTTGTACTGCTAAAGAGTTCAGTTTCATGAAAGCTTTTGTTCCTGATTTGTAGAGAATTTCTGTCATTCCTCATTTTCTCTAAACCTTGATATATCCTGGAGAATACGCTTCTGCCACTGCCTGGCACACCCACACTTTCTGTTATACTTGGCAACTGCCGCTGCGGCTGTGCTGTGGCCACAGCCTGCCTGTGTAAGAAATGGAAGCGCATGCATGTGCAACTGTATACATTTATATTTTATGAGCACAGCAGCCAGGACTTTAAAACTTTAGAAATGATTGCAAATTGAACTGAGTGAAAAACTTACAAACATTTGTACTATATTAATCCATAACAGACACATGTGTTGATATATAGGTGAAAGCCAGCTTACGAACATTAATACCCAAAGAACAGAAGTACATTGAAGAGGAAAACAGACTCTCTAAACAGGTAAAAAAGCAAATAAAGATTAATCCCTCTGGGAAGACCTGATTATATCTGTAAAACATCTAAGTAAGTTCAAATAAACTTTGGAGGTATGGAGGGGGGGGAAGACTATGGAATTTTTGATCATCTACTTATGCAAAAATGGCTCTTTTTTTCTTTCTTTCCTCTTTTCTTTAGAAGATCAAACAAAGACAATACCAAACTAATAAATTGGATGGGGGTGGTCAGAAAGGAAAGGGGATACTGTAGGCACTGCAAATAATGGATATGTATTCATGCGTTAGCAAATGAATGATCATTTTGACATAAAATACATTTGATTGCCATGGAATGTGTAAATGAGAATACCAAAAGCTGAGGTTCAAGTATATGTCCAGACCACCCACAGGTATGATGCAGGTGTGTGTAAAGGTAACCCAGCATCAAGCTCTTCCCTATAATCCTGATGAGAAAGGGCTCCATCTTTTAAAGAAAACCATCCTGTTAATTAGATTTTAATTGTGGTCTTTTATAAGTGAACTTTTATTGACATCTTTAGATAAAAAAATAGAAAATTAGAAAACTGATTTTTCTATCACAAAGGAAAATCACTTATAATTTTTAGTTAGGTTTGACATCAAGTTAAGAAAAAGTACTAAGCAGCTCCTTTTTTAACTTCCATTTAGCAGAGCTAAAATAAAATGTATTTGTTATGGCTATAAAGTTTACTGTCCTTATTTGTCTTGAAATATTTAATAATTTCTTGTGCTATTAGAAACCTAAAAATATTTTTGTTTTTAATCTAATCAATTAGCCATAAACAGTGGCAGCTTTGGTAATTTAAAGACAGTGCATGAGTTACAAATGCAATCTCTATCTAAATGTAAGTATAGATTTTGTTTCTCCACAACAACAGATAAGTAATAAAAGTAGCTTTTAAAGGAAAGTGATCAGGGACTAAGGAGGAAAACAAATAGGAGACCCTTTACTTTGCCCGAAAGAAATTTCAATTATAACAACTTATTAAAACTGGCATGCACACACATGCATATATATTTACACATATATATTTTTTGCATATGATCTCAGTAAACTTTACATAGTTATTTTTTTAAATGCCAAATCAACGCTGAAGTATATTAACCTGCAGATATATGATTATTCTAATTATTAATATAGCTATATATTATTTTTCAAATCACCATTTACTGCATGGGCTATTCTTTTAACAGTTGTATCATACCTTATTTTTAAAATTTAAATTATATCAATTATTATATATAGATTTTTATTAAAAGATTTTATAAAGCACTTGATTACTATAAATTTTCCCTATCTCTAAAATTATGAGAAAATATGTTTACATTGATACTGAGAGATATTGAGAGATAGATGATAGATAGATAGATAGAAAGAGAGAATATAATAGTAAGAAAAAGGGAAGGTGGATCCTGCCAAATGGTGGAATTTTTTTGTTTTCTATAATAAAACAACATTTCATGGGTTTTTCCCTAAGATCCTAAATAAAAACATTTCCAAGTTATCCATTTCACGTTGGAATATCTTAAAATTAAAGCATTTGCTGCATGTTAAAACCACAATAAAATCGAAGCGTTTAAAATATATTTAGGTTCACAATATGTAAGTAGCCAAAAAATGTTTTAATCTATTAGAGATTAATTTTTCTTTTGAACAAAGGCAGTCTAACCTACATGATAATATTATTGAAAAATACATTTAGCTAAGAAATCACTCTTATAATTCAGTCCCTTCTACTTTCTCCAGTGATATTTCTTTAACTTGTGAGCCAAACTGATTTGTATATTCTTGCAACTTTATTAGCTTTCATAATCATTTTGAAATCACAGTAAGCTTGAAGAATTTTGCTGTGTATCTGACGGTTTTGGGTCTTGCAAATTCTAATAATATTTTAATTTTCTTTACAGCTGTTGCTAAGAAATTTTATCAGAATGAAACGTTGTATCATGGTGCTCATAAATGCTGCCTACTACGTTAATAGTTGCTTTGACTGGGATTCACCTCCAAGGAGTCTCGCTGCTTTTGTGGTATGCTCATACTGTACTACTTACATTGTTATTCATTAAATTCAATAATCATAGCTGCATGTTTCTGTGGCTATAGTAACAGTTATGTTGATGTGGCCATTTTAAAACTCCTATTTTAAGACTTGACTGGACAGATTTGCCGTGGGCAGGAACCTGATGGATTGTACAAGGTCTGAGTCCAAGAATACATTTTTCCCTCCTCAGATTTCCGGAATGCAAGACATCTCAGCCAATGTATAATTTTCTCTGTGACGGCTAAAAACTAAAATTTTACGTATTGCGTAATTCCAAATCCCAATAGGAAAGCCAAGGAAAGTCCTTAGTGTTAAAAAAAATTAATAATCTTGACCATCTCAATTTGATTTTGTTTTGTTTTGTTCCATAGTTAGTTTTTCAAAATATGAAAATCATTGGCAGTAAGATGCTAGTTTGCTAATGCTTTCATATGTGAATCAACGGGAAGTGGATGTGACCTATTTAAAAGACATTTTATTATTTCTTTGAGATTTCCAGTTTTTAAAAAGGCACAGGTGAGGATTTGGCGAAGCCAAATGGTCCTCTCACAATGTTCATCTTGTAGCCTTTAACTCTGGTTATTTAACAACTGCTGATGAGACCAACTTGCAGAGCTAGACAATCCAAAAGAATACCTTTCTCTGAGTTTTAGCTGGGATTTTCTGCTCTCACGTTATTTTTACTTATTCAGGATTTCAATCTGAAGTTTAAGTGGAGTCCTTCTTTTGAAATCCTTTATGTTATTTTCGTGCTTGTTGGAATATGAGTACCTTATGCTTCCTTATAGCTGCTAGTTTAGCAGAATACGACTTTATTATGAGGGCTTATAAGGAGCCTTAATTGTAGTAACAAATCAAGGTTTTAGTATTACCATTCAGATGAGCATATGCACATCTGTTTAGTACTTTGAGCTCTGCCCTCCTCTCAGGCCTTGTATAGGACTTTCATTAATGTCTGAGCACAAAGAACAAAGAGTGTGTATGTCCTTTTGTGTTGTAAGTTACCAGAAAGTTAGGCAGCCTGCTTCCCATAGACATGCTGTTGTCTTCTTAAAGAAAGCAATTGTCATCATAATTAAGTTTTAGAAAAGAAAATCTGCCTCTCTCCGTATTCTTTTAGTAGCTCTTTCACATAACAAATGTATGTTGGTACTGTTAAGCAAACTTTATTCTGATTTTTTACTAGCATAGAGGTACTTTGACTTAATGATAAAAAATTATATGGAGTTTCTATGTATGTTTTATGCCATTACCTCTAGGTTTCATGGGGTCTTATAATAGACACAATTATATTCTACGAAAAAGGTTGTGCTGCCATCTTTGGTTCACTTCTTCCAAAGTCATTCCCCCACCTGTTTGTGACATTTGAAAACAGAGAAATGTATATAATTATATCATTTGTTCAGGAAGACTTAAGCATTGCAGCGTGTTGTATAAGCCTTCATAAGCTTTCTCTCTGACTTCTAGAGGTCATTTATATAAAATAAATTCAAGATGGCAGCCCTTTTCACAATTTCCTTCTTATCCTAAAGAAAAAAAAATCCCGCACTGGAATTTTGAGAAACTTAGGAACATGTACATTACCTGAGTGATTTTACTATAAAACCCATTGCTGTCAAGTTGATTCTGACTCCTAGTGACCCTAGAGAACAGAGTAGAACTGCACCATATGGTATTACTATAAAGGGGTCAAAATTCACTGGGGAATAAATATAATAATACCTCTTTTAGCTGGTGGTCAGTTTCTGACAAATTCTGTCCTATGAAACAAAGCTGCGTGCAACAAAATTGCAGGAAAAAAAGAGCACAATAAGGATAGGAAAGGGGGTTGTTGACTCTGCTGATGAAAATAGAGGCCACAAACTATCATGAACTCATATTTTTAAGAGTACTTTTGAAAAGAAACAATAAGATTAGCTGTGCTTCATTGAAAACAAAAGAAGCACTGAATTACATTCCACTGAATGTGATTAAAACAACGACTAGCAAAAAGTAGACTTCATTTATTTGTACCTGAACTGGGAGTCCAATAAGAATTGGGACTCTACCTTTTTTCACCTTGATACTGCAGCATCATCTGCAGAGTATCTAGCACTTAGTAGGCTCTCAATAGAAATGGCTGGCTACATCAATCAGCCAATCTATGAATCAGTCAATCACTCTGGAAGTTCTTCTTATGTGGAAAAACTCATTCTTCAGTGATGCTAGATAAATAAAGATTTGCTCTAACAAAGCTAGTTATTAACGATGATAGACATTGGTTCTACTGTGGCACATATGGGGTTGACATGAGTCAATTGGAAAACTGGAAAGCAAGAAGACATTGGTTAATTTTCCCTGGAGTTGCCATTTAAATTTTAAACTATTTTATAATCCGTTGTCAATCATCTATCTTAAACTCAGATTAAGTTACGATGTAAAGATTCTTATATAATAATAATAACAACAACTAATATTTATTAAGCACTTACTATATGCCAGGGGACTATGAAGTCCTTTTCATGCATTAATACATTCAATATTCCCACTAACTCTATGGGAAGATACTATTATTTACCCATTATACAGAGAAAGAAACTGAGGCACAGAAAAGCTAAAGACTTTGCACAAAGTCACACAGCAGATAGGATGCTATGATTTTCTTTCTAAAAGAACTTTAAGATATTTACCTCTTAATTTTAATATCATAACATTTCAGGAAAAAAAAACTATTGTGGGATTTTTATTCATCTTGCAGATACTAAATGATATGAGTATTTAAAACAAAATTTTCCCAAGATCTCATTGCATAAATTTTAGGTCAGCTTATTGAAAAGAACTGCTTTCCATTAGGAGAGAGTATGAGCAGCACCCCATTATTGCAAACATATTGTTCTCATCATTCCCTGTTGATGGATCACGGATCTATTATTATAATATTGGCTCCACTTGGCGCATTTTTCCATAAATGCAGCTGCCTCATGGAGCACATGCATTTGTGCCATTATTTGGCTTGGTTTTAGGCTGAGAACAGTAAACTTTATAATTTTTAAGTGTCCTTTTTCTATTGCATTTTATTTTTCTTTACTTATTATCTGAAAATAAATACGGAATAATGAAATCAAAACGGAAAAACAGTAATTTTTCATCCCAATGTCAAATAAAGCACAAGAAATGAAGGGTTAAAAGCTGCTTGGCCTCTGTGGTGTGGGGAAGACTCAAAGCTGGCTGACAGTATTAGAGGCTGAAATCTGTCTGGAAGGTGATGGATAAAATATAAGCAAACATGTTTCTGGTTTGTGTGCTATGAATTGGGTTTTTTAATTTTACAATGAATTGTTGTATGCCGAAGAGCCTACACAGACACGTGTTACAGAAGGAGCTACTCGCCTTTTGAAATCATCTATTGGAGACGTGGAAACGTCTCATAAATTGGGCCTAATTTTCATCGGGCTCTTGACCAGACATTTGTGTTCTTGTGGATGTCAGTGGGTGCAACATGGAATAAAAAAGAGTGCATATTCTCTCTTTCCAGTACTGTCATTTCTCACTGTAATGAGCACAAAAATAATTGGACAACTGAGCTATCTGTAAAAGGACACACTTCAGTGTTCGTCAAAGAATTATTTTACAGGACAAACTTTAATCTTTAAATGTGATTGTAGATAATTTGTGGTACCATCTGTCCATTTGGAATTGTTTTAGCCTTTTCTGTCGTTATACAGTAAGTGCCGCTGTGTTTAACATTAACATTTGATATTTTACACATTTAATTTCTGTTCTGCTGTGTGGTCCTTGGGGAATGGAGTGCTAGTGCTCCATGAGAGAGACAAGGTATTGATCAGTTAACATTTCAGCTGCATTTATGTATGTCGCAAAATTAATGAAAATGCCAGACAAAAATGTCAGAGTGCACAAAAAGGTAGAATTTAAATTTGGTAGTTTAATGAAAAGTTTAAGATGTGCATTATCAAAAATGTCCTCTTGCCTTTAAAGTACAATTCCTAACAGAATAACTACAGGGAGACATGTATTTTACTTAGAGGAACAATGAACATGAATTATGAAGGGATGTCACCTCCTCAAGGTACCTGTGTTCTAAAACGGCATGTTTGAATGCTTACCTGATACTCATAAAATACATTTGTTTCTGTTCATATCTGGAGGGCTACTGGCTTCATCCCTCTGTCCTGACCAGACTACGAGGCAGGCTTCCTACTGAGATTCTCTCCCTGGTTTTTCCTTGGTGTCCACATACTCCTTTTGTGTCCAAACTGGGAATTCCCTCTACGGCAATTCATCGAGCCACCGTGGTTCACTACTCCTTCTTTCTGGGTCCTTTTCAAATGCCTAGTTTTCCTTTGCTTCCAGATAATTTGTGCTCCACCTTCATTCATTCCACGTCTTAAAAGGATCACACTCGGGACAACAGCTACTCTCAGCAAACCTGGGCCATTATGCAGGAAAAGAGAAAAAGCAGAGATGATGTATGCAAATAATGACATGAGGCAGCTCTGTGTAGCCAAACGATAATAAAAAATTAAAAACGGAGGAAGCACAAGCAAAAGAGGAGAAACCTAATTTGCAGGGGCGATGGGAATATAGCACAACAATCTGAAGACAATAGGCTCTTGAGGACACTTTCCTGCGTGTAAAGCCTGCTGCTAATAACAACATAGGAGTTTTCCCAAAAGTTATTACAAACAATAGGAACATTTTAGTGGCCTTCATGCTTAAGGACTGAAAAGGGAGCATTACTTAAGAAGAAATATCAACACAAAAACAAAGGCATGTCTACATCACGTGTATTTCAAGTCTTAAAATTCATATTACTGAATATAAAATAATTGTACTGGATATATTCAAGGCCAATTTACATTTAAACAGAAATGTCTATTTTGGAAGTTTAAGAGATATCAGTAATACCACACCAGCACAATTCTGCTTCGAGTCTACGGCAATTTTCAAGTGATTTTTGTAAAAAGTTTTTTTTTGTTGTTGTTGCTACAATTATCTTTGAGTGCTCACAGAAAAAGTTTACAGTGTTCCAAATATAATTTTTGTTACTTGCATTACAACAGCAAAACAGAAGAACCTCCAAAATCAAAGAAACAAGTATTAAAGCAAAATGATCTACTATTGATGGTCCTATCCTTATAGTCTTTAATTTCCTAAAATTGTGCAAATATAAACTTCCAAGCCCTCTTGCCCATCGTTCCCTATGTATGCTTTTTTCTGACAGAAACATTTAGGTTTATTAAACAATACTTCCAATATGATTTATACAAATTTTAAATATAGTTTAAACATGTTCTTCACAAATGTGGAAATAGAGAAGAAAGTCGGCATAGAATTCCATTAATTAAGAAGATTGTATACCTCAAAATTTGCCTAAAATTCCTACAAAGGCAAGAATATTGACACTTAACATTCTACTAGTAAGTTTTTCTTTTCAGTGAATAGATTGTATGCCCAGTTCATATGGACGTGCTGGCACATCAAATTGATTCACAAAATATACAGTTTTTTCCAATTATATGTTAGTTCCTATGAAGAAAAAATTTTTGACAAACATTGGCCTATGGAAAATTGTAAATTAGGTTTTCTTAATTGGTATCTTTCACAAAGCATTGCATATAAATTCTTACAATTACATAAAAATCCCCCAAAGATCATGGTTGAAAAGTGAATTAAGTTTTAGGATGGATCACTGTTAATTAAAATCAACCCTGAATCTTAGGAAATGCAGCAGGTCAGGTATGAGTGGAACAAAACATTTTGACTACATTTCTCTAATCCCTCCCAAGAAACGATACTGTAGTTCAGTCTGTGTTGTTGTTGTTGTTGTTAGATGCCGTCCAGTCAATTCTGACTCAGATCGACCACATGTAACAGAGTAGAAATGCCCCATTGGATTTTCTTGGCTGTAATCTTTACAGAAGAAGATCCCCAGGTCTTTCTCCCTTGGAGCCACTGGGTGGATTTGAACTGCTAACTTTTAGGTTAGCAGCTGAGGGCTTAACTGTTGCACCACCAGGCTCCTTAGTTCAGTCTGTAGGCCTATTTAAATATAGACATTTTCGTTTTGTTTTGTTTCTGTAACTGTTATGTTTACAGTACAGCACTTTCTCAAATCAGCGCTCAGTTCTCTTTAAAGCGGACCAATGCCCTTTTGGTTTATTTTAATAGCTGTCATTAGCAAGAGCGCCTTTTGCTCTTCGGAGGGAGATAATCACATAAGCCACAGGGTCTACTATTCTCTGAAAAGTTTATTTCTGCTAAATTCTATTTTATATTTACAACAAGAAGAATTAAATTTCTATAGCATTTCTACCACAGTTTTTTTCTGTAATCTCTGCTCTCCCTCCTTTGTCTTTCAAAGCAGAGAGGAGTAGGGTGCTGTAATATGGGGAAGTTTTCATCTGTAGGTGATCTGAGGGAGATAAAGCTATTTCAGTTTTTCTCACATGTAGTGCTATTGATAGTGCTATTGTGTGCTAGATTGTAATCAAACAAAAACCTCAAAAATTGCAAACCTAACCACGATGCCTATTGAATCTAAGAATTAGCCTTCTCATGAGCCCTAATGGTGTGTGCAATGAATTGGGGCAGGAGAGGATACCAGTGCCTCAGTGTGGTCGCCTGCGTTATCATTTCACCTTGAGCATTCCCAAAACCCTTATGACCCCCCTAAAAATATATTGCATGTTTCAGATTTTACAATAGAGTTAACTAGGATCTATATATCTATATATAAATATCGAAATAAAAACTTCTCACCGTCTGTCCCTAGATTCCTCAGCCAATTTTCTTGTTCTCTGAAGGGCCTTCCAACTTCAATTTCAATTGTGAGGGACACTTATCCGGAGCAAAATGACCAGCCATATTCCATTGTACAATATTATTATGTAAGATGTTTTGCAAAGGAAACCTTAAATGAAAGAGATAATTATATAATCTATTTTGTAAAGAGTAATGAGTCTTATGAGAGGTTGTAAATTACAAGAGAAATGTAGTCATTAACACACCTTAGTCATTAAGTTCACTCTCCACGTGTTTTCATGGCCCTCTGTATCAGATAAACGTTAAGAAGCCAGAGTAGAATGCTTTCTGTTGTTCCTATTTTGCTTAGTTATAAAGCTTGCCTTAGAATTATGAACATATTAGAGTTAATTTACCAGGTGAGAAGCTAACCTGAAATGTTATTAAGCAAGGTGCTTCTGGTTTTCTTTGCCACTTCTCTTGTCATCATTCTACCACACTTTAACATTATAGTCAGAATGGGTTTAGACAGCCTTTCCACAGGTAGGTCTGTGAGTTATGACTCTGCATTGCATCTTCTACTTTGCTCTGATGACAGAGGCCCAACACTCAGCAAGTGGTAAAATTTAGAGGTCAGTAACAGAGTAAAGATGAGAGACTGACCACTTCTGGTGTTCACACCAATCATCAGCTACTGCCTTAAAAGGAAATAAGGAAGAGAAAAGCAGAGAGAAGCTAAGAAGCAAGGAAAGATGGAAATCATGTCAAAGTGTACATAGATATTTGGATAAAAATAAATGTCAGCCCTGATTTTAAGGGAGGGAATAAAATATGCTAGAGACAAAATGTGGCTTTCATTTGATCTTAAATCAGCTTTTCTCAGCCTTTTTCTCATATTAACCCCCTAAGGAGAAAGTTTTAATTTTATGAGAGAAATTAAATACGAATGAATAAGATTTTGTCAGAGAGTGAAAATTGGGGTGGGAGATTTGGAGGGACACAAATCGTTTTAATATGTAAGTGCTTTTTTCACTCTCTACCCAAGAACCAATTTTCACCCCCTTGGATGCCATATTGCCCCTGTTAAGAATGCATGCCCTAAATGAGGTTTAATGTAAGTTTAACTATATTTATCTTTATGCTGTTGGTGGTGAAGTCTAGTTTGGATTTTCTGTAGTTTGCATACAAGGCAAATTATTCCCATAGATAATCAGGCTAGAGAATTTGTGACCTCTATACAAAATTATGGATTGCATTGGAATCCAGGTAAAGGAAAGATTTTTAATGGCTTTATAGAGATTGAAGAATTTGATCTCTCCCCTTATTAAAACTCATATGAGGGTTTTCTTATCAACACCAATTCCAAGAGCACACTGTTGTGTTTCACTAAAATGGAGAAATAGGGTAACCATTCATCTTGACCTAAGTAACACAACCTTTCTCATGATGAGAGTTTGATGGGTTTAGTCCATATATTGCACTGTATGTGTGACTAATAAGTAATCTTTTTATTCTTAAATGAGTATCATTATGTCAGAGATATAAAAGCACACTTCATTAGGCTCTATTATCTATTAGATCTTCATTGGAAGGGCAGGAAAAAAGGTTGTGGAATAGAAAAGCCATTTAAAACAGTGAAGATACTTGTTCTGTTAGCTCCTCTACATGGCACGTTACCCAGTTCATATGAATCAAAAAACTTTTACGGTTGCAATTTATTAACAATATGTAAATAAATGATATTTTATATACTGCTTAGTTGTATACAATTAATTTTACTGCATTTTACTATAGACTTCAGGTAATGCTCAAATGTTTGAAACAAGAACACTTCATCCAGTGTTGTCATAAAATGTTGGTAAATTAAACATCTCCTGTAGTCAATTAGAGAAAACTTTTGGATTTAATGAAAAAAAAAGTAGATCACCAATTTTAAAAGTAGCACATTAATTATTCAGATATTAATATACCAGTTTACATCAAGTTGATTCCAACTCATATTAACTCTATGTGTGTTAGAGTAGAACTGTGCTCCATAAGGTTTTCAATGACTGTGATCTTTTGGAAATAGATCACCAGACCTTTCTTCCGAGGTACCTCTGGGTAGATTTGAACTGCCAACCTTTTGGTCAGTAGCCAATGCGTAACCATTTGTGCCACCCAGGGGCTGTATAAGAAAGGTGTTATCTTTTGAAGTGTTATTAGTTAAATGAAGACTCCTACTTAGGGAAAATTAATTTATCAGTGTAAAAGTTCAGATAGCTGAGTTCACTTTTCCTAGTTAGGCAGCAATATTGAAAGCTGAAGAGAATCTGTGTGTATCTAGTTTGTTTAATTTTTTTTAGAGTTTGGTTCTTCCACTGTAAGAACATATTGCCTTCTTCAACCAAGAGATTGGTATTTATAAGAGAGACCTTTAACCTAGGTTATTTTAGCCCGTCTGAATGTACATTGTTTAAATTCTCAGAGTATCACCTTCCTACCACAATTTTATGTCAGAATTCTAAATCTTGGTTGATATGTAGTTAAACGTGAATGTTTTTCAAATAGGCACCCAACCCACAAACAAGATGAAAGTCTTTTGTTAGACAGTTTCTTTGACCTTGAAACGCATGTCCCCATAGTGGCAATGTCATGGCTATGTTCTCAAGATGCCAGGAACTCATCTATCCAAACCCCAATTCCAGGATAGAGCACCTTCCTAATGGCAAAGTGGGCCTACAAAGGTGGAAATTTTATAGGCTTTTAAGGGTGCAGATGAATTCAAAGAATGTTACAACTGGAAGGGAGTTTAGAGATCATTTTACAGTAGAGGAGATTGAAATGCTAAAAGGTAAAGTGGCATAGGGAGAAGAAACAGTCGTTCTCCTTCTTGCCTTATTGCTGCTAATAGAAGCTTCAAAGACAGCAAAACTGAGAACATAAGGACATCAAGAGAGAGTGTGGCATCTATCTCTATATCCACAAGTTTATAAGTCAAACTTCCCTTAATTAAGAGAAACCAGTTGTCTGGCAATGTCCTGGAGAGTTCTATGAGGATGAAATTGGACTCCTGTCCCTGGTATTTCCTGTTATTGATTATGTGTTGATCTGGGAGGAATGGAATTGCCTACTCAATATAGTAAATCTATGTTGACTTTTCTTAGTAGTATTCTTGCAGTTTAAGCAATGAGTGTGAACCTAATATTTGGTGAACTTTTCTATTAGTTGAGGTCACATGACATATGGCTCCCCCCAAAACACTGTGCAGGGAGGTTTGCATAGTAATAAATAACTCTTAGTTCACTGTGCTATTCATAAGGTTTTCATTGGCTAATTCTTTTCAGAAGTAGACTGCCAGGTCCTTTTTCCTAGTTCACTCTGTGTTTAAGAGAGACCCATTGCCATCAAGTAGATTCCAACTCAAAGTGACCTTGTAGGGCAGTAGAACTGCTCCATAGGGTTTCCAAGAAGCAGCTGGTGGATTTGAACTACAAGCCTTTTGGTTAGCAGCTGTAGCTCTTAACCACTATGCCACCAGGGCTCTGTGTTTAAGTGAGGTACATTTTAAACAAGTAAAGAAATGTCATTTGCCCTGTAAGTAGTATAAATGACTTTTTCTCAAAAGTAAATGTAGACTCATTCAGAATATATTTTCCAGGTTTCAAATATATATTCACTCTGTTGCTTAAACAGTTTAAACCACTTATATTGATCCATATTGATTTAATGGTAGCTAAGATGAACCTTCCTGTGTCCTAACTTTCCATTAGACTAAATAAATGCCAGGGGGAAAAAAGTGTATGTATTCTGAGTTATTTAGAAAAACTTCATTATATTCAGCTTCATTGTATTTGACTCTTCCTAAATTTCCTTTAAAATTATGTACATCCAAACTATTCTGGCATAAAATTAAACAGTATAATGACAAACTCTGTTCCTTTACAAAGTCGAAGTACTGAAATGATAGCAATTTGGGCATATTTCAAGATATTATTAGAATTTGTAGGGTGTTCCCCACTTCATTATATAAATTATATGAAGTATGGTTTGCTACAAACTTGGTGCACTAATTTATTGCTATTGGAGTTACTGGAGTTAGGAAAGCTGAATTAATTCATCTGTATGAAATGCTTTGAAGTCCTTAAGTAGAAGGTCCTGTGGATAATCTAGGCTTGAATAAGGTATATGATTACAACAGGTTTTTGTGTCTGAGAGCTATCTAGTTTTTTGAAATCTGTATCAGTACTGAAAAATTATTTAACTTAAGATGATTATTTTAAAATAGCCCATGCTGGACCTCAGAAAGGGAGATAAATCCCAATAAAAATGTCCCATCAGTGTTTGCTGCAAATGCAATACTCTTCCTCCAAGAATATACCAGAGATGTGTTTAATAATACCTGGGTTCTATTTCTAATTGACTAGAATGTTTAACCTAAGTTTAAGGAACTAGGAAATAAAATAGATTGTAAACTGAAAAATGCCATTTGTCAGTATTTTAATCCATTACTAGAACTAATGACAGGAAATAAATTCAGGCTGTTCAGCTTGAGATGCATTCCAGTTACCATTAACAGATCTTCCCCGTTTTCATCCACACTCAATAAAGCTGTGTTGAATGACTGACTCAGATGACTTCCACAGCAAAACTTGAAGTTAAAGCTGTAATATTGTAACAGAAACCTCCAACAGTAGTATCAGATGAAGCTGAGAATAAATGTAGTATATCAGGCATCATAAAAGGGTGAATGTGGGATACGTTTATGCCCTCCTCTACTATTAGATTCATACATAAGATTCACACTCATTATTCTCATCATCTTAATGAGATCAGTGTGGGAACATTTCTCTCCTCTCCCTCTTGACCGTCAGAAATGGGGACTCCATTATTTCTCTTTCCTCCCTCTCTGCTTTTAAGGGACTAGTTATATTTTCTTGGAGGGCCAGGAAAGTTAACTAATTATAGCCGGCAGCAGAGTATCGCATATAAAGCCTTAAGGACTTTAGGGAGAGACCACGGCGTTAGTCTCTCTGTTGCTCTCACTCTCTTTCTCTCTCCGGTGTGTTTTTATTTTCTTCAAACCTTTTATCATCTGCGGTATTTCCCAGGGGGTTTCCTTGGAGAAGAAAGGAAGAGGTAATTTCTCCATGTGGAAGAAAATAGGGTACCTGAGTATTACCTCTGATTACTATCCTCCTCTCACTGGGTCTATTGCCTTAATTAATTTTGCACAAAGTCTTCGTAAAGCAAGTCTGAATGCAATTGGTTCATGTGTCCAAGCCAGACACATGTCCGGCTGGCCTTGAACTAGAGGAGGTAAAATGGGCAAGGGACCAACTTCTAACACACCATATCCTCAAATAAATTTTCAGATCTGTCAAGCAACAGTCATTGTTTATAATTAAAGTTGCTAGGAGAGACTTTCATCATGTTGCAAGATCAGCAAATTCCCTTAATAATCCTTAAGGACAATACGACAGAAAATTAAGAAAATATTATTTAAGTGATCTAGGTATCTATTGATTATTAGCTTATATTGTAACCACACTGTTTTTGGTACTGCTTTCCTTTAGAGAAACTCATATGTTAGAGGAGTCCCTTTAACAAGATTGAAGAATTTTAAAGTAGGCATTTTTAATATTTGCTGCCCTCTTAATTATGACTCGTTTAATGTACCACTGTTAGCACAGGGATTATGAGTTAATAAAAATGTCATAGTATTAGTGTGTAAAACACTATATAATTTTCCCCAGGTAATGATTAACAGCATCAGGCTATATTAACAATACTCTCAGTATATAGTTCCTAAATGGTTTGATTTTCATCTTTCTTAAAAAAAAGGAATCTTATACAGAAATTTAGTAATACAATATTTGACGTATTTAGTCAAGCTAGTCAATACAACCTTCCTATGTGCATGAATTTTTTTCAAATGGGTTGTATTACATTGCTGTATACAACTGTTTTAAAATCAGTCTGAAAGTTTTAAACGTTTTTTTAACGTTCACCAGAGCAACCTTGTTTACAGTCATAAAAAGCTTATTTTTCTTAGCGAAGTGTTCATTGTAACAGTTGAAAAATAAAATTAATAAGCCATTAGCTCATTATTACATAATGGTTTTGTTCACATAGATAAATGGGTTTCTTTTTTCCTCTTTCTTTTTAAATAATGTCTCTCTGGCTTTGTTCCATGGCTGCAGCAGGCTGTTAGTATGTATCTTTATACCATCAGAATGAATGAGATATATCTGTATAAATTATTGATTCACTTGAGCCTACCTCAGTAATTCAGAGCTGAAAACTCTGGCAGCTTATCTAATAGAATGATATAACTAGCAGACTGAAGTTACCTACCACAGCAACAATTGCCTGTTGGGGGGTCAAATGCCCTTTTACCTTTATACCTGAACACCTGCAAATTGAGCTGTATCCCATTCAGAATTTTAAGAACAGATCCATTGTCGCAGGAAGTAGAGTTTGTTTCTTGGAGAAAATTATGCCAGTTCTAGTTCTGAATGAAAGACAAGGCTTTTATTACTCAAGGGATATTAGGGCTGACTGCTTTTTTGAGAAAACAAATTTGCTGTAACTTTATCTGTAATTTAGTCCTGAATGGGTGCAAATAGACTGCACATTGTATGGAGCAGAAAGAAGAAAATAGGGGTTTGTTAGAGCCGTACAAGGGCTATGTAACCATTATATTTCCGAGGGAAGTCTTATCAGAGCTGCAGGTTATAAGGGGGAATATTTTGGTTACAGCCTTAGCATCAAACACCTGTTTTGAATTTTAGTTTAGAATGACATTGGAAAAGAAAGGTTTTTTTGGTGTGTGTCCAGAATTATGGATGATGAAGCACTCATTTGTTAAAAGTTGCTATATAGGCTGTCTTTGACTTAGAGACTGGTCTTACCCAGAAACCTTGGAAATTGTTGTGATCACCCTCCTGAGATGGAATGTTGGAATCAGATCTAGTTGGTGTGTTTTGATCTATTTCACTTTTATAAGGAAATTACATTCATAGTTTTATATACCTTCTCCAATTAAAAAATAAATCCTATGCAATATTATTCTCATAAGAGTCTGTTTTAAGCCTTGCCAAGGCTAAGAGCAAGATAAATGTTTGGAGTAAGGAACAAGAGAAAACATGCTTCTGCTAATGAGCCTCCAGGTAACACAGTATGGGGACTAATGGATCATATATTAGTTGGAGAAATGCATCCCTCATGTTGGTCACCCACTCTTAGTCAGCAAGCTCAGTAGTTGTCATAGAAACACTCATTTTTACAGTGTTATATTTGATCACTGACAGGGACCCAGACGAGGTAATCAAACATCTTAGCCATATGCTTGTTCTGAGCTCCAACCTAGTCAATTAGCACATTTTCTATTAAAAACTTAGTTGTAATAGGTCTTCATTAGCTAGCAGTTGCCATAATTGAATAGTTAACTCAATTATGACCATCCCCCAACCTCATTTTCACTTCTTTTCAGAGCTCAATAGAAATAGACCCAAGAACATTCATGAGCCCCACTGCAAGCAAAATTCATAATCCCCACTTCAACCAAGCTGTTAGAGGTTGATCCAGAGTTTAGTACTTACTTTTTCTTACTACGTTTTGGCATATATCACTAGGTCCTTGGGCTGTCCCTTTTTGTTTGTTTGTTTCAGAATTTCTAGTGTTTCTTCACTGAGGACTTTAACTATGTACTGAAATAAGGAGGAAAGAAGTCTTCTGTGGCAAAGGCCCATTGTGCAATAGATGAAATGTCTCCAGGATGTGACTACCTGCCTACCCTTAGCCCCATCCCTTCTTTCACCATTTTCCAGTATCCCCACCATACACTCATATGGACATGTCATTATACTGGGATTACTCCTCATAATCCACATCTTAGAACCCACCGTCCTCTGCCTGTGTCTGCCATATTTCATATCACTGAAACTCCCCTGTGTCCTGTATCATACCTTAGAACATATTCTCTGTACCTTTTAGGATGTCAGCTAGATAATCCGATGATCAGATCTGTTATCTAGGGATGACAATGAGGCCATCCCTAGATAACATATGCACATTTTATCGCTGGCCTTCTGGACAAGATACTTCCAATTTTCTCAAACATCTAAGTCTTTAGTTACAAGCATATTAAAAAAGTGGTAATTGAGATATTACAGAACATGTAGGGGCATTGAAGTGGCCCTCAGAAGACATCATGTAGGAAATTTCTGGCCCAGTCACTCACAGGGATGCCCTTCTTAGCTGCTGAGAATTATACCTCTTCCTTATAAAATTGTAAGTATGAAACTACCTGAGAATTAGTAGTAAAGGTTTTCTGAGCCTGGTAGCCTCATTGTAGTTTTCTCTGTGTAATGTGAAATAAGCAACAGCAGGCACACTCATAAGAAGTGTAACAGACCACACTTAGCTGAAAAACACAGGGTTTGACCTTCTTTGCATAATGAAGCATCATAGCTGCAAATTTTCAGCCATCAGAATGGCTCAAGAAAAGGAAGGATAGAATCAAAGTCATATTAACAGTCCTGCTACTGTCCATTCACTGGAGTGCGGTAGGGTCCTTTCTAATGCATCTGTCCTTGCTGACCAAGTCTTTATGATTTAGATTTGTAGGCTGGATTCAATGTAAGAATATAAATTGTTTCAAGGATGACAGATTACATCTGATTTCTTCTCCCCATTCCCCGTGTTCACCTTTATAGCAATTGTTTTCTTTTTTTCCAAAAAGTAATGTGGTTTAAACAACATTTTAAGTTACCCAACATAAATTATAAAATCAAATATTGGATTCACAAACAATAGCCTTTATTGGTTTGTGACAAGTGATCCATCTTTTTACATTAATGCAGTTTTCTGAACCAGATTATTTTTCATAATTGATCATTTGTGAGTCATATATTTGTTATCTGTTCTTTTAAGGCTTTGAAAATAGTGAACGATGCCAAAGATCACTGAGCTTTTATAAAGAAAATTATTTTAGTGTAGTTTATTGGCTGGCATTTTCTGAAAGTATGTTACCAATAAGTTTTGCAGAGATAGTAGCAAAGATAAAAGTAACCTCCCTTGCTAGGAAGAGGTGGGAGGGGTCTAGAATTTATATTGATAACAATGTGAATTTAGTTTTGGAATTCATTCATGTGTAGCATGAAAATAAAAATACATTTAAAAAATGTAAAATTCAGTTCTGTAAGGTAAGAAAAATAGTTTTGTTGCTTATATGGGAAATTTTCCCAATACACAATCCAAGTTAAAACATACACGCGCGCACACACACACACACACACACACACCAGTAGGCTACATTGCTATGAGCATTACAATTATACCTACAGAATAACAACACCATTTTTTTACCGATCGATAATTTTAGTTGATTCTGATGGCTAGCCTTAGGATAAGTATCCACCACACATAATACAGTTTTTATTATTCATTTGTATATTTTGTTCCTAAAGCCTTCTAAAATGCAATAGGAAAATTTGTATTTTTTTTTATTAAGGTTTATAATTGTGTTATGGTGTGAATTAGAGCTCTACATATGAATTTATTTGTCCTGGGTAAATAATAATAAGGCTTTTAAAATCTAGTTTGCTCAAGGGAGCAATATTAAAAACTTGTTTCTACCCTTAATTAATATTTCTCTCACACATCCTGAACATTTTCACCAGTTCTGTTCACAGTTGCATTGATTGCACAAAGTATGAATTAGTTGAAAAAATAACAACCTAATTTACTGAGAACTATATAAAAGGAAAAGTATTTTTAGATACATTAAATATTAATTTCACAGAAAATTTGTTGAGTCTGCTTTTAGAAACTATATGATTCTGTCCTCAATCTTTATTAAAATTTCTCCTGAAAAATTTAATTATAATAAACTATCTCTAATAAAGAAAAGATTATCTATGTAATTAAAATCAAATTGAGATCATTTAATCATTACATAATTATATTATGATTATATGCAATTAAATGCCATATATAAAACATTTACTCCTTAGGAGACTCAAATAGTGGGGATGGGGGGAACACCTGTAGGTTGATGTGTTTTACTACTTCTACTTTTAAAGTTATAGATTCTATTATAGACATTTATCATATCATATAAGTGCTTAAAATTCTTAGTTGGAGAAAATACTGAACAATATGCAGTTAGTTATAAATCAGAATAAACTAGCTTATTTATTACCAGTATAATGCCTTTTCTTTGATGATTTTATTTTTGAACTTTCTTTAATTAATTAAATTTTATCTAAAAGTAGTACTTCTAAATATTTAAGATATATTATCATTAAAATTATTATTAATCAAAACCAAAATCCAATTATAAAAAATAGTATTCTCTTCTTAGTCAACCTGAGTATGTTCTCAGTTGTATTAAAAATTAAGGATGTGTAGATCATTTTTATCACATAGGTAAGCAAAATATTTGAACTATATAAATAGCATTATTAAGGATGGATAACTTTCCTTTAGGCATATCTCAAAAAATGTTGACAATGTTATTTAGTATCTATCACCCTCTGAGAAAGAAGCTGTCTACCTTTTCAGATGTTTCATTAGCCTCATTTATGGAATGTGCAGTGATAGTGGGATATGTTTATTTGTACATATGGTTTGACAGATTGTTGATGTGTTTTAACTATATTACCTAGTTTCGAAACCTACCCTTTTTAGAGTTGGAAATTCTTTATAGTTGAAGGGAAAATACATTTGTAATAACTTGCCTTATAGTTTTAAAGATCTGTGTTTTTAAAATCATTCTTTGTATTTCAGAAAATGTGAGTCATTATGAAAAACACTGAGGATTCAGTTGTTAATTTGATATTTTTTGCCAGTGAAAATCAGATTCCTTTACTGGAAGATGGATTACCATCTCCACTTCATAACCAAAGTATCTGATATTTTCTTTAAAAAGAAAGTTTAGAACGTATGTGTGTGTGAATCTCTAAATTACTCTAAATATTGAACCTAGATAGTTTTCAACAAAGGAATTTAAAAAGCTAAATACAGTCCGGGAGCATGTGGTATAAACTGCCCCCTCCTGCCTCCACGGTATAGAATCTATACATAGAATCAATATAGATTCAGAGGTATTAGAATACATTATTGAGAGAGAACTATTTCCCCCATTAGAAAGGTAATTTACATTTTTCAGAAGATAAACCTTCAAAGGAAAAAATGAGAGATAAGGGGAAACTTTAACACTAGATTGTGGATTTAAAGCAGAAACTGTCAATGCGTATTCCAATGTGCTTTATGCTATCTTTACATGCTCCTGAGCTCATCTCCCTATCAGTAAACAAGTTACATGCCCTTATATAAAATTATTTACCTCTTTTTCCCTACCACGCCAATGGTCTTGTGTGTCATTCTGCAGTTTGGCCTGTAGGTAGCAATCTTGCACCACAAAAACTCTCATTTACTCAATAATTTAGTCTGAAAGGGCTTATACCATTACAGATCTGTTAAATGTAAACAGTGTTATTTGCATAAATTCCAGACTTTGATGATGGGTCTGTGTTCTTAAAACAGTGGCCTACGTATTATTCATGCAGTTGTTTGGCCTTGAAGTTCATGATTTTGCTCAGAGGTGAGTTTATTTTGCGTTGTGATCTCATGTAGCTGGGAGACAGCAGAATGGTCAGTTGCGTAACCTGGATCTTGAAAATCATGCGGCCTCTTGTCTGAAAAGTAATTCTTTGTTTCCCATATAGTCCTTCAGATAAAACAAAATCCACAAGTCTCCTAAAATATAGAATAACACTTTTGTACTTTTGTAGTGAAAATTACCAAGTGCTGTTTCCAGAGTCAGCCACTTTCTCACATCCAATGAGGCAATGCTGTTTGCATCTAAGAACCTTTACCCTTTTAGACTTGTTTAATCTCATTTCTATTAAGGTTAGTTAAAAGCCAAAAAGACAACCATTACTATTATAACTAGTTATTTTTCAATAAATGTTACACAGTGCCATTGCTAATATATTTTTTAAATGGCAAAGAAAATAATTTCCTGCCTTTCTTCTCAGCAGCCATTGGAATAACTGACAGCATTGTATTAATTCAAACAATTTCAGCGTGTGTGTTCCAGACCAAAATGTACCTTTATTTCTAATTCCTGGATTGAAAAGAGTACGTGTTGTTTTTTAGAACTGTAACTTTTGATTCATTTCAGAAGAATAATTCCCTTTTGTTAACAAGGATACTTGTCCAATTTTAACCTACTTTTGTTCCTTCATTCCTTCCTTCCTCATTGGTTGACTGCCCACTAAGTGGTCAGCCTCTGTTCTTGACTAGGATTCCAAATTGGAAAACAGAGATGAAGATGGGCTCCAAAGAGAAGGAGATATTTGAGCTGGGTTTTAGAGGACAAATAAGAGTTTGACTAGTAGAGAAGGGTAAGAAAGAGCATTTCAGGAAGAAGGGACAAACAACACAATATTTTTCATTAGTACTAATAGAAAAGGTACAGTTAGCACCCAAAATGGTAATTATCCTCCCAGAATAAAATCTTTGAGTTTGTTCCATTTTATTATAAGAGCTTTGGCTGCTAACCAAAAGGTCAGCAGTTTGAATCCACCAGCCATTCCTTGGAAACACTATGGGGCAATTCTGCTTTGTCCTGTAGGGTCACTATGAGTCAGAATCAACTCAACGGCAATGGGTTGGGTTTGGTTTGGATTGAAATATCAATTAATGAAGTACTTGTGAAAAGATTTATATTTTGTTGTAGTCATATCTTACTGAAGGGAGAAATGAATTTTAATTAGCCAAAAATTATCAACATATTTTACTTTCAGATAATGTCATAACTGTGAATATTTAATTTAGTGACATTTTTGTGGAGTTCAAAAAATTATAAGTCATCAGTCTTGTGTATATTTCTTTGCTACAAAGAAGACCCGTTGGCATTGAGAATAGAACTTGATTTATATCATGGATCCTTTGAACAAATTGTTTCAGAATGATTGTATTTCTTAAGAGGAAAAATTATATTTAAGTGGGAAAGAAACTAACCTTTGATTGTCACCACGATGTCGACATATTTCAAACTGTCTGGATTTTAAGTTTAAGCCATTGACCACATTGACAATACAATGCACCTTATTTTGAAAAACTTACCCCCATAGTCTTAGAAACTGTACACCATCAGTTACCACCTATGTTGATAAAACTTCAACTACTTACTTTTCTGAAGTATGAAATTAATCCAGCCATAATAAGAAACTAATGGATGTGACTGCATTTTGGATGCATCATGCCTACTTTTTATAATACCTTGTGAAGGCTACAGAGTGCAATTTCAGGAACAAGAATAGCTTATTGTTTGTGAGGAGTAGCCTTTGATTCCATGGATCAGTGGTTATTAGAGCTGCAGCTGGTTCACAACAAATATTCACATCTTAAGTGGTTAGATAGAGAAGTTATTTTCCCACAGAGTGACCCCCAGGGCTGGGGAGGGGGTGTTCAGAAAGAAGTAACCTGAGTGACGAAGCAGTTTTGAACAGACTGATGAAACTGGGACAAGAAAACTAACTTTAACTTTAATGTGGTCCGGAGGCGTCTTGGTTTCATAATGTTACACATTTGATTTTTAGATCCTTCTTTATTTTTCCAAGGCTTTCTGGTCATAAGATTCATGACATTTCTTTAAGTGTAGATGATTTACATGTTGGTTATAATTAGATGCAGGCATAGTTTTAAATCATTTTTAGTGTGCTCTTTTCAACTTTGCAAATACTCTTTCTATTAGCTACAGATGATCATCTGATAGTCCTTCTCTCCACCTGCTCACCCTCCTGCCCCCAAAGCAAGGCTTAGGCAAGGATACCAAACAGGTGAAGGACCTGTTTCAAGGGATCAGTTCTTATCGGAGCTAAATGAGGCTGAAGTTGCAGATGAAAATAGAAGAGTGGAAAACAGGTGCTTAGGCAGGTGGGTTTGTGATCTTTTGCCATTACACTAGTTCTCAGGGTTTTAGAATAATCGCAGGAAGCAACAGGGCTCTGTCTGTTGTAGAGAGATCTGGGGCATCCTCACACCAGGACTTACCCTGTCGGGGGATGAACTTGACTTGTTGGGAATGACATTTCCCCTTCTCTCTAATTTACCCCACCCAAATATATATGCAAATACATACATTCATTCCAGCCTTTTAATGCGGTCAATAAAGGTTTTCTTTTACCCTCAGAGTTTTGTTCTTGTGTGTGAGACACAAGAATCCATCTTTGTTCTTGGTCAAACCTCAGTGATCTCATTTCCAGAGGAATAAAATAGATACATCTCAGAACCAAGAAAACATCAGGAATTATGATGTGAAAATATCCTTAGGACAGAAATAGAAGAATAGAAAGAGACTTGGACCTGGCACCACAGAGGAAAAACAGCCTTGTTTCTCTTTCAACAGTTAAAGATAAATGGGGTCCACTTTTGAGAACTGAGTAGTTATTACATTGATTAATAAGATCATAACAGCCAGCTACTTGGCAGAGTGTGTGGAACTTTGAGTAACTTCTAACAGCAGTGTTTCTCAAACTTTGGTGTGCATACATATCACCTGGGAATCTTGTTAAAGCCAGATTGTGATCTACTGGGTCAAGGGTAGAGTTCCCAGGTGGTGCTGATGCTGCTGATTGGGGACTCCACTTTGAATACCAAGAAACCAAACCTGTTGCCGTCTAGATGATTCCGACTCATAGTGACCCTATAGGACAGAGTAGAACTGCCCCATATGGTTTCCAAGGAGCACCTGGTGAATTAGAACTGCTGGTCTTTCGGTTAGCAGCCGCAGCTCTTAACCACTACACCACCAGGGTTTCCTCCACTTTGAACGGTAAGGTGTTAACTTAGACAACAAAAATGTCCATGGTCTAGCTTAGTGGCTCTCAAACTTTCGCACATTTCAGGATCACCTGGAAGTCTCATAAAAACAGAGTTAGGCCCACTCCCAGGGTTTCTGACACCAGAGGGCTGGGGTGCGGCTCAAGAATTTGCACTTCTAACAAGCTTACAGGTGATACTGATGTTGCTGGTCCTAGAACCAAACTTTGAGGACTACTGATACTACAGTCCACACTACTTCAATGATTCTGACTTTATTGGTCTTCGATAGGGCCCACACATAGTATTGTTTTTTAATTCAACTGTCCTCAAATTATTCTAATGTAAAGTTGGGATAGAGAATCCAACTGGGTTCCTTCCCTAGAAAGAAATATAATAAATCGGGAAAGGAAGAACTAAATCAAGACAGGAAGCAGAATTCCCAAAGATAGAAGAAAGAAGCCAGAAATTGGTGGGAGAGGGAAAGAAAGAAATAGTAAAGACATATTTTTTATCATCAGTATAAAGTAAAACTTTTGAGTGAAGGACATTCAGAAAAGTGTTTCTACAACTGGCAGTTGGGGAGCTGCCAAAGATTTGGCTGACATCCTGACACCCTTCAATCCGTCTTCCTCCTTCAGTAGCTTCTGCATGCCTCTTTGTCACCTTAGACACAGAAGGAAAAGCAGACTTGTGAAGTGGCACCCATAGGGTTTTAGTGCTTTGGAGTTGATAAGGGTAGCTGTAGAAGTAAATTAATGAAATGAATAAAAAAGAAATGTCCACACATTTGTTGAAATATTTTTTAAATGTTTTTCTCTCTCCATCTCCTTCTTTTAAAGAACGAAGAACCTAAAGCCTCATGAAATCCCAACACCGTTGGTGATAGTGTTAATGGGGGAACAGCCAAGAAGCTGAACCAGGCAAAATATAGGAGGAAAGGGATCTTTCATAGTCTATGTTACTACTTGGTATCTGTTCTTTTAGAATAGTACTTCCAGCTAATCCTTCTTCTTTAATGTTTGGAGACAAAGGGGGAAAAAACCCCACACACCTTTAATTTTGCAACAACGTAACCTCTCTCTTACCTAAATAATCAGCCATTTTGTCTTATTCAGACGTGCTGGTCCCGTATTGCAAATTGAGTGTCCATTTCAAAGCAATCTCTTGCTTACATTTACATGACACTTCTAAACTTTTGTATTTTCAGCTTTAGTATTAAGAATTTTGTTTGTATTCTTATTTTCTACATGTTGTTGATGTTAGATGCCGTCGAGTCGTTTTGACTCACAGTGACCCCATGTAACAGAGTAGAACTGCCCCATAGGGTTTTTTTGGCTGTAATCTTTCTAAGGGAGCAGATTGCCAGGTCTTTCTCCCATGGAGCCGCTGGGTGGGTTAGAACCACCAGCCTTTCTTTAGCAACCAAGCGTGTAACTGTTGTGTCACCAAGCCTCCTTATTTTCTACATAAACCACTCTAAATTTCATATAAGGATGTACAAGTAATGACTCCCATACCATTGTTAACAATTTATTATTTTTTTGAATGAGATTTAAAACCCTTACTAATTAGAACTAATTTTGCAGAAAGGCCTTTATTATCTGACCCCAATCTACCATCCTAACCTTATTTCTCAAATATAGTCCTTCCCTAATCCACCCATCCATCTCTTCTCCTAGGCCAGAGTTGGCAGACACATTGCCTACATCTTACCGCTTCTCCTCTTTCTCATAGCAAACATTATAAACTGTTCACACTGCATATACTTACACACACATATGCTCTCACACACAAACATCATAATCCTTCTCAACAAAGTACTCCACCTAGGCACTATCAATTGTTTAGAGTTATTTCTTGAGATGAGCCCATTTCTTTGGAATGAACCCAATTCTTTGGGAATGTGTCTGTCTTCCCTACTAGGGTTTGAGTCTCTCAAAGATGGAGAACAGGTTGCATTTGTTTCTCTATTCTATTCAGGCTCTGGTTTTGTACATGGCTTTCTACATAGCAGATGTTCAATGTCAATGCATTTTTGTGGAATTTTATTTTGTAGGTTAGTCTTAATTGGTGAAAAAATATATTTTATAGGATTTTTTCTCTTTTTTTATTGTGCTTTAAGTGCAAATTTAAAGTTCAAGTTAGTTTCTCATACAAAAATTTATACACACATTGTTATATGACCCTAGTTGCTCTCCCTGTACTGTGACAGCACACTCCTCCTTTCCACCCTGGATTTCCCATGTCCATTCAACCAGCTCCTGTCCCTTTCTGCCCTCTCATCTTGACTCTTCAGGAGCTGCCCATTTAGTCTCATGTATCTGCTTGAGCTAAGAACACTCTTCACATGTATCCTTTTATGTCTTATTGTCCAGTCTAATCGTTGCCTGAAGAGTTGGCTTCGGGAATGGTCTTAGTTTTGGGCTAACAGAGAGTCTGGGGGCCATGTCTTCCAGTGTCCCTCCAGTCTCAGTGAGACTACTAAGTCTGGTCTTTCTGCACCCCACGTTTCTCCAGCTCCATTAGGGACTCTCTGTTGTGTTCCCTGTCAGGGTGGTCATTGGTAGTAGCCGGACACCATCTAGTTCTTCTGGTCTCAGGCTGATGGAGTCTCTGGTTTATGTGTCTCTTTCTGTCTCTTAGGCTAATATTTTCCTTGTGTCTTTGGTGTTCTTCGTTCTCCTTTGCGCCAGTTGGGTTGGGACCAACTGATGCATCTTAGATGGTCGCTTGCTAGCTTTAAGACCCCAGATGCCACTCACCAAAGTGGAATGCAGAACCTTTTCTTAATAAACTTTGTTATGCCAGTTGACCTAGACGTCCCCTGAAAGCATGGTCCCCAGACCCCTGCCCCTGCTACTCTGTCCCTCGAAGTGTTTGGTTGTATTCAGGAAACATCTTAGCTTTTGGTTTAGTCCAGTTGTGCTGACTTCCCCTGTATTTTACAGAATTTTTTACATGTAGATTTTATTATTCTTAATAAACAGTATCTTGACTGATAGAAAGCAAAATAAGACAAGTAGAACTGCCCTGACTCAAGAGTGAGTTTTAGCTAATTTGGATACAAACAGTATACCTAAAATAACAAGTGGGTTTCAGATCCAAAGTAAACACCCCTCACCCTGAAATCCTGTTTGTATTATAATAATGTTCTTTAGTGAACCCTTTTAAAAAGGCAAAAATATCACTTGCAACTCTAAATTTTCACAAAACCTGACTGAATAAACTTTGCACTAATGTTTTTTCTCTGTTATTTCCATCATGATTTAGTAATAAAAACCAAGTTGCAAAATCTACTTCATATATTGCAGTGCATAAATTCCACTATTTTGCAGTTGAAAAATTTCACTATCGTGATTATTAAAGATATTGTTTATTCATAATATTCATAACCTTCACTTTGAGGAAGAAGATTTTAAAATAGTTGCATTTGTTCTATCCTTATCGTATTGCAAAGATAGTGTAATAAGAAGGACTTGTGAGTGGCCCTTTTTTCCTTGATGATTTTTCCTAAAACACATTGCTAATTAATAACTTCGCTGAAAATCTAAATAAACCAGAAAGATGAAATAAAGTGAGAAGCTGACATGGGGAGAAAAAGATTGTTGTTGTTGTTTTAGATGATGCAATCCATATGTTAGCATTTAATGACGAGGTAAAGTAAAACATGTCCTTTTACATAGCCACAGTGTATAGACCTTGTGTGTGTGTGGGTGTGTGTGTGTGAGAAGGAGAGAGACACAGAGAGATTTTAATGTGGAGGGAAACAGATGAAATGAAATGAGAAGCTTTCTTTACTTGCATACTAATAGTTTCTCAAAGAGTTTCCCTAATGTCTTCGGGGGAAAAAAAAAAGACCGTAGCACCTTTTAATTTTGCAGCTGTTTTTACACGTTTATTTCCTCTTCTTCCTCCCACATTTACACAAAAACCTTCTCAAGTCTCTTTTAAGCACTGCAGCAACTAAATCAATCCTAAGTGGCAACCACTACTAACAATGTTGTGTATGTCTGTGTTAATTAGCTCCAGTAGATTCTCCCCCAGTGTGTGGTAGAGTGTTGGTGGGAACTTTTCGATGTGCAGAGTGTGCTGAGGATTTAATGTTTATTTTCATGTATTGAGGCAAATTCTCAGTATGTCTTCAAATTATCTCCTTGGGGGTGTTTTTCCTGAGCCAATCCTGACAGAATCTTTTTGTCAGATATGCCCATCATCAAGAACAGTAGAACAGTGCACATACAGGAACCTCTGTGCTTGGGGCTGTATGCAAATTTAAGACCCAGCTCATTTCTGTTTTTCTTACATGGATGACAGACATTTTAACAATGTGTTCCACATTTCCCTCTGGGAATCCAGTTGGATTCCTATATGTATATGCATGCATATGTACATCCGTTCGGAATGTGTCTTTGAATACAATATTGGGAACATATATGCACACAAATGTGTTTATATATGTACATATAGGCACATTTATTATAAGTTATGTGGATATTGGGATGCATGTGTGAAGATGGGTAAGTCAAACAG
The DNA here is from genome assembly GCF_000243295.1 of Trichechus manatus latirostris. Lineage (NCBI taxonomy): Eukaryota > Metazoa > Chordata > Mammalia > Sirenia > Trichechidae > Trichechus > Trichechus manatus. The sequence goes on along the minus strand of NW_004443968.1, from coordinate 10,158,690 downwards.
CTCTTGATCAGAGATGTGTCTACATCCCAGGGAGACTAATCAGCTGCTGAAAAATGGATAGGGTAGAAGAAATTATAAATCTATACTGAATATAATTCCACAACATTTGGGGTGGGAGTTGTGCCACTCTGAAACAGTGAGTAGCAACAGCATAGAAAATCAGCTTTGTTTCTCAGCTATTTTGAATGGGAAAAAAATTACATCCTAGGAGCTTTTCCAGTTTAAGCGCCAATCTTTGTGATTGACCGTAGATTTGTGACTTAAGTTACCTTTTGCCACCATTGTGTAGCTAAGGTTGCCACCACATGAAGCACTTTCTTTGCAAAGCTGTTATTTCATTCACAGTGGCAGCTTTCCATCATAGGGGTACATCTTTGAATCCTTGTCTCCATTCTCTGGTGAACTGGGCTGGCAATGCTAGAAGGACAAGGAAAGGGCCCATCTACTTGTCTCCCTTAAGTTTAGGTGGATGCCAGGTGGTGAACGCATGCGTTTCTGCCTGCTGTAGCACTCCGATGTCAAAGATGCTTCCCATTTTGAGCACCTACTCTGTGCCAAGTACTTAGCTGTTTTCTCTAAAGTGGCCATACCAAAGGACGGTACCACCTATCAACAACCACCCACTCCCAAAAAGTTGTTAATTGTTGTTAGTTGCCGTCGAGTCCATTCTGACTGATAGCAGCCCCATGTGTGAAGAGTAGAATGGCTCAGTAGGGTTTTCAAGACTGTGACCTTTCGGAAGCACATCACCAGGCCTGTCTTCCCAGGTGCCTCTGGGTGGGTTCACAACCTTTCTGCTCATAGTTGGGCACTTAACCCTTTGCGCCAACAACAAGAATCTATCTCAAAGAATCATAGACCCTCAGTAAAAACTGTTTGCTTGATATTCAAATGCAACTTCCAAACAAATTCCCTGGTTACCTTCTAGAATGCCGTAACACCTATATAGATATTAGGAGTTATTACTGTTTATATTGCGAATATTAGATTATTTCATTCTTACAAGAGTTCTTGAGACTTGTGATAGTAGTCCTACTTCAGATGTGGAAACTAAGTCCAGTGAGTTTAAATCACTTGCTCAATGACACAGGCTAGTAAGCCTTAATCCAGGTCTGTTTGATTCCTTAAAAAAAAAAAGAAAGCCATATTCCAACTCATAGTGATCCTATAGGGCAGAATAGAACCGCCCCATAGGACTTCCAAGGAGCAGCTGGTGGATTCGAACTGCCAACCTTTGGGTTAGCAGCCAAGCTCTTAACCACTTGCCACTAGGGCTCCATAAAAGTGATGCTCTTTTCTTTTTCCCAAACCAAAATAAAAAATAAACAGAAAACCAAGGGGTGACAGGAAAAGGATGAAAGCTTTAAGAAATCTAGAGCACCCCAGGAGACCAAAAGCTCCCAATCAAATGGTCCCGTGGAGTCAAAAATCTCTTCTCATATTATAAGCACTTCTCTTCAAAGATCCAAAGAAAGCTTTTCTCTCACACCCACTTTACCTGGCCCCTAGCTTTGCAACTAAGGAATGAGAAAGGAGAGAAGAAGGTGAAGCTATTTTTCATCTCTGCTCTGTTCTATATAGCCCACTCTTCACAGCTGTGTCCTATTTCTCCTATTAGTATGGTTTCACATTCTTAGTAGAGGTCCTCTCTTCATTGAATCTTCCACTATCATACTTGGATGGCTCCTAAGAGTGAGGAAAAGGGGATTTTTCTGTTACATTAGTTTAAGATGGGTATCACTTTGAACCAAATCAGTTTTAACATACAGTATTCATTTATGGTGATTCAAGGTTAATTCAAAGGACTTGGTTTTGTATTCCCTGTGGTGGTCAGAGTCAGCCATATTTCCAGTGCTTAGCCTGAGGTCATTACTCTAGATCTCTAATTATCACCAGAGGATATAATTCAATACTGAACAGAAGGTAGAGAAAGTTCTAAAATTTGATTTGTGAATTCCTTTCTTTCAATGAAGGAGAATGAATATTTATTGAGTGTATATTATATAGCAGGCAGTGTGCAAATGTCATCATAGTATCTTTGTAATCATCTTTTAAAGGAAGGTGCTATTATTTTATCATTTCATGGAAAAGGAAATTAAAGCTCTGAAAGAGAAATTTGTCTGAGATTATAGAGTTAGTAAGTGCCAGAGCCAGGCTTCAGACCCAAGGTGTGAGTTGGTGGTGTGCCTTTTGAAGCCTCCCAGATCCCCCATAATCTATAGAAAGTGAGCACCTATTCCAGGGAGACCTAGGCAGGCCAGCTGAGCAGGATCATGGTGGGCAAAAAATGTTTTAGAAGTTGTTTATATTATTCTTAAGTGTATATAACTTAGCCATTCTATTCTGAAACATTTTTATGCTTATTTTACACCTTGAAAAAATTACTACCAAGAAAATAAATATTTCCTACCTTGTTTACCCTTATCTTTGCAAGTCTTCAGCAAACTGCTGTGTAAACTCTGGAGTGTTTTAGTATTCCAGTGTGAAAACTCAACTACAAAGAGAATATTATGTATTGGTTTAATGTCCTCCTATTCTAGGTTAGAAGGTAAAGCAGAATTTGGGGATAATGTGAGATTTACCCAGTGGCATACTTGCGATTGATTGTAAGACTTCCTGGAGACTCAGCCATGATAGCTTCAACTTGGGGGTGATAGCAAAGTACCAGTACTGGTCAAAAGCTGGACATATTTCAAAAGATTGGATTTTGAGCTCTTGCATTTCATTGTGAGCTTATTGATCATGGGGTTGGTACTTGAGGTGCATATTCCTCTGGTAGTAGGAGCCCTAGTGGCATAGTGGTTAAAGCACTCAGCTGCTAACTGGAAGGTCAGCAGTTTGAACCCACCAGCCACTGCATAGAAGAAAGATGTGGCAGTCTGCTTCTGTAAAGATTTCAGCCTTGCAGCCCCATAAAACAAAACAAGACTAATGGGGCATAACAGCCCAGGGACAAGGACTAGAAGGCAGGAAGGGACAGGAAAGCTGGTAATAGAGAACCCAAGTTAGAGAAGGGAGAGTGTTGACATTTCGTGGGGTTGTTAACCAACGTCATAAAACAATATGTGTACTGTTTAATGAGAAACATTTTATTCTGTAAACCTTCATCTAAAGTACAAGTTAAAAAAAAGTTAAAAAAAATAAATAAATCCCCTGAAGTCATCTTCAAACCAAACAGTAGTTTAGCTGAACTAGCAAAAAATGCCTGCCTTGAGCATTATGCTCTTTTAAGAACTATCTATATGAGATCAATTTGACAACAGCAACCCAAAGGATTAGGAACCTTAGGGGGCAGTGGTTTTATGTTAATGACAGAGGAACAACTTAGAAAAGTAGGGTGAGAATGAGTGTACAACTCAGAGAATGTAATCAATGTCACCGAATTGTTCACGCAGAAACTGATGAATTGGTGTATGTTTTGATGTGTATATTCTCAACAACAACAACAAAATAAAATTTAGAAAAAAAAAAGATTTCAGCCTTGGAAACCCTATGGGGCAGTTCTATTCTGCCCTGTAGGGTCGCTAAGAGTTGGATTCAACTTGACAGCAATGGGTTTTTGGCTTGGATTCATCTGGTGTCCTAGCACCTAGCACCTGGCATGCTCAATTAGTTCATTGATTGGCTAATTGTCTAATGAGCAGGACAGCATAGATCCTCACAATATTCCAGCCTAGATAATGCCAGAGACTTGCACATAGGACTAATTGTAGGCACAATTATATGAAAATTTTGTTTTTAGTCACGCTATACTGCTCAGAGAATTTTAACAGCAACATCTCTCACAATCCCTTCAGCCTGCTTCTTGCAACCCTATCATCATCATCTTCTTTGCCCAGTAACATCTTATTGCCCTTTCTCTGTCTAAATCTATCACACCTACCCCCAAATACATACTGTAAAACACTCTGACTGTTAAGATTGTAGCAAGTTAATCATGCATTTAACACATTTATTTATCCATTCAACATTTATTTTTTTGAGTACTTCCTTCATATCTGGCATCATGCTAGGTGCTGAGAAACAGGTGTGTTAATCTGAGAGAGAATTTCAAGTTCAGATGGGTAAGCACTTAAGGTGATGCGCTGGAATGTCCTCACCACCCAAATTTTTTTTCGATAAATTTTATAAGGGTTTCTTGAGGTGACATTTTAGCCATTGTTCTACAACTCTAATGCAGTGAGTCTAATAATTTAGTCAAGAGTTGTCTCAGAGACCCAAGAGAAAGATCTTGTCCTACATGCCTCTCACCTGTCTCTACATTATAAAAGTTCACAGTTCAGACATTGTCAGTTATAGAAATACCATCATGAAATTATTATGGACTTTGAAAAACTCTTATGTAATAATTCACCATGAAACAGTTAAATTGAAACACAGTAGTCAAGTTACTGTCCTTTTGGAACTAAGGTTAACACCTCTGTCTTAATGAAACTTTGATAACTTACATAATATTCTGGCATGAAAGATGATGGGTAAGTGTAAAGTATGGTGATGGCGCTGCTGTTGCTTCTGTGACATTTGGACAACTTAAACCATATGGCCTAAATGTAACTCTAGATAAGTGTATAATTTTAGGTTGATTTTGTTTCAGAGCACTTGGAGGTCTGTTTGAATTAGGAGCCAAATCAAATCCCAGAAACAGGTGTATTTCCAAAAAAGGAAGGGATATGTGTTACAGATGACCCAGTTAACAAATCACAGCCTTAAATCAAATGGTGGTATGTGAAGGAATGTTTAAATATCATTGCCAAAAGTCCTGTTCAAGAACTGTGCCTCAGGATATCTGCCTTTCTGATTCCTTGCAAGCGTAAAGTAATGGTAAATATTATATAGATTAGTACTTCACCCTCACATGAGCATGAAGAGTAATCTGATTTGGAAACCCTTAAGACTCATTCTGCTTTAAGAGATGGCTGGTCAGTTAACCAGTGTCCCAATCTCTACCCTCAAACCCAAATTCTTTGGATTTCAGAAATTTGCTTTCTCGTCCCTCAGACTAAAGAGATGCTTAAAGAAAATGAGCTGCAGAAATGTAAAAGCAAGGTCAACTCTTCTGATCCGTTTAACCAACATTTAAGTTGTGTTTACCATGTGCCGGGCTTTGTTCTAAGGGCCTTATAAATAGTAACTCATTTAACCTTCATAACAATCTCATGTGATAGTTACTCCCATTATCTTCACTTTATAGATGAAGAGACCGGGGGAAAGAGAAATGAAGTAATTACCCAGAGACCTATATCTGCTAAGTAGTGAATCTGCTGGTATTCATACCCAAACAGACAGGCTCCTGACTTTGTGTTCTTAACCACTGGGCTCTACTACCCCTCAGGGATAGACTGACTCATTTCGCTCTGTCAAAACCATAAAATCTTCTTGGAAAGAAATTAAAAGTCAGATTTTCAACAAGAAGATTTGCTTTTAGGGAAAAGGAGTGCTCTAAGATTGGCATTGCTAATAGTCCCATGTATACTTACAGCAGAGCGTACTCCTAAATCAAAATTTTGTTTTCTTCCTGGGGTAGAAATGGCCTCATAAATTTTAAGTCTGTGATTTTTAAACTGCAGAACAGGATCTAATAGTTACCTTGCTTATCTTGTCCTTTTTCTAAAAAAAAAAAAAAAAGATATTATAAATAGGAAATTGCAAATCTTACTAGCCCTAGTTTATACAAGAAACTAAGGTTACTTCTTAGGACAAAACCGTGAGAAATCAGGTAGATCTTTTAAATCTGTTCCAAAGACAACGGCTCAGACTGTGAAATCATAAAATCACTAGGGAATGGGAATTTCATAGTATAAACCTTCCAGCATTAAATCTCAACCTTGAGTGTCTTTTTAAAGAATCTGAGTTGATTTCAGCCACCATGGTAACCAGAAAAGCACAGGAGACTGGAAAAAGTGAAGAAATACAGAAATGAAAGCCCCTCAGCTCTTGAAGTGCTTTCTGCCTTTACCGTTCATTCTGCCACTTAACAACACAGTATCATGTTTTATTTACTAAATCGGTCCTATATTTATATAATCTGACCCAGCTGGAGGTAAACCCTCAAGGACCAGTTAGCACTTTGTGTACCTTTAGCCCCTCTTGGTGACATAGTAGAGACATACAGATGGGTTCATTCTTTCATTTATTTCTTCCCATAATCCAGTTTAAAGAACTATATAGAGGAAAGGGAAAGAGCTTTGAAGTAAGACAGGCCTAGATGCAAATTGTGACTCTAATAAAATTGACAATGATGGTGTTGTGGATGTGAGTCATCTTGTGGATAATTGCACTGGCAGAAGCAGCCTTCTTAGTGAGCACGTATTATGGATCAGGCATCCATCATGTTGCTGTACTTAGCGTCCCTACTCTTGATAGCCAACAACCTTATAGATTAGGTCCGTGAAACCCAGAGATGTTAAGTCACTTGCCCACTGTCACAGAGCTCATAGGACAGAGTGGGGTTCACACGTAGGTCATTGTGACATGCCCGTTTCCATTATATTTCTAACCTTGAATGAGTTGTCTAACTCTCTGACCTTCAGTTTTCTTCTTTGTTGGAATGGGGAAACTCATACCTAAGTTGCAAGGTTTTGTGAGAATAAAGTAAGAGCACATAAGAAAAGGGTCTAATCACTGGGCAACTCCCCTAGGAAGCACTCAGTAAAAATCAGTTTCAAAGATTAGACAGACCCATAAAGCAAAACAAGACTAAAGGGGCACACCAGCTCAGGAGCAAGGACTAGAAGGTAGGTGGGGACAGGAAAGCCCATAAAAGGGAACCCCAGGTCAAGAAGGGAGAGTGTTAACATGTCATAGGGTTGTTAACCAATGTCGTAAAACAATTGGTGTACTGTTTAATGAGAAGCTAGTTTATTCTGTAAACCTTCATTTAAAGTACAATAAAAAAAAAAATCAATTTACTTTCCCCTTCAAAATCCCTTTCCCCACACCCAAATCCTAGAACCTGTGCTAACTAAACCAAGAAAAGAAGTCCTGTAGTGACATGGGTCCCTGGGTGGTGCAAAGAGTTAACGTGCTTATCTGCTAACCAAAAGGCTGGAGGTTTGAGTCCACCAAGAGGCACCGTGGGAGAAAGGTCTAGAGATCTACTTCTGAAAATATCAGCCTTTGAAAACCCTACTGAGCACAGTTCTACTCTGATACACATGGATTGCGATGAGTCACAATTGACTCAACAGCAGTTAGTGTTATGGTTGTAGTGACAAGGACCAGTAACTGCTCATCATCTCCTAATTCAGTTACTAGGCCTCCCAATGAAGTTCTGTATTGGGAAAGGTTATCTGGGGTTAAATTGTTCCTGGAGAAATTAAAATTTCTGAAAGAGTTAGACAGAACATATTTCCTGACTTAAGGAACTGCCAGGCCGGTTGGAAACGAGTACTGAGTGAAGCCATGTTAATGGTATGGAAAGGAACTCCTTTCAGAGGGTTCTATCCTCTGTACTCTTACTCCTTGCCACCTGTCCTACCAGAGATCTCCAACTTTAGAACTGCCTCTGGATAGCCACATTACATCTCTTCCTCACAACAGTTCCCCATTGCCTATTGTTCCTGGTTATGGCTTCCTAGTCTGGTAACTAAGTCATCATCGCAGCTTTGAGATTTCATGAACAAAAATTCCTAAAAGGCTTAGTGTCTTGCAGCCTTTATAAATCTTATACATAAGGTTTACAGTGAATAAAAGCAGTACTAGTTTCTGCCTTGAGAAACAGATGTCCAGAGACCAGTATCTTTCTGTGCGCTGTAAAAGAAATATGTCTTGAAGAGAATTATGGAATATATTTGAAAATTCAAAAAAAGGACAGCAAGTTCTGGAGAGTGTTATGTGGGTAATATTAAATGTCGGTCTTTCCGCCAAGAAAATGGTTAAGAACCTGTTTGTTTCCAATTGTCATGTATGTTTTTTTTTTCTTCAGTGTGGCCTGGACAGGTAAAATAATACACAGTTATGAAAGCTCAGTCTATTTTGCAGTGGTGACATTTCACTGCCTTACAGCTTGCATTTCTTACTTTTACAAACTTGTCACAAACTTTCACCATAATGTCCAAGTCTCCCCTGAAGATTGTGCAAAACGAAAATCAGAATTCTTGCACAGCTTTAATGATGACATCAGTGGTGAGAAAAAAGATTATGCACGCACATACACAAATCCAGCTGGCATATGAGCATAAATAACAGTTTGGTGACAGCAGAAAAGTATTGATGCCTTTCAAATTTGATGTCTTTCCCTGAAGAAATTTGCTGATTTGCTGTGTTGAATTTAGGATAGTTCTCTCTTTTCTTGATAAATCTATTTTTTTTCTCACTTTCTTAAATTATTATGCATTCATATACTGCATCTTGAAAGATCATAGTTGTCATCACCCACCCCACTTTTTCTTCTGCAGATAATCAAGGGAACTTTTTTAACCTTTATTTTGGCACTTGATGAACAGCAAGCTATTAATACATTTAACAGAAATGGGAAAAATAACTTGAATAGCCAATATCAGAGCTCCAGAGAGAAAAGTTTTGATAGCACAAACTAATGATAGTGATAATAATTTAGGAACACGCATATATTAGTATGCCTCTAATTTAAGAGCTAATTATCTTTGTTTTCATTCTTAAAAACAAATTTGTTTTTTCCATTAAATATAAAAATGGTTCCACCTTCTAGCAACCCCTTCATTAAAACTATACAAATAATTAAAACAAAGAAATTACAACATAATTGAACCATATTATACATAATTTATCATGTATTTTCAGTCTTTAGATAATAGTTTATTTGTATAAATAATTTTTATACTACTTTGGTATTGTGTAGGGAGGATACAGTGTCTAAGATAAAAGAAACAGTGTGATTAGTTGATGAAGTGTTGACATTGCCTTAATTTTATTATAGTTACACAGGTTGATTAGCATCATAACACTAGAATAAATCTGCATACAATTAAAATAAAACATATTGCCAAGAAAAGGCACACAGAACTTATTGGCCTGATTCAATAAGTTCTGGTATTTTGCTTTAAAAAAAAAATTGTCCACAACCCTTTTGCGTATATTTTTCAGGTGTGTTTTCTTTGAATGTTTTTCTTTACCTTCTGAAAGATATTTATAACTCTCCAGAGTGCACCATCCTACTGAGATAACTGTGTTCTTAGATGCTTGAAGACAGAGATGAACAACTCACTTGTGGTGTGTGGTTATCTCATTATCTCTACCCACCCTGTTGTAGGGTATTGCTTGAGCTGCAGTGAACTGTTTGCCCTGCTGGCAAACAAGCCTCTTGCAGCTCACGACACGTGTTTTAACTGTTATTTAGGCTTGCTCTTCCGCAGTGAGCCTGAATATGCCCTAAGGCTCCCAATGAAAAGGGAGCTTAATGATGTGTCAAAAATTGTACTACAAGGGCCCACAATAAATTCAGACTTTGTAAGTACAGGAGCCAACAGGGCAGCTGAAATTTAAGGTAGGGTTCCGAACCAGGCCACTTGTCATGAAGTCATTCTGAATGTGAGTGAGCGTGTGTGTGTGTCCACATGGTGTGTGTGTTAGTTCAGATAGCCCAAAGCAAGAGAAAGAACCTGTGTCAAAATGACTGAGGGAAGAAGTCAAAGGATAAATCATGGCCTGTGAGTCAAAGAAGCCAAATGCACTTTTTCAAAGAATTTATAGAGGGAAATCTAAATGTTTTAAGGTGTCAATCAAAAAAAAAAGAAAAATCACTGATCTATTTCCCCAACAAAAATAACCATAGGTACAAATGAAGCTTTGCAAGCTGGGAAATGAATAGCTCTGTCTTCTGAGGCAGGACGTGGTGATCTCTTGCACATTTTCTTTTCCTGCCCAGAAGAAAGTAGAGAACTGGCCAACTTTTCTAAATCCCTTGGCAATGGAAATATCTTCTTAGAGTATCTTCTCCTAATCCAGTCTGGAACAAATGGTTTATGCAAGTAGGGACTGGATTATAAAATCGCTCCCAAACATTTGTGTAAAGAGATACAGACATTTTGCTTTCCTAAAGCAGCTGCTGAATAATGAACTCCAAGTGGAATTAAGGAAGCCACAGAAACTGCAGAACCCTTGGGATTGCCACGTTTTTTAGAGATATTTTACTATTCTAATCAAGCATCAGCAGGTTCATTAAAGAAGCTTGTCCTATGTTCTTTTTGATCAGTAAAGGATCCCATAGAAGTGATTCTTTGAAGTGATTTAGAACTTCCCCTTTTCCATTTTATCTAGCATGCATATTATTGGCATTAACAAATTTTTCTCATCTTTTTTATTGTTATTTAAAGGAATCGAATACTTAAACATGTCACCAGAAAATGGATATATCAGCCAGACTCAGTGACCCCTAAAGACTTAGAGCCTGAATACTGTGCTCCCATGAAATCGCTGTGGACATTTACACTTTTAAACATCTTAACTTGAGTTTAATTTGTAAAGAGCAGTTAAAAGAAAGCTCCTAAGAGCTTAGGTTAATTTCTTTACACAAAGGATTCTTATTTAAACAACTTTGACTCCCAAAAATGGATCCTGTAGACAAGAGGGAGCATCATGCTTAAGAGGAGTCAGACAGCTCTGAGAAGAAAATTTGAAGTGTGCCCTTGAGGCACATTGAGAGATTATTTCTGGCATTTAAGTTTGAGAGTTTAGAAATTGCACAAAGATCTTACAAAAATTCTTTGTAAACATATTTTTATATGTGTATGGTTACAAGAGAGAAAACAAAGGCTTCATAATTGTTTCCGAGTTGGAAGCATATGGTAGTCGTATGGAGGTTCTTCTTCACCATCTAGATATGGAAAATTAAATGAACTGGAACGTAATTTGTAGGCCCATTTGCTCTTTTGAGGAATATCCCTGGCTGGATGTATTCAACTCTGAACTACTTTTACCTATAATCATATGGAATTCTTAGCACCTAGCATTTTTCTTGTCATTGCAACTTCAGGTCAACATAGCTCTCAGTCTCTAGTCTACTGGCAATGCTGGCTGTTTTAGTAATATTGATATTGAGTTCTTGGTGTGACCCTAAACTTCAGTAGCCTACACTATAAGAGAAAAGTCTATGACACAGTGTGTTCTGGCATAATCTAATATGGCTCAATAAATGTGAGCTAATTGGCAGTAGCAGGATGAAAACCCAGGACCTTTCCTTTATTTATATCTAGATATGGACCTGAGTCTGGATCTAATTATCTTTAATTTGTTAATGTTTTACTATTTCCAAACCATGTTCACATCTATTATCTTTAAAACCATCTTATATGATTATATCTTTATATCTTATAGTTTATCCAAAGTGGCCCAGTTCATGGGTGGTGGAATTGGGGATGAACATGAGGCTTCTATCCTATAGTTTAGAACAGAATGTTTGCTTCTACTCTGCAGTTCCTCTCAGTTTAACAAGAGTCAGTGCAAGTTAAGAAATGACCAAATGTGTCTATGTTTAGAAATCTTAGTAGTTATGTACTAGAATCATCTTGCAAGGACTTGATGGTTATTTTGTGCCTATTTACTTCAAAAAGAGAGCAAAATGAATTCTAAACTACATGCCATGATAAAACAGTCAGACTGATTGGGTCACTATTTTTTTGTGATTTGAGTTCCTGTCCTTTCTATTTGATTGGGGAGTGTGGCCCTGAAAGTGCTATTTAAAGAAGATAAGGATCAAATTCATATTTTTCTTAATTACCTCTAGTAGAAGAGTATACCATATTAGCTTTTGGTATTGGGGCAACAGTTTGAAACCAGAGGATGAAATGATTAATCCAACCAGCATTTCAGCAGGTGATATTAGAATATTTAAACACTGATGAGCAGTGGTTGACTCTATTTTCTAAAGTTGTTTTTTTTTTTAACTGTATTTTTGTGTTTTCTATCATATTGTTGGGTACTTACAAAAACAAAATAAGTAACACCTCTAGCTTCCCCACCCAAGTTCAGAAACAATTGAGAAATAAATGCAGGTGTCAGAGAGATGAAAATAAAAATATCTGCTTTTTCACAGATAAAAGTTAGGAGAGCGTGGCTTGGGTATACAACCAAAAGAGCTACACACTTATCCATGTAGGCATTGGCACAGCTGGACCAGGGACAGACTCCTTAGCACTGCAGGAAAGCAACTAGAATTCACTTTGAGCCGGCAGGGCAACCTGAATTGAGAGAGGGAGAAATATAAATTCAGTATGCCCAGATCCTTCTTACAAACTCAACAGTCAGGTAACTCTTGCCTCCGCCCATGGAGATGAGGAAAGAATGAGGAAAAAAGTTGGTGTGTGACTGTGAGGTAGTGTCTCCACATGGAAACATGAGTAACGTTCACCCCCAAATATGTGTCTCCTCCATGAGAAACCAACTTCGTCGAAACCCTTAGTCTAAAAATTAAATCTCAAAAGAAACTTTCATATTTGGATATCAGATGCAAATATGACCTACAGGAATCAGCTATTAAGTAGCACAACTTTTTCGAAGACTATCAGTATTAGATTTCAAACGTATTTCCAGCTGGTAAACTGGTAAACACCTCAGTGATTCCAATGTAAACTTTTAAAACCTATACAGTCCCTTTCTGTACAGCAGATCCTTTAAAATTCCATGTGAAAAGAAACCTTTATTTTAAAAATAAATATTTAAATTTGAAAATGAAAGCAGGGAAACAGTTTTCTAATTTTATGGTGCTAGGGTTTTTTCCTCATCTGGAAGACATAGATTTTAAACCTTACCTTGCAGGATTATTTTAAAGATAACTAATGTATGGTAAGTCATTTGCTCAGTGCTAGGCACTTGACCACAAATAATTATTATTTTGAGGCAACATAGACATAAGGTTTAAGTGTATTACTCTCAATACTTTAACTAAATATAGAAATAAAATTTAGAAGATCTAAAATGTATCCTTCAGGCAACCTTCCATAAATACAATTTCTCACGGCTGATTTTTGATAGGCATTGGGCAGCAAGCGTTATCCTCTTTTGACAAGTACTTGGAGTGCAAATATTCTGTTGCCAATTAGGGACAGACCATGCTTTAAGCCTCAGCTGAGATGGGAATATAGTTGACAACTCTTTTAAAAGTTGAGAAGCCTAACCAAAACATACGTCTGTAAAATACCACCTCGCCTCCACATGGACATGGGCTGGGAGTGGGACAAGATTTTTCTCACAAACTCAAAATTCTGTGCCATGGAGCATGACTGTGATTATTTTAGCCTGCAAAATGTTAAAGAGGGTGTTTCAAAACTCCCACAACCATAAGCATAAAGAAGGTCCCAGTAGGTCACCCAAAGAACAGCTAACCTTATAACTTCCTGTGAGTCCTCCACCAACATTTGCTGTCAAATATACCCTTAGGTGATAATATCTGATTCAGAGTGGCTGGTTATAAGTGTGTTGAGTATTACAGAGCATCTGCCAAAAACAGTTATTTGGCTTTTAGTATGATTGAGCTATTTTTTTTTCAATATCAAGTAGAGATAAGCTATTTGTTTTTTAAGTTCACTCCTATTTTGTGACCATAAAACCGTGACATCAATACATTGAGAAATGCTTTTTCTCCCTTCTCTTCTCTCTCTACATCTAGCTCAGTCAAAACTGAGAACAAGTCATTAGATTCAAGTTAAAAAGAACAAGGTGTGGGATGGTGCAAAGGAGGGTGAAACACCTCCTGTTCTATCCCAGGGAAATTATTGTCCATCAAGACAACTATCCCACAAGCCCCAACTCAAGATAACACAAAAGGGCAGCTTCTATGGGATTGTTAATCATTGGAGACCTAGAAGACCTCATGAAGCTTGTCCGTAATGCATTTCTGTCCATTTCACATAATTCCAGAAAGAACTATCTGAAAGCATATTGTTCATTGCCAATTTCCCTAAAAGGTGCAATAGTCAATAGTGGAAAACTGTACCTGGAATCTGCCTGCTCCTTAAGAAGAATTTTGGCCTGAGAAGCTTAACTTGTTTATCAATAAGAAAACTAGCCTGGAATCATATAAAAATGTTGATAAACAGTTGCCTCTTTTTAATGGGATGTGCCCACTGGACCTATTGTTTATCCTTACAATTGACATAGATGAACAAATCTGCAGGAATTAGAAACCATCCTTAGAGCAGATCTGAAGACAGGAAATCTCAGAAGGTTTTGTTTATCTCAACCTTTCTAAACTATTGCACCATGTGAAGAATGCTACAGAAAATCTATCAGAAACACAGGGAGGTAAAGTTTGAAGTAACTTCTCTTGCTTTTTAATCTGGGAAAAGAAACCCATTCAATCAATTGAGGTCTGGAAATCCACACCCTCACTCATTCCGTTTACACTCCAGGAAACTATGTCCCCAAAATATCTCCTTATACTAACATCTAACAGACAAACTCAGTTCCTTCCATGTCGGTTACCTGAATTTTCTAAAACAATGAGAAAAATTGGGTTGGGTAAGATCTTGGGTGGTTTCTTTGAGATTACATTTTATCTGTCATCCTAGTTTTCTGATCAGTCCTAGTGAAACAGGTACCAGAAAAGTAAGTCCCCAATTTTCTAAAACACGGAAGGGATCAGAGACAGTTTTAGTTTATCTGGAGGGTTTTGAGAAGAAGGAAGAAAAGAGACCTCTCTTCATTAAAGTCTTTCTCACATAATGGCAATCTCTTTGCTTTCTTCACCAGAGGAGAAAGTGAGGGCTCATTACAGCTAGCAGAACAATTATCATCGCCCTTAGTCTACTTTATGTACTTTATAGTGTGTTCTCTGGGCACTATGTGAACTTCATCTGATCTGGTGATGGTGTTGGAAAAAGAGTGACAACCTTTGGTGAATGTCCATAATGGTTTCTCTAAATTAGCAGATCATAGAAACACCAATAGAATAATTAAAAATACAGATTCCAGGGCTTCACTACTCGAGATTCTAATTCAGTAAATCTAGTGGGGACCAGGAAGATGTATGAATTTGGAATTTTTCAAAACCAGAAGAATTACATTGAAATATTTAAATTACCTTTTTTTTTTTTTCTTTTTACCGTCTTTTCTATGTGTATGCATGGGCTACCAAATTATACTCAGACATGTCTGGATCTACGGGTTCAAATGGTTTTTATCAATATCCTGTTTCTTGCCATTTCTTGGCTTGGTTTTCCTCTGTGTTAGCTTTATTCTTAGGCAAGATTTCCCCTAAGTGGTGGCAAGATGGCAATCAGCACCTCCATGCTTACATTCTTCCAGCTTTTGGTCAGGGAGAAAGAGATTCCCTTTCTCAATAGTTCCAACCAAAGACCCAGAGTTGAGTCTCTGACTCAACTTTATTCTGACTAGCCCCTCCTTGAGCTAATAACTATGATGAGGAGACTGTAATGCACTCATTGACCAGTTCCACACCAAATGTCCATCCATCTGGAGCCAGAGGTGGAATTAGCTACACCAGAAACCATCAGCTAAGAGTGGGGAAGGTTGCTCCCCTAAAAATCAGGATGCTGAATAAAGAAGCAAGAGATGTTAACTGTAGATGGATGGTGGATAGGCTAACAGTTCCTAATAAAGATAGTAACCATTATATGAAACGAGAAACTACCACACATAAATAATGAACTGATTCTTGCTTGGGCATGGTGGAACACCACCCCCTCCCCAACTTTCTTGTGTCACTGATTAAGTCAGACTCATATACAAATACAACTTACCTAGAATTGAGATAGAAGTATAGCAAAAGAAGCAATGACAAAAGAAACTACCGAAAAAAACCTTAAGAACTAGCACTATACTTTTTTAGGTAACCAGTGTATTAGGCTAAAACCAAAACCAAACCTGTTGCCGTCAAGTTGATTGTGACTTATAACAATCCTATAGGACAGAGTAGAATTGCTCCATAGGATTTCCAAGGAGCAGTTGGTGGATTCGAACTGCTGACCTTTTTGGTGGCTCTTAACTACTGTGCCACCAGGGCTATATATATATATATGTGTGTGTGGGGTGTGTGTGTGTATGTGTGTGTATTTATATCTTCTTTTCTTGGGGTTAATAGTAATCATGGGAAATTCCCACCTTAATATCCAGGATATTTTTACAAATCTAATTGAAATTCAAAAATAAAAACTGATTGATTTTACACATTGTTTGACGTTGCCCCCATCCATTGTAAGTTTGAAGATTTACCATTAGAAATCAATTCATCATACAGTCTTTCTTGAAGGCAATAAAATTATGGAGATTGAAGTATAACAAAAGAAGCAACAACAAAAGAAACCAGCAAAAAAAACCCTTAAGAACCACCAGTGTACTTTTTTAGGTGATCAGCGCATCAGGAGGCTAAGACCCTCCTAATTATCAAATAGGTGCTGGAGTTGAAAGATTATAAGCTAGCACGTTTTAACTACTTCTGTATAGCAGGCCATAATACATTTTAGCTGAGCCAAGGCACTAGGTGAGTCTCGAAGGTGTGAGATGATAAGAGGTTTTCAGCAAGGCATGGGGTTTCTCTGTTACGGGTTTTCAGTACCAGTTATCAAGAACATTTCTTATCTTTGACACTCTTTATCTTTAACATAGTCTTTAAAATGGATCTTAAAATGGGGAGGGAGAAGTTCTTTTAGCAGATTAATAAAATGATGCCCTTAAATCACATAATGTAAGAATACTCTTATTTTTAACAAGCTTTAAATATATATATATATATATATATATTTAGAATCTTTTCATATGACCTTTTGAAGAGGCTACAAAAAATGTTTAAAATCCTGTCAAACTTTACCATCTTCTTTCTGGACCATCTTGTTTCTGGAAATAAAATTGTGTAGTAAAGATTAAAAATTCGTGCTTTTATACATGTCCAAAAATGCTTGCTTCACCCCAAACTCAATTTTCCTATCTGCAATATGGGAGTAAAAATAATTAAAAGTTACAAAGTGTTAAAAAGTTAAATAGTCCCTTGGGGCATAGAAATGTTTAGTTATAATTACTCCTCCATGCTAATAATTTTATTTAGTTAAGATTATTTAAAGCTGACTTTATATTCAATTTCTATTGGAGTTTTGAAATAATAAAATCTCTTAAATATATTAACTACTATTACAATAAAATTATTTCCTTAGAATTGAGATAAACTATAAAGTTAGCAGTATTTAATGAACTTTCACATTATAATTGAATTTATATTTCCATTCTGAAATTGAGCGAGTGGGGCCCGTACATAATTACTTAATATTTCATAGATACTTCCCATGGGCTGACTAAATAAAAGTATAGATAGATGTAGATGTAATATAGATGCAAATTTACGTACACACATCTTACAACCATAGACACACTTGGTATATATGTGTATTTACACATAACCTATTTTGCCCTGCACTCTGAAATGTTTCAGCTGATTTAGGGCTCTCTCTATCCATGAAGTTTCTCAATAGGAAAAAAAAAAAAGGCAAACTTAATGAGTTTATGGGAGAAATCTTAGAAGGCATTATTTGGTCTTTTTTATTTTACCTCTTTTATAGTGTTTCCTTTTAGGCTCTGCCTGCCTATCCGCATGTCAGTTACCCTTTATTTTCCATAGATTAGGCATAAAGAGGAGGGAAGCGGGGCTTTATAGACAGTCCAGGGAGTCCTCTGATCGACAGTATGATATGTGTTTTGTTTTTAAGGAGTATATTGCCCTCTCTTTGACATCTACCCCAGTTCATTTACTTTTGCTTTGATTTGCAGTGAGGTACCAAAACAGTTTTCAGCCAGTGTACGCTTTCTAGTTGATATTTAAAAGCCACGCGCCTCTCTGTGCCTCCTCGAGACTGAGCTAGAGCTAGAAAAGAGGAAATATGTCACTATCTCTTCATCATACTAGTAAACGCTGAATCCAGAGTTGCCACTGACTTGATGTCTTTATTAGAGTGAGAAATGTGATGAATACTTCCAACAGAAGTGAGATCAAACGTGTCTGAAAGGGAAAGACGTAAATGAAAGAAGTGCAATGTAGTCGTAACAGTGAACCACTGAAAGGTGAGCGGGACTCCGCCCAGTGTCGTGCACTTGGAGGACAAAGCAACACCTGTCTCCCCGGGAGATAGAATAGCTCCGTGGAAGCTGATAGCAGAGCAGGGAACCAGTTTAGACTGCAGCAACTGATAGAGAAAATGGCTGTAAAAACAATGGGAAGTCTGCCAGGGCACACCTGCTTTTCCATGCTTGATATAATTTAGTTAACCTACAAGCATGTGAATTAAGCTGTATCCCGAAAAAAAAAATTTAACAAATGATTTGTAGCAGTGTATGAAGATGCAGGAATATCTTAAAGTTTTACAAGTGCTTGAATAAAAACAGTTGGAAGTGGTTTTCAGATTTATTTCACCCTTCCTGCTGTGTTCAGTTTTGTTTCTATTTTCTTGATGTAATATAGCGAGAAAAACAAACCCAACCAACCAAAGGGAGCTGCTGAATGTTGCTGACCAGAAAAATAAAACAAATCCCTCCTAATACGGTTTCCTGCTATTTTTGTGGATGGATGTGGGGATGAGAAGTTTCATTTCCTGATAGGGGGTACTATAGGTAACTTGGCAAGAGAGAGCACTGAGGAATTCAAATGAAAACCTAAGACTCTAGACCCAAATTAAAAGGGCAGCCGAGAGTGATTACAAAATACGACAACATTGTCATCTTTATCCAGTAGTGCTTTCTTCTGGGCAGAGAAGATGACCTAGTATACTCTATCCTTATTTGCCTGGGCTATGATTTTATTTTTATTGTGGTGAAAACATACATGACAAAACATATGCCATTTCGACGATTTCTACCTGTAAAATTCAGTAACGTGGATTACACTCTTCAAGTTGTGCAGCCATTCTCACTATCCTTTTCCAAATCATTCTACCACCATTAATATAAACTCAGTGCTCCCTTACAATTTCACTTTTGTTTTATCTTTTTGACTATTGTTTTCTTTTAGCCTATTGCTCTAAGCTATCCTTCCTTCTTTTTCTATTTTTTTCCATACCTTCTGAGTTTTCCTTTCCATTTTTTTCTTTTTTCATTGTAGCCATCTCTTATTCATAGGGTGATGAATTCAACTTCTTTTCCCCATAACTAGTCATATTTTTCATGGTAATTTAGAACTAATTGCATAATCATCTCACCTTAGGGTGGTAGCATTTCATTGCTCTTTTTCATCACCTGCCTCTAGGACCTTGCTTTTCCACTTATAATTAGCAAAGATTGAAGTTGATGATTGCTTTCGCTATTTCTCAATAGCCTTTGTGGCCTTCTCTGAACTCAAATGAGCAGCAACTGTCCTAAGATCATCACATGGACAATGTCATCAGCTCTCATTTTAAATATTTTGGAGGGCTGGCAAGATAAATCCAAAATCCCTGGCCATTCATTGCCTTGGCTAGTACTTCTCAGTTCTTTGGATTGGTATTTACCTCCACAGAAGTTTATGTTTTTGTTAACAACTTTATAAAATTTATATACCATAAAATTCACTCATTTTAAGTGTATGATTTACTGATGTTTAATAAATATACAGAAATATGCAACCATCACCCCCCAAAATATCCTTCATGCCTGATTGCAGTCGTTTGCCATACCTATAGCCGATGACAACCACTAATCTGTTTTCTATCTCTAATTTTATGTTTTTTCTGGACATTTATTTCATATAAATTGAATCATACAGTATGTAGTCATTTCCATCTGACTTCTTTCACGTAGCGTAATGATTTTGAATCATTATGTAAAATGTGTGAGTAGTTTGTCCTTTTTATTGATGAATAGTATTCCATTGTGTGGATATAGCACATTTTGATCAACCATTCACCAGTTAATAAACAGTCGGATTTTTTCCATTTTTGGAGTACCATAAATAATATTGCTATATATATTCATGTACAAACTTTATGTGAGTATGTGTTTTCATTTATCTTGGGTGATAATTCCACCTAGGGGTGGAATTCTTCATTTATATGGTAAGTTTGATTCATATAGACCTTCATTTGCTGAGGTAGCATGACTCGAAATGAGAAGAAATGGCTGCAAACATCCATTAATGATCGGAACATGGAATGTATGAATCTAGGAAAAATGGAAGTCATCAAAAATGAAATGGAATACATAAAGATTGATATCCTAGACATTAGTGAGCTGAAAAGAACTGGTATTGGCAATTTTGAATTGGACAATCATATGGTCTACAATGCCAGGAATGACAAATTGAAGTGGAATGGCATTGCATTCATTGTCAAAAAGAACATTTCAAGATCCATCCTGAAGTACAGTGCTGTCAATGATAGTATAATATCCATACACCTACAAAGAAGACCAGTTAACACCACTATTATTCAAATTTGCGAACCAACTACTAATGCCAAAGATGAGGAAATTAAGATTTTTACCAACTTCTGCAGTCTGAAATTGATCAAACACACAATCAAGATGCATTGATAATTATTGTTGATTGGAACGTGAAAGTTGGAAACAAAGGAGAAGGATCAGTAGTTGGAAAATATGGCCTTGGTGCTAGAGATGAAGACAGAGAGCACGTGATAGAATTTTGCGAGATCAACAAATTCTTCATTGCAAATACCTTTTTCCAACAGCATAAATGGTGACTATACACGTGGACCTCACTGGATGGAAAACACTGAAATCAAATCAATTACATTTGTGGAAAGAGACGATGAAAAAGCTCAATATCGTCAATCAGAACAAGACCAGGGGCCAACTTCGAAACAGACCATCAGTTGCTGATATGCTAGTTCAAGCTGAAGCTGAAGAAAATTAAAACAAGTCTACGGGAGCCAAAATACGACCTTGAGTCTATATCCCACCTGAATTTGGAGACCATCTCAAGAATAGATTTGACACATTGAACACTAATGACCAAGACCAGATGAGTTGTGGAATAACATCAAGGACATCATACATGAGGAAAGCAAGAGGTCATTTAAAAGACAGGAAAGAAAGAAAAGACCAAAATGGATGTCACAGAGACTCTGAAACGTGCTCTTGAATGTAGAGTAGTAAAGCAAAAGGAAGAAATGATGAAGTAAAAGAGTTAAACAGAAAATTTCAAAGGGCAGCTCAAGAAGACAAAGTATTATAATGAAATGTGCAAAGACCTAGAGATAGAAAACCAAAAGGGAAGAACATGCTCAGCGGTTCTCAAGCTGAAAGAACTGAAGAAAAAATTCAAGCCTCGAGTTGCAATCTTGAAAGATTCTACAGTGAAAATACTGAACGACACAGGAAGCATTAAAAGAAGATGGAGGAATACAGAGTCACTCTACCAAAAAGAATTGGTGGACATTCAACCATTTCAGGAGGCAGCATATGATCAAGAACTGACAATACTTAAGGAAGAGGTCCAAGCTGCACTGAAGGGAATGATGAAAAACAAGGCTTCAGGAATTGACAGAATAACAATTGAGATGTTTCAACAAACAGGTGCTGCGCTAGAGGTGCTCACTCGTCTACCTCAAGAACTTTGAAAGACAACTTCTTGGCGAACTGACTGGAAAAGATCTATATTTGTGCCCATCCCAAAGAAAGGTGATCCAACAGAATGCAGAAATTATTGAACAATATCATTAATATCACACACAAGTAAAATGTTGCTGAAGATCATTCAAAAGCAGTTACAGCAGTACATGGACAAGTAACTACCAGAAGTTCAAGCCAGATTCAGAAGAGGACATGGAACAAGGGATATCATTGCTGATGTCAGATGGATCTTGGCTGAAAGCAGAGAATACCAGAAAGATGTTTACCGTGTTTTATTGACTATGCCAAGGCATTTGAATGTGTGGATCATGACAAATTATGGATAACATTGCGAAGAATGGGAATTCCAGAACATTTCATTGTGCTCATGAGGAACCTGTACATAGAACAGGAGGCAGTCATTCAAACAGAACAAGGGGATATTGTGTGGTTTAAAGTCAGGAAAGGTGTGCTTCAGGGTTGTATCCTTTCACCATACTATTCAGTCTGTATGCTGAGTAAATAATCCAAGAAACTGGACTATATGAAGAAGAATGCAGCATCAGGATTGGATGAAGACTCATTAACAACCTGTGATATGCAGATGACAAACCTTGCTTGCAGAAAGTGAAGAGGACTTGAAGCACTTACTGATGAAGATCTAAGACTACAGCCTTCAGTATGGATTGCACTTCAACATAGAGAAAACAAAAATCTTCACAACTGGACCAATAACCAACAGCATGATAAAGGGAGAAAAGATTGAGGTTGTCAAGGATTTTGTCTTAGGCTGGATTCTCTCAAGAAGCAAAACCAGAAAGTGTATAAATACGTATATAAAGAGATTTATATCAAGGAAATGGTTCACACAGTTGTAGAGGCTGGAATGTCCCAAGTCTATGGGTCAGAATAGAGGCTTCTTCTAATTCACGTAGCCACAGGGGCTGGTGAATCCAAGATTAGCAGGTCAGAGAGCAGGGTTCTTGCTCATAGGCTGCGAAGATCCATGAATCCCAAGTTCGGCAGGCAAGACTGCAGGTAAGCTACTAGCTCAAGTCCCAAGAACCGGTGGTTAGATGTACAGGAGCCAGTTGCAGGATCCAGAGACAGCAAAAGCCCACGAGCCTTGCCAGAATGTCCACTTATATGCAATGCAGGCCACACACCCACAGAAACTAACTTTCAACTGGCTACTCACAGCAGATCCCATCATGGGTGTGATCACATTTTATCAAATCTCATCATGGAAGTGATCACAACACCATATGACTGCCAAACCACTGAGAATCATGGCCCAGCCAAGGTGACACACAACCTTAGCCATCACAGATTTCATTTTACTTGGATCCACAATCAGTGCCTATGGAAGCAAATAAAAAAAAAAGACCAGTTGCCATCAAGTTGATTCTGACTCATAGCAACCCTGTAGGACAAAGTAGAACTGCCCCTTAGGGTCAGCTGGTTGATATGAACTGCTGACCTTTTGGTTAGCAGCTGAGCTTTTAACCACTGCACCACCAGAGCAGTGGTCAGGAAATCATACAACGTGTTGCACTGGGCAAATCTGCTGCAAGAGACCTCTTTAAAGTGTTAAAAAGCAAAGATGTCACTTTGAGGACTGAGGTGTGCCTGACCCAAGCCATAATATTTTCAATTGCCTCATATGCATGCAAAAGTTGGACAATGAAGACCAAAGGAAAACTGACGTCTTTGAATTATGGTGTTTGCAAAGAATATTGAATATACCATGGACTGCTAGAAGAATGAACAAATCTGTCTTGAAGAAGTACAGCCAGAAGGCTCCTTAGAAGCGAGGATGGGGACACTTCGTCTCAAGTACTTTGGACTTGTTATCGGGAAGAACCTGTCCTTGGAGAAGGACATCATGCTTGGTAAAGTAGAGGGTCAGTGAAAAAGAGGACGAACCCAATGAGATGGATTAACACAGCATCTGCCACAATGGGTTCAAGCATAACAATTGTGAGGATGGTGCAGGACTGGGCAGCACTTCATTCTGTTGTACACAGGGTTGCTATGAGTCAGAACCGAAGTGACAACAATGATGGTAAATTTATGTTTAACTTTTTAAGAAACTACCAAACTTTTTTCCAAAGTGGCTGTGCCATTTTGCATCCCCACCAGCAATGTATGAGGATTCCAGTATCTCCATATCTTCACCAACATCTGGCATTTCCAGTCTTTATTATTACAGTCATTCTAGTGAGAGTGAACTAGTATCTCTTTATGATTTTAATTTACATTTCCCTAATGCTAATGATGGTAAGAATCTTTTTATGTACTTACTAGTTGTTCATATATTTTCCCTGATAAAATGTCTACTGAAATCTTTTGCCCATTTTAAATGATCTTTATATACTCTGGATAAAAATACTGTTATCAGATGTATGATTTGCAAATATTTTTTCCCAGTTTGTAGCTTGTCTTTTCATTTTCTTAATGGTGTATTTTGAAGCACAGAAGTTTTTAACTTTAATGAAGTGCAGTTATTTTTTGGTTCTAGATCATGCTTTTGGTGTCTTATCTAAGAACTCTGCTGAACCCAAAGCCACAGATATTTTCTCGTAAAAGTTTTGTAGTTTTTTTTTGTGGGGGGGGGGTGGGAGATTTATGATCTACTTTGAGTTAATTTTTTATATGGTAAGTAACCTGAAGATTTCTTTGAGAAAATTCTGAAAACAGGTGGAATTTTTTTTTTGGATATCTGAGCTAATCTTAAACAGCTCAAGCAACTTTTGGCTTATATTTAATTTTTTTTTTAAATAGCCACCTATTAGTAGACCATTATTTTTCTTTGAGAGGACATTCAATTCCAGAACTCTCCTAAAGATAGTAAGTTAAATTATTGAGCAAAGTAGTCTGTTGGGTCAGGGTCCCAACAATGAATATCCCAGAAAATTTTCAGCTACAAATTAATGATCCTCACATGAGAGTTTGACATCAAAGGTATCCTATGGAAACTTGTGATTAGCACCTCCCCAATATCCTCTTTTATTTAAATAGAATGCAGTATTTGGTTATTTAGGAAAATTTATAATTGATAGAGAAAGGCCAGAAAATCTTGATTAAAATAATACTTGAAGTATAACTATCTTTTGAGAACCATGCTATGTGGCTCAGCAAAACATGTCAACTCCCAACAGGTCTTTTTTTTTTTTTTTTTTTTAACTAGGTTTTAGAGGCAATCAAATACCAGGTTAAAAAATGCCTGAAAAGTAATACATCTCACTGTCTCCATGTCAATGAAGTCAAAGCTTTTCTGAAAGTGAAATGACCTTCTTTTAGAACTCTGGAATCCTAAACTACCAGACATTTCAGAAACTATCTTGGCTTAAAAATGATAGGAGAGATTTTTCTTTCTCATAATTTTTATTACAGTGGAAATGGTTTTTGTATTTCCAACAGTTTGACAAGAGCTAATTACAATGCACTCATCTGTTTTGCGGACTAATTTGAGCCATCGGGCATCAACACCATAGACATGCAGCAGCATTGCAAATGATACGCATGCCTCCCTTGCTCCAAGAATTTGTACTTGCTATAAAAGAAAACAGATTTGGACAGCCCTGAAAAAGTTGGGTTTGGTTTGAAGAAAACATTTCAGAATTACATTAGAGCTGGCCTACAAGTGAACTAAAAATACCTGCTCATCTCAGTGGTCTTGGCCCAGGGCCTTTCCTTTTACTGTAAAAGTCAGGCTGTTTGAACAGTTGGAGTTTGGCTTGCTTGCTGTCTAAACTAGTGTTCTCTGATAACTTCTGTTACCACTGAAATACAAGCCCTGATGCATTTAAGAGAATGTTTAGAGGTGTGGAAAATAGTCAAGAGAAATGTATACTCAGTGTTTCGAACCTCTAGGCTTCCCGTGTGGTAACTAGACCACTTAGATCTGTTAAGAAATGGGAGAAAGACATTCATCAGTAAACATTACACAGCAAGGGTAAAAGAGGGAATGGAGTAAAGAAGGCTGTTAAAATCAGCCTAAGATGATTATTTGAATTGCAAAGAGAAATATTCAGACATATCTAGAGCTGCTAAACATAACTCTTGAAGTTTTTCCAGAACAGAGGGATTGGGGGGAATGAAACCAGTGAAGGAGAAAATTAGAAAATTATAAGACAGAATGGGAGATGAAGTTTCAGAAGCTGGTAAAATAGCTGAAATATATGATATTATTAGGTCTTAAATCTATTTATGAGGGTGAAAATTTAAAAATAACGCTTTCTGACTTTGGCTCTGTAATTTTAAGATTGAACTGAAGATATTAAATCTGGACAAAGAACAACCAACAGTAACCACTAGGTTATATCGTGACAGATTTTTTTAAAAGGCCAGAAACAGTAGCCCAGGCAAGATATTCATAAGTTGGATGAATCTGAGTGAAATAACTTAAGTGGAAATAAATCAGAATTGTACCAAACATCCCCAAACTGGGCAGAGTGTGACTTTCTGCACATCAGTTACTGTACAAAAACAGTCACCATAATTGATCATCTGCTTTTTTAAAGGTGTACCTACTTAGTGAGATAGAACTGGGAGAATAAAGACTGCAGGACTAATTTCTAAAGTAACTTGTAAAACAGACTTCACTAACATGTGTTTGGCTTTGTTAGATAGCTGGGTATCCTATTTTCTGGCACAGGATATAGAACAGAGGGAGTTTCCCCCCATGAGCAACTGAAGTGCCAGCTGTTGCCCTAAATATTGTACCTGTTCATGATGGAGATAGATTTAAAGCCAGATTTCAAGTTTAGGAAATTTTACATTTTGTACATCAGCAAACATTGGTATCAGATTTGTGTATCTAAATACAGTATTTATATACACAAAGAGAATTGATCAAGAATCTGCTTCAGAAACAGTAATAGTAACATTCATTTCTTTAAAAATTTAAAAGATAACTGTTGTTAATAAGCTTTAACAAATCTTTACAGCATTTCTAAAGCACAATAAAATAGATACAAATGGTAAATTGGTATGACAACATCCATAAATAAAACATGGTATATAATCCAACAATTTTGCTAAACAGTAGTTTAAGAACTTGAAAGGCAGGAATGGATACCAGAAAATTATGTAATGACTTGAGTATTATGAGAAAAATGATGCCTTTTTCATTGGTACTGGAGGCATAAATAAAAAAAAAGTAAAACAAATTGAGAACCAATGTTAAGACACTTCTTATACTCAGAAAATAGTGAAAGCATAGGATGTTCTTTACCTAAACTAGTGAGATAGTCATAGATCCTTCCAGAAACAGTTGAATCCTGGATAAATGTGCTTAATAGCTTTAACTCACCCTTAAAAGTTTCTGTGAGGAGATGGAATCTACTCAGTGGCAATTGGTTTGGAGTCCCTGGGTGGTACAAACAGTTAACGTGATCAGCTGCTAACCAAAAGGTTGAGGTTCAAGTCCAGAGGTGCCTCGAAAGAAAGCCTGCTAATCTACTTCTGACAAATCAGCCGTTGAAAACCCTGTGGAGCACAGTTCTACTCTGAGACACATGGGGTCTCCAGGAGTCAGAAGTCAGTTGATGGCAACTGGTTTGAGTATTTTTTAGAAACATTGTTACTTGATACCAGTAACCTTGTGGGTCAAATAATACCAATTGCCCTTAATTGTCTATGCTTGGAAATTTAAAAAAATAAGAATATGTTGGTCTGTAATCTACAAGAATGACTTTGCATGCAGCCTGGTTTTGAATGAGTTAAACTTCCATGAGTGATAAAGCTATTAAAATGAAAAATATTAACTATGCTTGATAGCATGGTAGGCATTACAAACGACTAGGTAAAGGACTAATTTCTAATGAAAGGGAGCTTAGGAATTAACATTCTCCAGGCATCCATAAGCATTTTTCACTTCCGTTCTACATCCAAACTCTTACTAACATTAAACTCACAACATTGCAGGGATTTCTTATTAGTTATTCATGTGTGGTTGATGTGATGCTCAAGTTGGACATACTCTGGGCTTTACATTTTGGAGTTGTCAGTGTTCTCAAAGCAAAGCCAGAGCCTTTCATCTCTGACTTTGATAAAAATGACATGAAATATCAGTACAACTTGTAAGCTGCAAAAGAAAAAAACATCTAAATAAATAAATAACTTCCCAAGCCTTCTGGCTGGTAGGTTCTATTGATAAAATATCTCCATCAAGGAAAGTAGTGTGCATTATACTAAGATTAGTTGATAGCACCATCTTTGAGGCTGTTTTGGTCCATTTTGTTGTGAAGATGCTTTGGTAGGTGTTTTGGTGGGTCATAAGTAGCACAACTTCAAATGAGTCCTGTCTAGTTGTCACACTTGCTTCTTTAATAGATGGAGTCAAACTATGCTTTGTGAAAAAGCATGAATGTACTAAGATTGTGGACTTTCAGTTTCAGATAGCAACTTCAGTTTCACAAAACAAAGAATTGGCACTTTCCAATGTCTGTTTATAAGTAGTCTAAGTAAATCTGAATGAATAGTGTTTTCAACACCATCAACAATTAAATGAGCTCAGTCGTAATATACCCATTCAATTCAAAGCTTTGCCAATAAATTAACCAACTTCTCATTTTTTTTCTCTCCTCCCCATATACTTAGTGCTTTCAAACGAACAGAGATAGATGGTTTTCTTGACACGTTTTGCTTTATCAATATAAGGCATCATTTGGTAGACAGTACACTTTTTTGATTTTTTTCTCTAAACACATATACATATACCAAGACGAAAGTCTTGGCAGTTGGGTTGAGTTGAACTAGTCAAAAAGAAAGCAGCAGAGGAAACCATTTCAATTTTCATTCTAATTGTGAAAGAGGAGGAAGCCACTCTGTCTATATGAAGGTCTTTTGATCATAATGAGGTTCCCTGTCTCATTGTGGAATGATCACAAGAAACAGCAAAACAAGTTTGAGAGATCCAGTGAGTCATCCCCATTTCCCTGCTACTGTATGTTTTAGAAGGGACAGTGGTGGTCCAGTGGCAGAATTCTCACCTTCCATGTGGGAGACCCAGTTTCAGTTCCCAGCCAATGCACCTCATGGTAGCCACCACCTGTCTGTCAGTGGAGGCTTGTGGGTTGCTGTGATGCTCAACAGGTTCCAGTGGAGCTTCCAGACTAAGACAGACTAAAAAGAAAGGCCTAATGATCTACTTCCAAAAATCAGCCACTGAATACCCTCAGGATCACAACAGGTCTAATCCACAACCGATCACAGGGATGATGCAAGATGGGGCCGAATTTTGTCCGGTTGTGCATGGGGTCACCATGAGTCGGGGACCAACTCAATGGCAGCTAACAACAACAACAATCTCTTTTAGAAAATTCTCCAAAGAAAGCAAAGCCTCTTTCAAAAGAGCAACATGTTATGCTTTAAAACCAAACCCGCTGCCATCGAGTCAATTCCGACTCATGGTGACCTTGTAGGAAAGAGTAGAGCTGCCCCCAAAGAGTTTTCAGGCAGCACCTTTGGTTAGCAGCCGTAGCTGTTAACCACTACACCTCCAGGGTTTCCGTTATACTTTAAAGTCACCTTGAAAAGACTACCATTACGCTACCAATTCATCAGGTTACTTTGCCTATCTTCTGTCCCGTGTTGAATGGAGGTGGTACAAAAAGCTTTAGCGGAAGCAACCAGAAATAAAGACCTCAGAGCAGGTGGTGACACTATCTGGCTATTTAAGTCCAGGCGAAACCACCCTCTTCCCAGAAGACTAAGTTCTAAAGACTCTGATGGTGTCGTACAGCCTGATTTAATTCAAGGAGAGTAAATGGACATCATGGGTTAGCTAGTTCTTCTTTAGACATATTTTAAAGAAATATTAAACATTCGTAGTGGAAAGAGAATCTAGTGCTAGTGCTTATGAACGAGTGCAATGTTTTTTCTCTACTACTAACTTACCTCAAATCCCTAAACCACAATTCTTACTGTCATTTAGGAAATATACCTACTGTACTTCTGTGTCCACCAAGTCCTAGGGTTATGAACGATTGACTTTGGAACAACTTGTCCTTGCCCTATAATGTTATGTAAATTTGCCCTCACTTTGAAATGACCTCGCAACAAATTCTTCATCATGATCACCTTCATTTGCTGCACATGCAGCTTTTAAATCATTGAAAGGCATCAAGCCTTTTCTTGCACTAAAGCAGGGCTTCAAACCAGTTCCGTCAGGTTCGAACCCCTGCTGATAATTTCCATTTTTAGCAAGTTCTCAGGCGATGCCAATGCTACTGGCTAGGGATCAGTTCTGAGAACCACTAGTAGTTTTATCATACATAAGAATCACCTGGGGATCTTGTTAAAATGTAGATCCTGATTCAGCGTATCTGGGGTG
Organism: Trichechus manatus latirostris; assembly: GCF_000243295.1. Taxonomy (NCBI): domain Eukaryota; kingdom Metazoa; phylum Chordata; class Mammalia; order Sirenia; family Trichechidae; genus Trichechus; species Trichechus manatus. The sequence goes on along the minus strand of NW_004443968.1, from coordinate 10,128,893 downwards.
GAAGTGTGAATTCTTGGCAGGGGTTCGAACTGGACCAAACCGGTTCAAAGCCCTGCACTAAGGTAAGGCTAATTAAGTAAGGCTAAATATGCACCTGTTCCAACTTACCCACAAATTCGAGTTAAAGACACACTCAGGAACGGATCTCGTTCGCAACCCAGGGACTGCCAGTACTTAGAAAAAATGCCTGGTGATCTGCTTCCAAAAAAAATCATTGAAAATCCTGCACAGCACAGTTCTACTCTGACACATATGGGATCACCATGAGTCAGAGTCGACTTGATGACAACTGGTACTAGTTCTTCCATATACATTTGTATATAATATAGTTTTCTTCTTCACTAACTTAATTGTGGAATATTCTATTGTCTATGTAAAAAACTCAGTGTTTCTCAAAGAGGAGTGCTTCATCGGGCCAGACTGTCCCACATATTTCAGAGGATTTCATACTCCTGTCCCCACCCACTAAATGCCAGTAGCTCCCCTCTTCTACCCTAGTCATTGTGACAACTAAAAACATCCTCATATATTTCCATCTGTGCCCTGGGGGAGACAGAGGATAGTAGAGCTCTTGACTGTTTAAAAGTTGACCATCCTTCCTTCCTTCCCTCCTTTCTTTTCTTGCGTCAAAAAAGACTTAAGGAGGCAATTGATGGGATTAATTCACAAATAGTGCTTTCATTTGCTTCTTATTATACTCTTCTATGGTGTTTTTAGTTCATGGCTTGCAATACCTTGGCAACAATGCAATGATGATGACTATTTCAAAAAGAAAAGTCATATATTTTAGGTCCCACTCTGCACTTCTCAGTGTTTGTCTGTAAAGCCAGTCCTATTGATTAATGGTAAAATAGTTTTCCTTTAAGAATTCATTACCATAACCAGTTTTTATATATTGTTAAACATGTTTAAAAATGTTTAAAGTATTACCTAGCTCCTCAAAAGGCATATACTATATATTTATTATCTCCCTAATTTGAGGCCTCTCTTATATCAAGGACATTCCCATACCAAATGCTCTCTGTTACAAGCAAAAAAAAGATCTTTTTGGATTAACTCTTACAAGCGTATATGCACTTTTGATACAGTTCCTAGTCTATTTTATCTGAAATAGATATTATTGAATGATGAAGCAAAGAAGAAAACTCGGGAGGAGAAGGCTGGGTGAAAAATGGGTTAATACTGTACAGGCCTCTGTGTAAATGTGTGTTAAGTTTTTTTTTAAAAAAAATGAATTGAAATTATGGAGGAAAAGGATTTTCTAAAAGGGCCATGAAATAATTAATTGTTTTGTAGGAGATGGCCTTTCCATGTAGGCAGAAAATTTTTTCTTCACTTCTTTCTGAAGAGACAGTCAAATAGAGAATCTCATCTCTTAATTAGAAAGAAAAATACTCATCAAACACATCTCATCACTGGAGAGCTAATGATCCACAGCTGTTAGTCTGAAAGGGCAGGCTTTTTTTCCTGAACAGTAGGAAGTGTTAATCATTTTGGATGAGATTTCTTTTTAAAATATACTGTAGTTTGCAAAAGAATAGGATATTCAATATTCCAACCTAAATGATTTTTTTGAAGTGTGCTCCCCCAGGGATGCTGTCATGTACCCACCGAATGATGGTTGAATGAATGCAGGCATCTTCCACTGCACTTCAATGAGAGCATCAATTGATGAGATGATGTAAATGGCCCAGTCCTGTCTGGGAGTCTTCAAACCCCAGGCTCAAAGAATAAAAATCATGCACGTCTTGAACCTCCTAAGAAATGGTGTTGCTATACAATCTTAATATTTTGAATTGTTCACTCTGTATAATTTGCCTTGTTAAAATATGAGTGAAAAGTCTTAGTCCACCTTCACTTAGCTTCTGAGTAGAACAGAATTTTGTTTGTTTAATCTTCATGCGAGAAACAAAAAGTAGGGATTTTGTCTGTAAAAATGTAATTGGCTCATATTGTTTCATCTTTGCCCTACAGCCACCTTGCTAACCTCTTCTAAACATTTTGGCTAGAAGAAAACCCCTTTTAATAGAAACCTTGTGAATAGCTAACTTTTAATTATTTGAACTATACAAGGGAGTGAGAAAAAGGAAGAATGAAACGAGCTCCACATACCTCATTTTGATCATTAGTTTTTGACCTCTTTGTGACACCAAACCTTTACCAGAACACCTAAGAAGTGGCATTCCATTTTTTTGCACTAATGCAGAAGTAGTTATCCCAGAGCAAGAGAAAGGAGGAGATATGAGATACAGAAATCCACAAACTGAATAATCAGTCCCTAAGTAATTGATACCTTCAGAACATCAACATTCACTATAAAATTCTTCACCTTAGAGGACCTTAGAGGCAGTGGAGCATGAAAGGAAAGGCACACTGGATTAGGAATCAGGGGACCTGGCTCTGCCACTTAGTAGAGGGTGTCCATAGACAAGTCTCAAACTCCTGAGCCTTGGTTTCCTCATTCGTAAAATGAAGATAATATTCTCTGACTTGCCAGCCTGCCTCTTAGGACATTTGTCATGTTCAGATGGGATCATGTCTTTGAAGGCACTTTGAAATCTCTTAAGCATTATAAAAGATGTAAGAGGTGTATGGATTCTCTGTTTCTTGTGACTTGATTCACCAAATTCATTTAGAATTTACAGTATCTTTAGTGCAGACAAAAAGCACACTTACTTGAGAAGAAAACTTAAAGAGGTTTTTCTCTTGAGTTTCCAAAGAGATTACATAAATAAGGACATATGACTTTGCATTTAAGTTTTTAACAGTCATTTTTTATTGTAATTTAGGAGATATGATTTATGACACCAGAATTTTTGCAACATATATCATTTTTATTTGCTTGGAAAGTGAACCAATTTTTAAAATTCACAATTTTTTAACATATGTACCTGGAGTAAAAGAAATATTGAAGAGAGTAACAGAAGCAAATTGAGTTGTCATTCTTGCTGGAAGAGAATGAACATTAGGGAAAATTCTGTACAATGTAATATAAGATTTTTGTTAGGACAAGTTATATTATTTATCTTTCAGTAAATTATAAAATTTGAATCCACCAGCCACTCCTTGGAAACCCTATTGGGCAGTTCTGCTCTGTCCTATCTGGTCGCTATGAGTTGGAATTGACTGGAAAGCAACGGGTTTGGTTTGGATGTGATAAAGCATTTTTACATATTTATATCAGTAGTTCCCCAAAGCCAACTTGTGAAATAGACAGGTGTTAAAATCTCCATTTTATAGAGAATAGACTAAAATAAAAGAGATTTTATTGCTCAAGGTCCTATGATGATTAAACAGCAAAAATGGAACTAAACCCTTTCTTTGGGCTTCTGGTCCCAACTATATTTTCCAGTACTACCTTGTCTCCTTGTCTGTGTGTGTGTGTGTGTGTGTGTGTGTGTGAAGAGAGAGACTGTATCAGTTAGCTTTTGCTGTGTAACAGAGCACACCAAAGTGGTTTAAGCTACTCCCATTAGTAGCGTAAAGCAACTACCATTTATTTAGTCATGATTCTTTGTATCAGCAGTTTGGACTAGGCTCAGCTGAGCATTTCTTCTGTTCTCACCTGGGCTCACTCATGCATCTTTAGCCAGTTTCTAGTTAACTAGGCAGCTCTGCTTCTGGATGTTGTCTGGCTTGCAGCTGGGGTGTTGGGTGGGGGGACTGTGCCACATGTCTCTCATCATCCAGCAGGCTAGCCTGGGTTTGTTGACATGGTGGCTCAGGCTTTTAAGAGTGCAGAGGGAAAAGCCCAATGAGCAAGTGCTTCTTAAGTCTCTGTTTTCATCATATTTAATACTCTTCCTTTTGCCAGAATAAATCATTTGTCCAATTCCAGAGTCAATGGGGGAGGATATTACAAAAGGCACGGATACAAGGAGACATAAACAAATTGTGGTCTTTACTGCATGCAATCACAATAAACTAAATTTTAAAATACTAAGAAAATGGCATTCCTTTTATCATCTCCTCCACTCTAGTCAACACAGCTTCTTTAACATAGCTCTTATACCTGAAACAACAATTAGCTGTGGATTCTAGGGTGATATAAGAAAAGTGATAAGCTGTAAGGAGGGTCAAAAAATGTAAGCTCATCAATTATCTTGATAAGCCAATTTATTCCTGCTTGTAATAATACTTAATGTTTATTGAGCATCTTACAGGTGTCAAACACTAGGCTAGTTCTACTTAAAATCTGCAAAGTAGATGGTATAATTTCCACTTTTCAGATGATAAAAGTGAGAAATCTAGTAACTTGCCCAAGATCATACAGCTAATGACTAGAGATCTTGGATTCAAACATAGGTCTAGTTAAAAAATACATGCTCCTTGCCCTGCCTCATCCTGCAGCAGCTCCTTGAGTAATGCCATGATCATAGTTGACAGTCCAAAGACAGTTGACAGAGAGCTTCTAACCTCCAGAATAATGAGTAGAATCTCAATATACCCTTTGTAATGAAGGAGGTTGTGTGTACTTATAGTCATTTGACTCACGTCCATGAACATTTTCTGCTGTCAATCTAGTGATTTAAAAAAAGAAAACCACCAAATTCTTAGAATAGTTTTAGTCTCTAAAGAGTATGGATAACTAAAAACCAAAAAACCAAACCCATTGCCATCAAGTCAATTCTGACTCATAGCAACCCTATAGGACAGAGTAGAACTGCCCTATAGGGTTTCCAAGGAGCACCTGGTGGATTTGAACTGCCAACCTTTTGGTTAGCAGCCATATCTCTTAACTACTACGCCACCAAGGTTTCTATGGATAACTAAAGTAGGGCTAAATGTTTGGAATGGGGGCATGGAATTATAAAATAAGAATATACACAGCCCATGTTTCCTTATTAAAAGTGTGTGTGTGTGTGTGTGTGTGTGTGTGTGTGTGTGTGACAGAGAGATTGACACGTATGTGTGACAGAGAGAAGAAAAATGAGAAAAGATGCCACTGTGATGGAATTTAAGGAAATTAAACATTCTGTATAAATTTCTAGAGTCCCTATCCACTAATGGAACATTGAGAAATGCTAGAATCTTTGGATCCTTCTCTTTCCATGTTCCACACAGGCAAAAAGGGATTCTAGAAATATGGATCAGGACAAATGCTAGGCATATTTTGTTTCATATTTTTATGTTGTCAATGTGTCAAGTTTGTTTTTTTTGTTGTTGTTGTTGTTTGTTTGTTTGTTTTTTGATTCCTGGGTTTGTTTTTGCACCCATTTTAGCGCGTTCAGTTATTTCTATATTTTCCCCAAAGCTACAAAAAAATGTAATCAGTACCAAGGACAGCTCTCGAATTGTCTTGACCTCATTGGGATTTCTTCAAGCTGCCTGCTCCCTTCTCCTGATACCCTAGTGGGACACTGGAGACCCCATCTTGAATGTTATGATTTTTTGTATGAAAGAAGAGAGAATAAATCTTAGTGCAGGTGGTCTCAGGGAGAATGCGGACAAATGAGCTAAAACCCTCCTTTTTTCCCGTAAGATCTCTCTCCTATTAGAAAACCTTGACCAGCTAACAAGAATTAAAATAATTGCTAATGGCATAGGGAATAATTGTTTTCATCTCAGTGATTCTTAGCAATGTGAGACTAGAGACTATGTTGTTGTTAGGTGTCGTCAAGTCGGTTCCAACTCACAGTGACCCTATGTACAACACAAGAAAACACGGCCAGGTCCTGCACCATCCTCATAACCATTGTTATGCTTAAGCCCATTGTTGCAGGCAGGCACTGTGTCAGTTAATCTCATTAAGGGTCTGCTTCTTTTTCACTGACCTTCTAGTTTACCAAGCATGATGTCCTTCTCCAGGGATAGGTCCCTCCTTATAACATGTCCAAAGTATGTGAGACGAAGTTTTGCCATCCTCACTTCTAAGGAGCATTCTGGCTGTACTTCTTCAGATTTGTTCATTCTTCTGGCCATCCATGGTATACTCAATATTCTTTGTCAACACTATAATTCAAATGCATCACTGTATCGATTCTTCTTCAGTCTTCCTTACTCATTTTCCAGTTCTCATGTGCATATGAGGCAATTGAAAATACCATGGCTTGAGTCAGGCACACGTTAGTCCTCAAGGTGACATCTTTGCTTTTAAAGAGGTCTTTTGCAGCAGATTTGCCCAATGCAATACGTTGTTTGATTTCTTGACTGCTGCTTCCATGGGTGTTGATTGTGGATCCAAGTAAAATGAAATCTTTGACAACTTCAGTCTTTTCTCCATTTATCATGATGTTGCTTATTGGTTCTGTTATAAGGATTTTTGTTTTAGGTTGAGGTGAAATCCATACCAAAGGCTGTGGTCTTTGATCTTTATCAGTAAGTGCTTCAAGTTCTCTTCACTTTCAGCAAGCAAGATTGTGTCATCTGCATATTGCAGGTTGTTTATGAGTTTTGCTCCAATCCTTATGCCTGTTGTTCTTCATTTTTCTTTGTATAGTACAACTTCTCAGAATATTTGCTCAGCACACAGATTGAATAAGTATGGTGAAAGGATACAACTGTGATGCACACTTTTTCGTATTTTAAATCACGCAGTATCCCCTTGTTCTGTTTAAACAACTGTCTCTTGGTCTATGTACAGTTTCAGCATGAGCACGATTAAGTGTTCTGGAATTCCTATTCATTGCAATGTTATCCATAATTTGTTGTGATCCCCACAGTCGAATACCTTTGCATAGTCAATAAAACACAGGTAAACATCTTGCTGGTATTCTCTGCTTTCAGCTAAGATTCATCTGCCATCAGCAATGATATCTCTCATTCCACATCCTCTTCTGAATCTAGCTAGAATTTTCCCTGTTGATGTACTGCTGCAACTGCCTTTGAATGATCTTCAACAAAATTTTACTTGCGTGTGATATTAATGATAATTGTTTGATAATTTCCACATTTAGTTGGATCACCTTTCTTTGGAAGGGCACAAATATGGATCTCTTCCAGGCGGTTGGCCAGGTAGCTGACTTCCAAATTTCTTGGCATAGACGAGTGAACGCTTCCAGCACTGCATCCGTTTGTTGAAACATCTCAATTGGTATTCCATCAATACCTAGAGCCTTGTTTTTTGCCAATGCCTTTTGTGCATCTTGGACATGATTCCTTCAATACCATCAGTTCTTGATCATATGCTACCTCCTGAAATGGTTGAATTTCGACCAGTTCTTTCTAGTACAGTGACTCTGTGTATTCCTTCATCTTATTTTGATGCTTCCTGTGTCATTTAATATTTTGCCCATAGAATCCTTCAATATTCCAACTCGAGGCTTGAGTTTTTACTTCAGTTCTTTCAGTTTTAGAAGTGCTGAGTGTTCCTTTCTTTTGGTTTTCTATCTCCAAGTTTTACACATGTCATTATAATATTTTACTTTGTCTTCTTGAGCCGCCCTTTGAAATCTTCTGTTCAGCTTTTTACGTCATCATTTATTCTGTTTGCTTTAGCTACTCGACACTCAAGAGCAAGTTTCAGAGTCTCTTCTGACATCCATTTTGGTCTTTTCTTTCTTTCCTGTCCTTTTAATGACCTTTTGCTTTCTTCATGTATGATGTCGTTGATGTCATTCCACAACTTGTCTGGTCTTTGGTCGTTAGTGTTTAATCTGTCAAATCTATTCTTGAGATGGTCTCTAAATTCAGGTGGGATATACTCAAGGTCATACTTTGGCTCTTGTGGACTTGTTTTAATTTTCTTTAGCTTTAACTTGAACGTGCATATGAGCAATTGATGTTCTGCTCTGCAACATGCAAGCCACCACAGTACAACAAACTGACAGAGGAGTGGTGGCCAGAGACTATGTATTATCCTAATTTTGAACACACAGTATTTCAGAGCACATAGTAAATATTCAACAAATACATTTTTATTATTAATCTGTGTTCATGATCTTTTTTACAACCTTTTGAAATTTTCTATTTGGTGTTGAGGAAGAAAAAATGAATGCTTTTGTTTTAGAGTTATTCAAGCTCTCTCATTTTGGGGAAAAAAGATATTTTCTACAGTAGGTGCTCTTTACTTACTCAAATATTAGATTCTTTAAAAATACACAATAGGGAAGGAAACTATTTTTCCACTGCCAGGATCCCTAAAACTAATATAATTGCTTCCTATGTCTCTCTCTTCTATGTCTTTCCTCATTATGTGTTCTGGTCCCCATGTTTTTAGGACATATAAATACCATAGGTATTCGAGTAATGTGTTAGTTCTCAGTGCTATATTTTAAGAAAGCTATTGATATATTGGAGCCCAGGTGGTGCAGTGGTTAAGTGCTCTGCTGCGAACCAAAACTCTGGTGGTTTGAACCCACCACCAGTCTGCCTCTGTAAAGATTACAGCCTTGGAAACCTAATGGGACAGTTCTACCCTGTTCTATACAGTTGCTATGAGTCAAAATCGACTCAATGGCAATGGTTTTGGTTTTTTGGTTTATTGATATGTTAGATCCCTGGGTGACACAAATGGTTAAGTACTTGGTTACTAACGAAAAGGTTGGTGTTTTGAGTTTATCCAGAGATGCCTCAGAAGAAAGGCCTGGTGGTCTATTTCCAAAAAATTAGTCATTGAAAACCCTATGAAGCAGACTTCTACTCTGACTCACTTGTGGTTGCCATGAGTCAGAGTCAACTTGATGGCAGCTGGTTTGGGTTTTTTGGTTTATTGATATATTAATTTAGATGTGGTAAGATGAAGATGTCCAGAGTGGGGAAGTGCTCAGAATCCGTAACTGTAGTTGGTGCTTGAAGGAACTGGTGATTTTGAACCTAGAGAAGGGAAAAGCTTGACGGATGTCTTGGTTACCTTCAGGATTAACAACTAGAAAGTTTCTTCTATGTAACATTTATGTAAGGCCTAAAACTAACACCAGTAAGTGAAATTATAAGAAAGTTTATTCTGAGTAACACCAGGAATCTAACAGACACCAATGAGTAAACATTACATGGGGGAATATCTGCTCAATAAGTTAACAACTATTCCAATCAGTGATATTTAGCAATGGAATGAAATCCTTGGGTCATGTAAATGTTTAACATACTTAGCTGCTAACCAAAAGGTTGGAAGTTCAAGTCTACCCAAAGATGCCACAGAAGAAAGTCCTGGTGATTTACTTCTAAAATATCAGCTATTGAAAACCCTATGGAGCACAGTTTTCCTCTGACGCACATGGGTTCACCATGAGTCGGAATCAACTCAACAGCAACTGGTTGGTTAGTTAGCAGTGGAGTAAGCTGAGTCCTATCCAAGAGGTCAGAACATGCTGAGTTACGTGAATGCCCTTGGAAAGGGCAACTATATAGGAAGGTCCAAGAGGAAAGACTGCAGACAGAACCTAATACCCAAGGCAGTTCATGACTGCTTAGCCAAGATGGAAAGAGAATCTTGTCTAGAAGAAGTACTAAGATAGATTTATATGCCACAGGGAGAAATGTGTTAGTGCCATCCCAGGTTGTAATTCTGAGTGCATTTTCCTGAATTCACTTAGTTTTATATGGTAGCTCTATAGTAATTTTAGTAGTATAAATAATTAGACTTCTGTTAAATGCTTGGGAACCTAATATCCATTTATTTATTAATTCAACAAATACGTATTTATTGAGCAACTACTATGTCCCAAACATTGTTCTAGGCTCTAGAGATAGAAGAGTGAATAAGAAGGAGCTTTTCCTGAAAAAAGAATTATCTTTATAAAATACATTTCAATAGAATAATCATGGTAGTTAATTATAATTTTTATTATCTTTATATATCTTGCATAAATTCAAAACTTAAATGGAAATATTTTATTTTGATGGAAATCTTCCTGCTTTTCTAGTGAAATAAAAAATATGGTTCATGTTTAATGCATTGGAATGCTTGGATTTTTCTTATTCAGGATCTTGAATCTATAGTTACTGTGTAATTCTGTCCAAATATCATTTCTTGGGTTACTAAATCATTGTTTATGCTTTTTTAGTGTCCATCCAGATTGGAATATCAAAGAATTCAGTGAAATATATAATTTTCAAAATTAAATACCACATTTATAAAAAAAAAAAACAGATGATACAGTAATGTCATGAATTCATTTTAAATTTTAGGGAAGAGATGTTAGAGGCAATCAGATCATAGACTTCTGTTTAGAGGCAAAGTGACTCTCTGAGGCCAGAACCTGGGTCTTCTGGCCCTCAGGCCCGGGGTCTCTCCAGCATTCCACACAGTCTAATTTCCCTGCCATTTGAATAGAGTGTAGGCTTGACTGAGATTTACTAAGAAGGCTGCAAACAGCCAATGTTGCTAAGCCCCACAGGGGTGTCCTTAGGACACTGTCCCTAACCCTTCTGGCCTATCAAATGCAAGATATTTGTATTACTCCAACTAGCTGGCTCAAATTCCCAGTTACAGTATGGTTCAGCTAAATCTTAGCAGGCAGATAACTTTCTAGCTTTCAGTATTAGAATATGTATTACATGAGGGTGTTAGTCAGTAATTAGTTAACTTGTAAATAACCTGTAGTTTTGTAAGGAATTGATAATATTTACACAATAATAGTGTGTATGCAGATGCGTGCATGCGTTTGTGTGTGTGTTGTTTGAACACTTACTGGGTGCCAAGCAGCATGCTAAATCCTTCACGTGTTTCAGCTATTTAATTCTCACAACCTGTGAGATGGATACACTTTATTATTCTCATTTTACACGTAAAGAAACTAAGCCAACTAGTTAGTAATAAATCAGGATTGGAATCTGGCTCTTAACTATGATTTGATGTAGCATTACTTTAATTTGACAGCAGAAACCACAGACCCAGAGAACTTAAATGATTTGTCCAGGATCACAAGTGTCTGGTAGGGCATGGGGAGGAAGTCACACTTTATATTCAATGCTGTGTTGGTTTACAATGTAGATGACTCTTAGAATGGCTCCATCTACCAGTCTAGGTGAGTTCTTAATCTAACATTTGTCTTGCAATAAAAAATAGTTTATGTATCTAGAAAAGTAGGTAGTTTTTGAAAAAAATAGAAATAGACATTTTTAAATTTCCTTTGACAAAGTTACTGTTTTTTATAGCTGATTGATTTCTATACCAATGCTGAATGTTAATCCAACCTCTTTTTTTCCGTGTATTGGCAATAGTGCTTTTACTCATAATGTGAAATCTTTGGGCTCTCTGGTGTAGATTTGGTATTTTCACCTGCCTATGATTATACTGTGTTATCCAAGTGAGATTAAAAAAAAAAAAAAGACCCTGGTATTAAACAGTGATTCATTCTTTATCATTAAGGCAGATAGATGGCTATATCTGGCAGTGTAGTGAAGCTCATTTTGCTTTTTTTAACTTTATTTTATCCAACCTAACAATAATTTCGCTGGAGGAGAAAAATTAAAATTGCCTTTAATAATGTGATGCTATCCATTTTTCTTTCACAGAAATTAAACAAAGTAAAAATCTTAACAGTGACTTTCCAGGGGTCAGTTGTGCTTTCAGAAAAATGCCCAACAAATTCTCAGGGCTTTGTTTTCAAGATAAATCCTCCTATTCTGAACCATTCAGTTTTGTCATTTTTGAAGTGGAGTATGGATAAGAGAGTCCATTTAATGAAATTCAGAGTTGACTCATCTCTTTTTCTTTCTTCTCTCTCCTCTAGCTCTTTCTCTTTGTTGTCTGGAACTTTGAGCTCTACATGATACCACTGGTTTTGTTGTTACTGTTGACATGGAACTACTTCTTGATAATATCGGGGAAAGATAACAGGCAACGTGATACAGTAAGTCTCTACTTCCTGACTTGTGTGTGTTTTTGTTCTTATTCCTAGTCCCTCTGACAAGATCAACATTGAATTTGGTTTTACAAACCAGAAATACTCAAGTTTAGAGGAAAATTTTATCTATTCAAAACTAGCACTTTGACCCTAACACGATAGAAACTATTCACCTATTTCTAACCTTACTCATCTTGTTTGGAAATAAAGTAGGAAGCACACCAAAGAATACACTATGATATTTAATCATAAGCAGGTATTATTCCAAATGACTGGGTTTTTTTAATTATTCTTATTTGTTTTTATGTCTAAAGCAACTCTGAATTAAGGCGTAATGTCGCAAAATAATGATCTGACCAAACAAATGTATTTTGTTTTTACTTAGGACATTTATTTACTTATTTACTAAAACATGCATTTAATTTAAGACATTTCTGTATATTCTTTCATTGGAAGGAGGACCCGTTGTTGGTTATTGGCCTGGCAAAGTGCATAAAGCACCTTAATTCAATGAGTATTCACAGCAGATATCCTTCTCTGTATCAGGGGTGTATTATGATGCCAGCTCAAGGATGAAGAGCTTTATTTAACCTAGGGGAAATTATACTAAATCCACCTCCCCTCTTTGGCATTTTTGAAAGTTTTTTCAGCACGTGTGAGACAACTTTCCTCTCTGCATAGGAGTTTTAGACTGAGAAGAGCAGAAGCTAGCTACACTATAATCACATTTGTTGTTCTCTTGCCAACTTTTGTTCCTACTGGATTGCCTCAGTCACCACATCCCTAGCAAACACGGATTTTCAAGTGCTTTCTCATATATAAAGAAATTGGGGAGGGAGGGGACTTCTCCAAATGAATCACTTGCAAATTTGGTAACCTGATAGACAGCTGTTGAGAATAATTTCGAGATTTGTCAAACACAAGAATCTACTTTGTAGTGATATGTCCTCGTCAAATTACATAGATTTTTTTTTTTTATTATTCACAATTAACGGTCTCCATTTGATGACTAATCAGGATTTTTTGCCAGCTACTTATGCCCATAAATAATGCAAGAAACAGAGTTATCTGATTATCAGTATTGAACTATTATATAATACTTAATTATGGTAATTAGCATCATAAGGGTTGTACAGATATACCTGTGACTTAAAAAAAAACTTCTCTTTTAAATGGAAAGACAGCAAAATATGCTTCTTCAAAATAATTTTATCATCAAAATAAAAGAAAAAAATCTGATGCAGAACCACCAAGTACATGGCCAAGTTGCCATCAACCCACCAAGTTTATTTCTCTGTATTTTTTGTATATATTTCTGCTCCTCTCCCTAGGTTATATATGCGAGGTAAGGGACTCTTTGTTCATCTTTGTATTTCCCACATTACAAAGCATGTGATTTAAAAATTAGAGGTGTTCAAAACACTTCTTTGTAAAGTATATCAAACCAAACATGAGATTGCTAATAGAAGTTTTAATGGTTAGACGGCATCATTAAACAAAATGTTTTTATTTTTGTTGGCAAGAATTTTATGGATATGTACTTAAATTGCATACTGAGAGACAAGCCCCAAATGCTATAAGCATTGGTGTCATGGGGACTAATAGGTGCTTTTGTCAATTAATCCAGGACATTTTCTTTAAGATAATGGGAGTCTCTCAGACAATTGCTTTCTCGTCCCATTTTTTTTTTTTCAGGGAGTTATCAAGAGAGAAGAACATCTACTTTTCATTCAGTTGCCTTGAGACAAATTTGAAAATAAGATTATTTGCAAATAATAAAAAATGGTAATTTAGTTTCAGCTTTCTAGTCCTATGAGGAAGCTTAGCTTCAATATTGAGTCATTGGTCTGACTGTTCTTAGTAAAAAATTCTATAACTGTACATTTGCTTGTCATCTTCTCCAGCATGTACCTGCCTTGGTTGGAAGGATCCACTTTTAGAGAGGAAATAAAAATATATAATAGATTCCCTTGTACTTAAGATTCTGTAAGACTTTTTATATTGAAAAGTTACATATTATGTAAATTTTGCTACTGCCTCTCACTTTTTTCCAAAATATAAATCCAAAGTAGTGTTTACCAAATCTTTTCCATTTACGCACATCTGCTCTGACCGATTCCTCCTTGTAGCTATGGACAACAGTTTCCCAGCACAGCCCACTGTGAGGCATTCTACGGTCTAACTCTCATGGAATGCCAACCACACTTCATAACGCCCAGTAATTGCCTTGTATTTGCTCAAAACACACATATCCATTTCTGTTCTTTCCAGGCACCAGAGCAGCAATCACAACCTTTCATTCAGCTTCTTATTCACGGTCTCAGTTGAGACCTTACGTAACTCTTAAATCCAATTTGTCTAATTATGTGTTTTCTGGCATACCCAGCTGTGCATTTGAACTGGTTGCTCCTTTTGAAAAGAAACCTGGATTATACTTTTCTGGTTACAGATTTCCTATCTATAGAATATACATATATTGTATAAGGGAATGTATTTGTAGGGATTACCATGCTGTGACGAAGTGACTTTTCTGCATTGCCCTGGACGAGTGAATGGTATTTTGACTAAAGTCCTTATTGGTACCCCCCAAAGACTGCAGAATTTTTCAGTATGTGTGAACACTTTAGGAAGTCTCTGGGGTATATTAATCACACTATTGGCTGATTCCAAACCAAAAAAAAATGGTTTCTATTTTAGAAGAAGAGAATTTTCTGCCAAAAAATGTCATCTGTACACTCATCTTAGAAAATTCAATTAGTATTGAAACTATAAAAAAAAAAAAAAAAGAAATCAAAATGACCTTCAGCTTTCTATAGCAAAGAAAAGAAGAAGAGAATATTTTCATGGCATAGAAGTTGAAAGACAAAAGAAATAAACATGTAAAAGGTGAAAAATGCATACACGGGCAAAAATTCTGTCTCTAGCACATCGGTTGGTATTTGAGATTAATACTAAAATAAGAAAGGATTTCATGTGTGTTTATTGTTCATTAAGGAGAGCATTTCCTTTCTTGGAGATTTTTAAAATCACTGGAGCTGAAACCTTCAACCTTTTCCCCACTGTGGTGCCTGTTCTAGTTTAATGAAAAAAATGAGATGTAATCCTTGCCGAATAAGTTTTGCTGCATTTAATGAGCTGAGCCCATTAAGGGCAGGATGAGTAAAACAGCCATTCATGAGGCTAAAGCTGTAGACTTACAGGGTGCACACAGGAGGTGTGGCCAGAATGGGGCTTCACCTCTGCTTTTTCTCAGTCTGACTTGTTAAAAATAAGCAATGTGAGGTCTGAATCTACCCACACTCTACCTACACCATGACATTAAAATTTCTAGCATGAGAATTGTTAGGCTTTTCCAGAGAAAACCGTTCAATACGTGCCTCATTCAGAAATGTCCAAAGCATGAAGGGGATATAAAGATAGGAAGGTTATACTTCTCTTGGTTTGAGCTGTCCCTCCAAAACCTGGGGAAAATTCTCCCCTGGCCTGCCTATTAGGCTTGTGCCAACTATCCAAATTATAGTTACTGTGGACAGAAATTTTGTAAGTTGGAGAGCTGATACCAGGAAGTGGTCTTTATTTTGGGTTTAAAAACTACTGAACCTCATTACACCCTGAGTGCTATGTTAAGCACTTTGTAGTCATTAACGCACGTAGTCCTCTTGCAGGAGAGAAGCTGATTGTGTCATCCCAGCCAGTGGGCTGGGTCCTTCTAAATCAGGTGAACCCCCTGGTCTATTCATCTGTGGCTGGCATGGGAACATGCTTATGTGGCGCACACATGGATGTAAGAGCCCTATCCTGTGATAGGGAAATCAAGTCTCAGAGAATAAAGGAAATGGAGTGGCCAAGCAAACCAGAGGTCTATTGCATACACCCTATGGGATAGGTATCATTATTTCTACTTTACATAGAGGGAAACAGGCCAGAGAGGTTAAGTAACTTACCCAAAGGCGCACACCAGAAGGTGGCAACCCAGCCAAAAAACCCACTGCCGTTGAGTCAATTCCGACTCATAGGAACCCTACAGAACAGAGTAGAACTGCACCATAGGGTTTCCAAAGAGCAGCTGGTGGATTCGAACTGCTGACTTTTTGGTTAGCAACAGTAGCTCTTAACCACTGCACCACCAGGGCTCCAAAGTAGATATTAAAACATAGGTCAACATGTCTAAAGTTTGTGCTCCTAATCATCTAAGGGCTATACTTTGGTATATCACAGCTTTCCCTGGACACTATAGACATAGCTCTCCCTACCTTTACAACAAGTTTCTGTCTTTGGTTGTAGAAGAATCAGTAACACTAACTCTACCATCAAGCAGACAGATTGATGGAAAACATTCATCCTCCTGATACTGCCCTTATCCCTCATTCAGGGAAGTGGAGTGAATATATATCTTAAGCAGCTTCTAGGTATCAGGTATCCTGCTAAGCCTTTAGAGGTATCACCTCCTTTTATTTTTTACAGTAATTCTATCAAGTAAATCATCCTAAATGGTTTTATCCTCAAACTCAAAATCAAAAAGGATAAATAATAAACCCAAGGTCTGTTACAGAGTAAGTGGGATGTGAACCCAGCTCTGCCATCTTCTGAAGTCCACACTATTTCCACAGTACTTGCTTCCCCATGAGCATCATGTTTGGGCATGCCTCTCCCAAGGGACCCTTTTCTAGATGTCCAAGTCCTTATATGGCATCCCATGCATCCTATGAGTTCCTTCCTATGAGGTACCCAGTATTCTATCCCAGGTTTCCTCATTAATTTCAAAAGCATTGGTGACTTGGAGGACTCCTTCCATTCACCCAGGTCAGCATGGGAGGAGAGGATCAAAGCTGAGCCTCCTTCATATTAGTGAAGAAAGTCTTTGAATTTCTTTGACATATGAAAATTCTAAAAGCAGTGTTTTTTAATTACACTTTAAAAGAACATTCATTCTTACTGTCATGATATTCCTCCCACACAACAATCTCAGTTGCCTAATCAATGGAGGCATTAAAAGACTAAAGAATGGTGTAGATCAATGACTCATGATCTGACTATGACACAAATTGAGCCAAAGGCTGCCTAGCTAAAATACCTTAGTAAGTACGGAAATGTTTTCTTGGCTCCCACAAATGGCAAAACACTTGGTTCTTCTTTTCCCCTTTAGAATAGTACCGAATGTTGTTCTTTTCTTGTTGATCTGTCTCCATTAGTCCGAGAGCACTTATCTCTAGAAGTAAAGCTTCCAAAAGACTTCTAAGCTTCCTATCACAAATGCTATTAATTGAACAATTTGGGAAGGTCATTGTAAGTCACCAAAAAAAATCTGCTTATTTGACCTGAGTTTCTGTAAATCAAACTCATTTATTATTTTTTCACCCAGTGCTCTCAGTTCTAAAGATGTCGATGGTGGAATATTTGAATAAATGGAATACTGAATAAGTGAAGTATTCCTATCAGGATCTAAAGAGGCTGGCCAAAGCCAAGCTAAGAGAGGACAGGACTCCATATGCAAAAAACTTTGGAGGTGCAATTACACCCTCTCTACTTCAATAAGGCTTTTATCATTCACTGAAAGTAGCATAGACCACAAGCCTCCTGTGTTTGCATCTCAGTACCAAAAAAGACCACGTATTTGCTCTTAACAGAAGCAGCACTGAGTCATGCAGCCAGTAAACACATCTAAAAATGGTTGATCACTCTTTTCTTCTTCGTGCTTATTTCAACAGAAATTTTCTCAATTTTTTCAGAAGGTCACTAGCTTGCAAAAATCTAAGGAGGACCATGAAAAGAACCAGACCTTTAGTTTTCCAACATAATCAGTAGCATAAAGAGCTAGAAGCCAACATCCAATCATATGTCAGTAGTAAAGTTCATCTCCTGTAACCTATTTCAAAGCTTGCACCAACTGCTTAGCTTTGTAAAATAATCACTCACTGTCCAGATTGGTGTCCCAACACATTGACGAGCATCACTTCATCAGGCTCTGCATATGAACCAGTAGGATTTCCACATTTTCTCCAGTCTTTTCAAGTCCCCACCCTGCTATTATCCCTTTCCTCTCAGTAGAGAAGTACTCTCAGTACATCTACTTTGCAGATTTCACTCACATTCCAGCCCCTGAGGCCCTATGAATTCTTTTCCAGTGTAGGGTTGCCAAATTTAGCAAATAGAAATAGAGATGCCCAGTTAAACTGGAATTTCAGATAAACAACAGGATGTGCTTATACTAAAAAAGTATTCATTGTTTATCTGAAATCACAATTTAACTGGATTCCTATATTTTATCTGGCAACCTTAACCCAATTTCACCTTGCATCCTTAACTAAAGACGTGTAGGAAGATGATCTTTCTGAAACAAAAATCTGATTGTATCACGGTGCTACTTTGGTGGTTTCCCAACTTCAAGCATAGTATAGAAGACCCTTCACAAATAAGCCCCACCCAAGCTGCAGGATAGGCCTCACCCAAGCCACAGGATAGACCCCACCCAAGCTACAAGGACTGAATTACTTGTAGTTTCCCAGATATACTATCCTGTCTCTCTATGCCTTCTAGTCTTTTATCTGTATATCTATGTATGTAAATATATAATTCTTGCCTATCATACTTAGATATTTGGTTTTACAAAAACTGAATCATATTGTACACACCATTAGGTGGCCTACTTTTTCTATATATATATCTAGAAGTTTTTCTCATGTTACTGGATAACCTTCTGCCACATTTTTATGGCTGCATAATTTTCACCATATGGATACTATATTTTTTCTTAATTAAAAACACTGCTTTTTAGAAATGTTTGTTTAGAATGTTCTTGCCATCTCAAATATTTCTCTAAAGAAAATCCTAAACAAATATTTGGGCACATCTCTGGTAATATCTTTTGGCCAAGTCCTAGAAGAAGAATTTCTGGATCAGAGTATATGCATTTTGAAGATTTTGGTAGTTAACACTAATACCAAAAAAACCCCACTGCTGTCAAGTCGATTCTGACTCATAGCTACCCTATAGGAGAGAGTAGAATTGCCCCATAGGGTTTCCAAGACTAAATCTTTACCGAAGCAGACTCCCACATCTTTCTCCTGCCAACTGGCTGGTGGGTTCAAATCACTGATCTTTTGGTTGACAGCTGAGCACTTTAACCACTGTGCAACCAGGCCTCCTAGTTAATACTAATACCACCCGTTAAAGTTTTAACATTTTATGCATATCTGCCTGGGTAACCACTAATTATCTTTTTTCTAGATAGCCATACTTGACTTGCCACTCTCACCCCCTACCACATGCCCACCCCTACAAACACACACACTTACACACTCTAATAGGTTATGTGAGTGGCCCTTCTGAGTTCCCATATCCCCTCACTATATTGTAATAACTCACTTTTGGGTCTTCCTCACCAAACTGTGCTTGCTGTAATTGTATCTTCCATTTGTGTGTCTAATCACAGCACAGAGCAAGATGTCTCGAACACTAAAGCATAATAAAACCAAAACCAAACCCATTCCTGTGGAGTCAATTCCGACTCATAGCGACCCTAAAGAATAATTGCTACTCAAAAATGTTTGATAAATGAATAAATATTTTAGTCTCATTTCCTTTCCAAATCAAAAATTAATATCTGAATCTTGTACATAATTATTTCCATTCAACAAAAGTGTATTGAACATTTACAGGCACTGTGCTCATTGTTGCTAACAAAATGATGATGACATGGTCCTTGCCCTGGACATTTGGTGGTCTAGTGAGGAAACAGGCAGCTAAAAGGGGTACATGAATATAAGAGTTGCAGTGATAGAGGTCTGTACATGAGATGCAAAGTGTGCAGCAAAAAGACATGTAGATTATCCTGTGTGTGTGTGTTTGTGTGTGTGTGTGTATGTATATGCACACTACATATGTAAAGAAAAGGAGAAGAATAGCTATTAATTTGTGGCCACAGCTATTATTTCACCCTTCAGTCTGTCCCTTCCACACGGTAATTCCATGTTTGCCTTTAATACTTCTTGAGTTTATTGGCTATCGTTTTACTCCATTCTCAAACTGCAACTAAACTTTAGATTGGAAAGATAAAATTGTAGAATAATGGAAGATAAGTGTTACCTGCACGTGACATGTCAGTTCATACAGAGAAACTTGTAAAGGAAAGCACTTCTACTTTTAAAAGTCAATTTACTAAAGATCCCCCTCACTGGAAGGGAAACTTCTTTCTTTAGGAGAAAGACTTCAAATTCTAAGTTAGTGGTAGTTGTCA
The DNA here is from genome assembly GCF_000243295.1 of Trichechus manatus latirostris. NCBI lineage: Eukaryota > Metazoa > Chordata > Mammalia > Sirenia > Trichechidae > Trichechus > Trichechus manatus. The sequence continues at coordinate 10,108,928 of NW_004443968.1, read as the reverse complement.
CAGAGGATGCTTACAGTTACCCTCATATTTTAGCCCCACTCCCAACCCACCGTACCCTCCACCCTGCCATCTTCCTGAATCCCTCCCACCTACTCAGGTTCTCCAGAGATGCATATGAGAGTGTAATGAGGAAAGAGATGCTCTCTGTTCTTATAGAGGACTTCTAGACGCCAGCTTTTTTTCCCACCAAATGAACTGGCTCGACAACTTGAAGGAAACCTGAAAGCCTCTCTCCATAAACAGCTGATTTTTTCTTTTTGGGCCCCTGTTGACTCCTGGGTGTGAAAAACTAACTCAGTAGACTCCCCTCAAAGCCTCCCATGGATCCAAAGAATTCACCATCTAGATGGTTGTTCAAAGTGCCCAACCCAAGTGTAAACCAAGTGGTTTTATCATCTCTGCTCTCTTTCCAGGCAGTCTGCCCCCACAATTTTGTCATTTCTGCAATTGGAGAGTGAGACTTAAGAGAGGAGAAAATGGATTTCCACAGTTTTTGTCTCACAGCGCAAGTGTTACCCTACCTATTTCTAGTGATTTCCCCTTCTTTCTAAATGATTGCATTAGCTGAACACTTTCCTCTTGGTGGGTAGCCAAACTCCTCAAAATATTATGGTGAAGGAGGTAGGATTAGGGCCAGCATAAGCACCTTCTGGCTGACTCATGACCCCGTGACTAGTTTGCACTGCTAGTCCTGATCATCATGCCCTGTGTGGTGGGTGGTGTTGGCAGAGGGTTTCATACAATATTTGTGGAGACTTACTGTCCCTGGTATAGAAAGACTACAAGAAATTACAAGACCTCAATTAAAAACCAAAAGTGGAAACCAAATAATATGCCTTTGCTTGTGGAAAACGTTTATAAATTAAAACTATTATTAGGAGTCCCCTGAGAGTTTCGTATTCATTATTTCTTTAGTATTGTATGAGATACATTTGTCAAGAGTATGTAACTTAAAAAGCTTTCTACCCCTGCCTGTCCGTAGAACTGGAGTAGTACGTGTCAGGGGCGAAACAAAAATATGCCTTCAAGGGCATTTTCTGTCATTTGTTACTGAATTTATTCCATCGTACAAGAAAAAGAAAATACCTATTCTACCACATTACTTATTTCAAAAATAACTGTCAGGCAGCATTGCTTAAATAAGAGAAAGTCATTCACCTAAACAAAGTTCCCAAATGAATTACATGAACAACAGCAAAAACATCTTTAAAGCAAGTGTTGCCACCATCCTCTTCCAGTTGATAGAGATTTAGATCCCAAACTTTGAAATTTGGAAGACCTGAGAGTAAATTCCAGACCTTCTTCTTGTTCATTTATATGAATTTATTCATTCTCCTAAGCCTCAGTTTCCTCACCAACAAAATGGGGACAATACCTACATTGTTGAGGTCTTACAAGGACTAAAGAGACAATTAAAATAATGTGTTGAGCGTATAATGAGTTCTCAAAAAATGACAATTAAGCACCTTACCTTGTGTAAAACAAGACAAGCCAATGTGGGTAAGAGTGGAGTTTTAAACATTAATATAAGCCACTGCCTCTCTTAAAACATTTCCTTGTAAGTCTTATTGAAGAGGATGGTTTTCCATGGCCATTTGTTATTCTTCTTGGTTTTGAGGTTGTAGACAGAATAGTATTGACACAATAAGATTTCATGGGTCCATAATTCTGCTATGTATATGGAAATCCCACGAAAATTAAAAAAAAAACTACTATATTTTATCAATAAAAAAGCATACAAAAATATTGAACAGAAATAATCTTGTATAGATTAAAGCTTCTTAGTAACTGAATTTTAATGAAATATCGTAAATGTAAGAAATGTTACAGGTCATATTCATAAACACTTAAAAGAAACACTTCTTCTTGATTACTGCAATACACAGGAGCCCTGGTGGTGCAGTGGTTAAATGCTGGGCTGCTAACCAAAAGGTTGGCGGTTCAAACCCACCAGCCACTCCACAGGAGAAAGATGTGGCAGTCTGCTTCCGTAAAGATTACAGCCTTGGAAACCCTATGGGGAAGCTCTACTCTGTCCTATAGGGTAGCTATGAGTTGGAATCCACCAAAAGGCAATGGGGATTGTAATACAGATCTCCACCATGTATAGTGCATAAAGACAAGGGCCAAGGCCGGCGGTAACATGAGCTGAGAACAAGGCATTTCACTGAAACCATTGTTGAGTCCAAAAGCAAAATCCTCCTTTCTAACAACCTTAGTAAAAGCAGGGGAGAAGTAAACCTGCACCAGCATACCAGGCCTGCAGACAGGGACTTATTTTAATAAATCAGAATATGGAACATGAAAATGTCAACTTAATCCACCATGTAAATTTTATTAATCAAGCCTAATTTTTATGAGTGCAAATAATCACTGAAGCTGGACAAATTTGTGCTCGATTGCATCAGAAACATAATTTTAATGTTTAATGGACTGATGAATTTAAATGGAGAATTATCTTTATGAAACATGTTCTTCATAATTTGCCATTAAATGAGAAATAAAAAAAATCAACATAAATCTTACATAAAGGCTATTTAACGAAATGTTGGTACTATAAATATTATAAATGCATTATGCACTAATTTCGCAATCACCTAGTATACTACATAAAGCAGAAGTGGTAAGTTGACCAGGCAGGCTTTACCTAGAATACAGAGAATTGTGTTATATTGTAGGAAGCTCATGCTCTAAGGGTTACAGAGGTTTTGTGTGAAATTTCATGAACATTCTTTTTATTCAAGTTTTTATGCTACAATTCACTGTTCACCACAGACATCCTTACCAGTTCAAATGTAGGTCTAAACCCATTAGAGCTTTCTTTTGCAAGGTGGTAATTCTATACAAAAAATATAAAAATAGTTTTATTATTAATTATAAAAAAGGGATATAGGGAAAGAACTGAGGTTTTCTGACTATATAAGTTTTGACATTCAAAACATACTTCATTTTTAAAGTTAAATTTCCTGACATAATGTTCTACTGCCTCAAAATATTCTAGGCACATAAAAAAAAGTAAAAGAAAAAAGAAAAATCAAATTAGTGTCAGAATAGTTTTCTCTACAAATGTACACCCATTTCCCCCACCACCTCCACTGCCCCCACCATATTGCTTAGAATAGACAGTTGCTTGTGAATTTTTATAGAGTGAATCAAATGTAACAGAGCAGTGTAGTCCAAAAGTTTGTTAACTTTAATCTCCAAGGTAAAATATTTTTTCCAAATTCTATTATTTTAAGTTCCCTAATGTTCCAAAAGTATAGTATTTACCAATGATATATGTGCTGAACTGTACATTTGCCTGAAAAGGAACTTCTTGCCTCATGCAGCTCTAATGCTCCCGAACAGTTATTATGATGGGGTTAGAGCAAAGCACATTCATGACAAAACTGGAGGACATGGTGCTTGCACAAAGGTCATAGCAGCTGCCTTTTCCTTTTTTGCAGAAAATGTTTTAAATACATAATGAGGACCGTTCATTAGAAACTTAAAAAATAGAAATCCTAAGGTTGCTTTTAAAGTGTGAAGACATTTAAAATTGTGCCTTTTATGTTACAGATTTGTAACTCTGGAATGGAAATTTGGTTTTAAATATAGAGGTTTAAGTACATAATTTCCTTTTTTTATTTGAGCTCTGTTTATTATTAACTTACAAAAATATTTTCTTATGGAAACGTTAAAGCTTATACAATAAATTAGTGGTAAGTCTAATTATCTCTTAATTTCATTTGCAGAGTACATTAAACAACTCAAATTTTGGCCTTTGTATGGTTTCCTTAACCTGACAAATAATATAGTTTCAAGAAAATATTATTATTTTGAAAACACATTGTAGTTTAATAGTTGACCTATTTTCCCCTGCTCATCTGAATTAATATGCAATATCCTAAGGCACCAAGATTAGATTTTTCCTGCAAGCAAAAAATACAATACAGTGTGAAGCCTTTAGATGGAGACATAGTTCAAATAAACAGTATAATTCTGTTCACAGTGCTTTGTGTAAGTATAAGAATGAGCGTTTAAGAATACTGAAAAGGGAATATGAAAAGAAATCCATTTAAGATGATTATACTGATTATATAATTTGTATTAGTTATTGTTTAGTCCTTCTTAATGGAAGGGTTTTTCTGAATATTAAGCTGACACCTAAAAAAAAGAAGGTCACATACTCTTGGCCAGTAAAGTAAATTTACTGTCATTGCACCTTACACAGAGCATATTATGCTGCAAAGAAGAAGGCTGTTGTTGACGAGGCAGGATGCAGGCTGTATGTAATCGGTGGCATGCATCGAAAGTCATCTGATAGCCACATTACAGCCACATTTCCTATTAAGAATCAGACTAAATTACAACATGGCACTTCCCAGAATGAGCCAAGGAAATGCATTCTGCAAGAAGAGATAATTGTATTTGAGTGTCTCTGTAAAAATCAGGAAGTCTTTTAGCAGTGAGTACTAATGCTTTTCTTTTTAGTCTGCCTTCTTTTGTACTGCAATATATTCAGCCTCACTGGCAAGCTTATCACACTAATTATTATTACATCTAGTGGTTCGGTTATCTTGATGACTACTGTAGCTGGAATACTCCAAGGTCAAATCCTTAATAGCGTGAATCAAACTAAGCTGCCATCATACATGCAGTTGCTTTTGTATGAAACAGTATATCCCAGACCTGTTTATGAGTTTTATTGTTGTTACAAACATGGAGTAAATTATATGTACAGTTTAATTTAAATATTCATCTTGCAAACCTTCCTTCTTAAAAAATCTTGTGAGAGGCAGATGTCCTGTTGTGAAAATGAGTGCATAAGCACACCTATAATGTTTTATTGACCACGAAATTCTTCAGCCAGACCTCAGGTACTTTCAAGTGATCCGAAATAATCTGAGTGATCATATGCATCTTCCTAATCCATAGACATTCAATAATTTCATCTTGCATCTACACACAAGTATAATAAATCCCCTGACACACAGACAAGTCATGGTTGGTTTGTGTACACACACACACAAAGTGATGTAAATGAACTCCAGACCGTGTTGAAGAATGGGTCTCTCCCTAAATTCCTCCATATCTCTAGAGTGGAAATAGCCATTTAGTTTGTAATGTATCCAAATATAAGCATCTGTACACATTTGGATGCTCTATAAATATGAAATTAAATATGGGAAACTCCTTTCTTTTACAATCATTTTCTTTCTTTAACTTTTTACCATCACAGTTGCACATCTGGGCAGCAGTGCTTTCTTCTTTAATTTAAATGTGCTGCTTTTTTATATATCTTGTTTGAGTTGTGAAGTTTGAATTGTGCATCTAATTCACTCTGAACACAGGAAAACATTGTTTAAGTCAAAGATTATTTCTGGGGGGAGAAAAGTAAACATAAGAAAGAACGTGGCAGGTTTGTGTCAGCTTTGGCTTTTGAGGGTTTTGACTTTGTAGTACCCAACACTTACGTTACATACAAAGTTAATGTAACCGAGATTCTTTTGGTTACTTTTTGTGTAAAGGAATAGAAATAAGTGAAAGATTTAACCCCAGGAAAAATCATAATATGAAGTGTTTGAAGAATTATGCTGGGGACTTTTAACTTCCTTTTGTCACTTTTGTTAAAAAAATACACCCTAAATTGATATTCAAAAATAATACATACAACCCACTGTCGCATGATGTTTTTAATAATGAAGTTTATCTGACTGTACTTTTCCTCTTCCTTTCACTATCTTGGTCTTTTTTTTTCTTTTCTTTTCCTGAATCTTTCTGGTCCTCTCTCTTATACATCTTTGTCTGGTGGAATAAATCAAAACATATTGTTATATTTTTATTCCTATCATCAACATCATTATTAATGTTTTCAGTCAAATAACATTATATATGCTTGCAAATCATAAAGAATTTACTTGGGCTAGATTACAATTAAAAGCCATATAATATTAAAAGAGCTCTTATACAACTATATAAGATATACAGATTTTAGGGATGTAATTTTGTTCCACTTTGAAAATAAATTTTTTAAATGTACAGCCACATATTGTATTTTGTATGTTAATGAAAATGATTCAACAAACATTGAATGTGAAAGATTAAATATTATGCTTTTTAAAAAAATGTTACTTGCTTAATCGTTGGCTGTACTGTAGCTGGCATGCTACATTTGAGGGCTGTCTACGTGTGTTTTTTAAAATGTCATCTTTATTAGTATTACATTCAAGGAATAGTACCAAGAATCAGTTTCTTTCAAGACCTTCCTCCAGTGTGTGGCATATAAGCTGAGACGAGCGACATTACAGAAGGTCATGTCACTTTTAACTGCTTGCATTACATCTTTCTGATTTCCCTAGTGCCCTTCCTTTGTTTGATTAATACTACTTGCTTTCAAGCAAGGTATCAGAAAGCATAATTTGGAAAGAGAATTCTAGAGCCTATCTGAGATATTTTCCCTCAAAAAAAAAAAAAAAGAGAAAAGAAAAAGGAAAAAGCCCAATTTGGTAAATGTATCTTTTCTAACACATGCATTTTTCGTCACTCTTTTCATTTTTTTTTCCCCTCAAGGAAATCCTACATATTCAAGTTTTGCTGACAAATGTTTGGTCAACTGGACTTTTTGTATACATGAAAACAAAACTCTGTAGTGCTTGTTTGGTTTTATTTGAAGAAGAAAGATCTGGAATTTGAGACTAGGATTCCTTTTTTTATTTGTTTTCCTTAGTTAAGTGTTAAACTCCAGCACTCTTTCTAAATAGCAGGTGTTACTTGAGTTCTCTGGGAAAGGTTGCAATTTTGTGCAGTCATTAAATGCACTTCAGTGATACATACAGTTTGTTTTTAAAAGCTCAGTTTGCAGTTTCTGTATTCATTGCATTTGTCCAGGGATCAGGTTATAAAGCATAGTTCCGCTTCTGAGACACTCTTGCCCTCAAAGCCATTCATTTCACTGGACCACTAAAGCCTGAAGATTAGCTGTGAAAGCATCATCATTGTAATTTTGAATCTTTATCCACACCTCTGCCTGTGCCCCTTTATGTGTTTCTTAGTATCAGTGAAAACATAAATCAGAATTCTGTGTATTATTAAGAACACTGAATATTTTTCCAAGAAAAAAATAATTTCTAAAAATTAATGTTTAAAATATTAAGTTGATGCTGTTATTTTTATTAATAACATTTTTGAGTACTTTGATACAGGAACTGTGCTAAGCACTGTATATACATTATCTTATTGGATCCTTAATCAACACTGTGGGACAGGTGCTATCATTATCTCTATTTTCCAAGGTACCTTAAACTTCACCTGAGCAAATTGTAGTAGTGCGATACATTCCGAAGTTGCTTAAAGGCATCAGCAGGAAACCATCTGTATTGTAAATCCTCACTTGTAGATGTTTATGATGTAACGTTTAAAAGGCACTGAAGGAGGGGAAGAGCCCTCACCAGAGCACTAAAACCCAACACAAAGGCCTCTCACTAACACAACACTCTTCTGCCAAATTTAAAGGCAAATGGTTGTATTGGGTGGTTCTGGCTGCACATTTGTGGAGCAATTGTGCATAGTCAGTTACCCTCCTGTGCAGGGGAGGAACATTTTGGGTTGTGCAAAATGAAGAGCCTGATTCTGTGGGCCTTCTTTGAGTCATCCTTATACATAAGATCCACAGCTGGTTTCTAAAACGTGTAAAATTAAGCTGTTTGGTTTGTTTCATGATTCAGTAACATTTTGAATTTTTGAAAATGGTGGAGATCTCAAATCTAAAGGTTAGATATTAATTTTTTCTTTAATATTCAGGCAAACATTTGAGAGCATTTTGAATATTTTATTTTGCTAGTCTGCATCATATATTAGGTAGAAGTGTTTCCAGGTGAGCTAGTTCAGTTCTATGAGATAAATGATAGGCACTTTACCAAAAAGCATGTTCAGTAGATGAATGAATTATCTTTTCACTCAATCAACAAACATTTCTCGAATAGCCATGATGTGCCTTGCAGTCTGCTAGGCACAGACACCATTCTGCCTTCATAAATCCTGCAGTATGGTGGTAAGTACTGCAGAGGGGAGGTATGTAATACATTCTTAATAACAGCTAGCTAAAACATGGTTTGAGTTTATCCACAGGAGTACAAGTAGAATATTCATTTCATATTCCACTAGCTATTTGATATATGACTCTGCATGGGTAATTTTAACAAACAAACAAAAAAACCTTAGTTTAATTCTAAAATTTAAAAGATCATTTTATTAGAGGGACAAAATAATAATCATAAAAAAAATCGTGTGAGGGTAAAGTGAGTTCTTACCGTGCAACACAGTTTTCTGAAACATTGTGGCTCCCTTTCTCTTTTTTAAAGTTCAGTCACAAGTAGCTCAACTTGGAATAGCCTGGCATATATTACCTGAATTGTCACTATTCTTCTCTGTACATTTGTGATGTGACTACTTCAAATTTGAGGAAATTAAAAGTTAACTTGAAAAGTTATCTGATAATCCCCATTTAAACTCTACTGGATTGTAAACCTCTTGAGGGCTAGTGTGTGTAAAGATAAGGTACCTATGTGTTATTCATCTTTGTATTGCCACAGTACCTAGCACTGTGTGCCTTGGGCAAGGGGATTTATAACAAATGCTTGTGGAATGGTTCAATATAGTTAGAGAGAATGTCAAGTGTTCTTCATTCTTGCTAAGACTGAATTGCTTTGTATGTCCCCAAAGTAAGTGTAGGCTCTCACAAGATATTGGATACAGCACATTGTTATACTCTGGTTCTTCTGAAAGGTGGAATATCCAAATGAAAGACCACAAAGTTCTACCATTTAATACAAGATTTAAAGTGTGACATTAAATTAGGAACAATCTCACAGGATGTCGGATGCTTTTGGTTACATATTTGTTCTGATACCTGGAAATGTTATTTTTAAAATCAGCAAATGCTTTTAGAATGTTTGGGAGTAATTATTAGGAATAACTGAGAATCCTAACATGTTTTCTCAGCTTATGTAACTCTTTGAATAGTACAGTCTTAATTATTGAAGTTTTCATTCATAGCAAATTGCTGTCTATGTCATAAAGTCACATGAAAGAAGGGCTGGGTGTCTCTATGTCCTAAAATTATAGGCTTTGGTAGAAAACATTTAAAATGTTTGATAACCGTCATTCTATTGATTCTATCCAGAGATAAGAGACTAGATTTTTTTTTAAAAGGCATCACAAGAATTTTAAAATGATACTAAATGGCATGTATATAACCATAAATTGGCATTCACCTGAATTACAGCCCCTCCCAAAAGTTTTTCAAGTTTTTGTTTCCATGGAATGTGTATGCGTGTGTGTGTACAGGTGTGTAAAATCATAAGGAAGCAACTAAAATGAGGTGAGGTCCCATTCTTAATGCTTGCAGTTATATATTGATTGAGGCAAGAGGAAATTATTTGGCAAATCCAAAATGACTATTCCATTCTGCTGAAGTAGCCAGACTAGGAGCCATTAAATAAAATACACACATGCATATCCATCTACAGAGGTTATAAACACACATTATACATACTTGAGTATAGGATATGTTTTTAATTTTCTTTTAATAATAATGCCCATTATCATAATATAATCCTTGTATAAAATTACAGAGAGTTAAAATTAAAGTTTCAGATAATCTACAGAATCAAACCAAAAAGAATTACAGAGATGGTCAAGAGCTGACTTTTATACACAGGAATTAGATTTGAGCCAAAAAAGATATTGTTGATCTTATGCCATAGATCACGAGCATGAACCAACTGAAAGATATAATTTTTTATCTTGGAGTTTGGAGAAAAGTAAATTAGAAATAGCAGAGCTGTTTTATGCTTAGTTATCTAGATCTAAAGTGCCAGAAGAATATAGACAGCAGAATAGGTAGGAAAGAAATTTCCTGGTTTAAAGCATCCACCAAATTAATGTTAGTTTACCTTATTCATATTTCAGATTCTTTGTCGCAGAGCTTTTCATACAAATAGAGTTTCCCTGACTAGATTTCAGTTCCCTGTGTTTTGATCAATTAAGGCATAGCATTTTCCTAATCCCTATCTCTAGATCAAATGGTCTCTCTCCCTGCATCTGTTTCAAATGTTAATAAAGTTTTCATTTCCAAAAGGTTCAAAATGACAGAACAAAATTTTCTCCTTTAAGATTATGACAACGACTTCTGTTTCTGTCTGCAGGTAGTAGAGGACATGCTAGAGGACGAGGAAGAAGAAGATGACAAAGATGACAAGGTAATTATCTTTCCCAGCACTTGGGTACCTGGGGATGGGGAAATGTAGACATGACACTATTTTCACAGACAGTTAAAAAGGAGTTGAAGTGTTTGAGTCCAGAAAATTGGACAGTGCTGTTTATCATCCTAACAATGCCACTGCATGTTGCAAAGAGGGAGAGAAGGCTATAAATCCTCTTCGTTTTTGTCCAGAGCTGGGTCAAATATTTTTCTGCCAGAACAAAAAAAAATAATTCAGCTTGTCTGGAACTTGATAGCTCTCGTGAAGATAACGGCAGTGACAACTGTTTCTGAAGGGCAAAAATTTGTCCCATCTTGAGTATTACAAATTGGGCTACACTTTGCGGGGAGACGGAGGTGAAAGAATAGCAGCAGCCTGCATGAGTTTGAACATGGATATTGTCATCTGTAATTTCAAAAAATTGCTCAGCAAAAAGAAACGTATATGTGGAGTGCGCCAGAAGAATTTAAATAATTCCAGTGCTCACAGTCATTGCCTAGCTTTGGAATGGCCCTGTGGCTCCTAGGTCTGGAAAGCTCATTCAGAGAGGCTCATATTTCGATTGCTGGTTGGCTTGGGGATGGTGACCACAGTAAATAACAGCTGGTTTCTAAGACTACTTGGATTGGTTGTCCCCTGGGAAGAGGGGACACCGGAGGAAGGAAATTAGAATGACCTTGCAGCACTGTAGCAATGGCTGGGGTTGGAAAGACAGCTTTCTATGGCAGGAGGATGGTGATGCTGCCTTATCATCTCTCTGGGCATTTCTAGAGAAAAAATATAAAAAGTCCCAGAGTGGGACTGGGAAGAGGGAGAGAGAATAGCATTAATTATTTCCACATTGTTCAGCGTATAAAGCCAGATTTTGACCTTCACCAGAATCTATCTGACTTCTGTTGTAGTAAAGCAATGAAATTTTTTGAAGAAAGGAGAAAAATAGTGTATCTTAATTTATGCCCTTGACCTTTGATTCCAGTAGAGACGTACAGTTATACCTCAATGTAAGAATTCATGTGAGGGAAGCATTAGAAATGTCTAAAAAAACTCATAGTGATTAGTTAACCTCCCAAATGATTTTTTTCCTGACTGATATTCAGTGCTTGAAGGAAAATGGAAACATAGACACACACGCACACACTCCTTCCTTCTAATGCTATTTCAAACATTTGTAAATTGAGAGAGCTTTTACGTGAAATTTTTCTTCTGTACATCAGTCGTTAGCGACATCATCAAACAAACCAACAAAATCTTCTTCCTGCAAAAACACATATGTGCTTGTTTTTAATGTTAAATAACATGAGCATACACTTCTGGCAATAAATGATATGATTTATTGTTAAGGTCAGTTGTAGAGCTATAGAGAGCTTGTATTTTAACTCAACATGCCAGCTCTGAATCATCATTCCTCTGCTGATAAACACTGAGCTGCCATCCATTTATGGCCATTTTCCCTTGCTTGTTGCTGCTTTATTATTAAAGCCACCATAAAGATCATCCCAGCAGCAGGCATTTCCCCAGAAATGTGAATAAATGGAAACCCTTAGTGAAGTCTAGTACTTCAATGTCCCTGCTTGAAGTCAACCTATATATTTTTTTTACCAGTTTGTTGATATTCTGTACCACTAACCTCTCCTTTGGATGGTCATTTTTTAATAGAGAGGATGTTGGGAGTGGGAAACAAACCGACATGCCTTGTTAACCATCTCACCAAACCATAGATGTCAAGTGGAACATGCCAGGGTGGGACAACACCAACTCTCTGGAGTGGAATCTATTCTAATCTAGTGTTTGGTTGTCTGAACTCAACACCCTGGTTCTAACACATTTTCAGATCTACTTACCAAAATTGATTGAAACTGAGCCCTTAAATTACTGTGTGAATTTGAGTCTATTCTTCTGTACCAGATGCTTACACACAGTATATTTTCTATATGAAAGGATTGGGGGCTGATTTTCATAAATCCAACCTTTTATTTGAGCAATATATAAGGAGGGTATTTTTATTCCTAATGCGATTGATGGCATAAAAATCACATCTGAACAAAAAATAAATGGCAAATGTAATAACTTACAATAGACTTTTAAGCACTTGCATAATAGAGGAGAGAATCTTAGAGTGGACATCTTGAAATATAAAGTTTTTATTATAAGAAATGGAAGTATAAGAGGATCCTTCAAGTTTCCATTTACCAGCTTCTGTCTCTTACCCAGCTCTCACAGCGGTAAATGTTGTAAGTCTTGACTATCAATGTGTCTGAGTGGGAGAAGGGTAATTTCCTACTTTAAAAAATTCATTGGTTCCTCTATTTAAAGTTTGTGTATAGAGTCATGCATAGTGGAATTTCACGAGAAAAGAAATGTGTTTTTTGCCATACGAGCAGGTACTGACCTCTAGCTCTCATTATTTCTCTGTTTTCTCATATGGTATAATAGAGGGGTCAGGTCAGTGGGTCCTCTTATAGGATAAAAGTAAAAAAGATTAATAAATGTGCCAAAGACTCACTTTAATTGAACCTGAAGCATATGTTGCAAGTATGTAAAATATGTCCCAGATGTTTCACCAGGGTTAGTGTCTTGGCTTTCCCTGATTACCACAAGGCAGAGCTATTAGTCCTCTAACCTTTGGACTTGGGGGTAAATGGGGTATTACGTGGCACAGAATGAGAGCACCTGTTTTCCATTCAGCAGAGACCCCTGGCAGGCTTTGCGTAAGCTCATCCATGTGTTTTCACTTAGCAGATTGTTGGGCGATTATGAAAAGTGTCTTTCTTTAGAGCCAGCATTGATATTAGTCACTCACAATGAAAGGGCGAGTGCTTGCCTACTTGACAAGGTCCGTGTGGGCATAAAGCGAAGTCGTTTATTTCATTTGAGCTTGGAGTGTTTTCTCTCAGCATAATTATGTAATGGCAAAGTCACTGGTATAAGAAGGTGAAGCAGATAAAGCTTATAATTAGTTAAAATACTAGTTTTGTGATAGCTTTCCATTACTACTGACTTTAGCACCTAGAAAGACTTTGGTTAAAGTTGGTGAAAGGTAAGTCATGGATGGGTTTTTACCTGGGACCCCAGATCTTGCAGTTTTTCAGATTATGGTCTTTTAAGTATTTTTGCTGTTGAGTTCTTTTTTATTAAAGCTACTAATCATTATTCAGTTGAGGGTTTGTGATCTTCAGAGTTATCCTTCATTCTAGAATCCATTGTCCACATTTGCTTAAATCTAAAATTAGGTGGCTTCTCTCTTCATCCAATTCTGTGGTTTTCACAAAGGCAGAGAATATGGGTTTTAAATGGTGAGTCTTAGTTATGAATCACTGACTTGTTAATATTTTCACTTGTCTGCATTACATAGCAGCAGTATGTTAAACTGTCCTGGAGGTGACATTTTTCCTGAATTAAACGTTAAAAAGACCTCATACTGTGTTCTCAGTTCCGTTTGTTGTAGAACATTCTCTCAATCATCAACCACAAAGCCACAGTTATGATCTGATTTTTGATCTGACACCAAATCTGGCCTATGTGGTTAATAGCAAATACGGCTTAGCTAAATTACCTTGGTGGAGCTATCAATAAGCCACATAATAGTGTTTTTCACCGTGTTATATATAATAATACAGTGGTCAATCTGCATAATCTAGACATCTAATTCATGAAGATCAGCTTTCGTTTTGTAGCTTAAAAAGTTTAGGCATGCTTCCCATGGTGCTTCCTACCCTTGTAATAAGATCCAGCTGCAATAGCAGGAAGCAGAAGATAGAATGCAGGCTTTCCTCAGGAAAAGCAGGGATTCAAATGCATGGCATTCTAGCAATGTTTATTGATAAAAGATATTAAAATGTTCAGGCATTTATGCTTACACTGCTTCTCCTTTTTCTTCAACCATTATTGCAAGGTTACTTTGTTTCAAGATAACTAGATGCTATTGAATGAAACATATCAGAGTTACTTCAAAATACACAGATTGTTTGCTTTAATTCTTGATATCTGTGTTTTGTGGTTTGATCTTCAAGCCCTATGTATATAATATAGCCAAGATACATATGTCTCAAGTCATCTGTGAGGTGGAGGAAAGAGATAACTCCGATACGCGGTATGAGAGAAGATCCTAATCTAATGAAATGGCTTTTTCCAGTTATATTCAATGAAAAAATACCTGCATGATAGGGAAACAGATGAAGGCTTTGAAGAAAGGGAAGGAGAGAGGATACAAGGAAAAACATATATTAAAAACAAAAATTCCTAAATCACATTTAACTGGAATACCATTATATTCGTTTATTAGTTTTCTATTGCATAACAAATTATCACAAATTTAGAATCTCAAAATAACACCCATTTATTAGCTCTCAGTTCAATAGGCCATAAGTCTGATGTTGCTCAACTGGGTTCTTTGCTCAGAATCTCACACTCAGGCTGTCAGTCAGGCTGAGTTCTCACCTGGAGGCTCTGAGAAGAATCCACTTCCAAGTCCATGATTCAGGTTGTTAGCAAAATTCATTTCTTTGTGGTTATAGGACTGAAGTCCTTGTTCTCTTGCTTTCTGACACCTCTTAGCAGCCATCTTCAAGTACTTTTCACATAGCCTCCTCTATCTTTAAATTAATCAGTGGAGAATCTCCCTTTTAGTGAATCCCGCTTACTGTTCAAATCTCTTTCTTCAGCATAACCCAGTCCCTTTAAGGACTTGCCAGATTAGTTCAGGCCCACCCAAGATAATCTCCCTTTCTTAAAGTCAACTGTGCCATGTAATATAACCTAATCATGGAAGTGAGTAGCATCATATTCATAAATCCCACACACACATAAGAAGAGGGGATTAGACAGGACCTGTACACCAAGAGTGGACATTTTGGCAGGCCTCTTAGAATTCTGCCTACCAAAACTGTCTAGACCTGCTTGTGCTCAAGAGAAAAAAATGTAACAACTTTTGTGTTCCTTTTGCATATCTATTGCCAGACTGTAACCCAGCTAACCTACAGTAAGCAAATTAGGAAAGTCTGCTTGCCTAATTGTGTTCTTGCAAAGATTATAGGAGATACCTCCTACAAGAAGTATAAACTGAGTTATATTTTACAATCATAGTATAATGTATCCCACTTGCTTATTATCTAATTCTGATCTGGATGAGGATGGTTGGGCAGGAAGAAGGCCCAGAGGGGCTATTTCTTTCATTTTCTTGTCATCTTCTCTGGAGAAGAGCAAATAAGAATAAAATTAGCAAAAAGGGAGAAGAATCCATTCCTCTTTGGGGGACCTGTTGGTTCTTAGATGCACTGAGCTAATGGCCCCCTGACCTAAAGTCAGTAGAAAAACCCTCTACTTCATCTAGAATCATAGCAACATTGGAACTAGAAGATATCCAAGAAATAATCTAATTCAACCCTCTCACTTTAAAATGAAAAAATTGGTTCAGCCACATTTGAGTTGCCGAAGGTGACGGAGACAATAAGCAGCAGAGCCATGGCTAACTCTCAGGTTTTCTAACACCAAATTCGGCAATTTTACCCTTCCTTAAGACAGTGTTTTCCAGGAAAAAAATTCAAAGTACAGCTACATACTACCTCAGGCATGATCTTTAAAGTACTTAAGTAGCATAATAAGGGGACACACCTTCCATCCCAGCTAGGGGTTCTTCACTTTTAAGTTTCCACTTCTCTTGGCTGTTCTGCATATTCAGCTCTTTCCTGCCACTCTAGCTAAGGGGTATCTGGTAGGCAGAATAATAGTCCCCTAAAGAAGTCCACGTCCCATTCCCCAGAACCTGTGGGTATGTTATGTACATGGCAAAGGGGAATTAAGGTATCAGATGGAATTAAGGTTGCTATCCAGCTGACCTTAAAATGGGAAGAGCCTCCTGGATCATCCAGGTAGACCCAGTGTAATCACAATATGGAAGAGGGAGGTAGAAGAGAAAGTCAGAGTGGTGCCATGTGAGAACTCGGTCTGCTGTTGCTGGCTTTGAAGATAGGGGAAGGGGACCACGAGCCAAGAAATGTGGTTGGTCCCTAGAAGCTGGAAAGGGCGAGGAAGCAATCTCCCCTAGAGCCTCCAGAAAAAAGTGCAGCCCTTTCCACTCCTTGAGTTTAGCTCGGCGAAACCATATCAGACTTCTGAACTACAGAACTGTCAGATAATAAATTTGTCTTGTTTTCAGCCTCACTAAATTTATGGTAACCTGTTACAGCAGCAATAGAAAACTAACCCAGGTGCCTTCAGACTGCATTTTCTATGTTGTTGTTAGGTGCCTGGAGAATTGCTTCTGACTCATAGCCACCCTAAGCACAACCAGAACGAAACACTGCCAAGTCCCGCACCATCCTCACAATTGTTGCTATGTTTGAGCATTTTGTATACTTCTCCAAAAAACCTTGCATTTTAAAGCACTAGATCTGAGCTCCTAATTTTCCTTACTGACTTAGTCTTATTCTTCTACATAATTATGGCTGCACAGTTTCTTTACTCAGTGTGAAACTAAAAACATTATCTAACAAAGCAACATTTTATCTAAATTGCCTTAATTTTATTTCAGAGGAGCTTGTCCAAGAATGCGAGAAGATTATTGTCCATCTCTAGGGCAGCTGTGTACTTTCTTGTATTATTAATTGGTCAGTATGGCAGGAAGACATGGTTAACTTCATTTTTCATCAGAAGAATTTCATTTCCTCACCACACTCATTCCATTCCTTAAAGTGATTCAATCCTACGAAGCTCCAGGGTGGTGAATACTGGCCTTATTTCAGTCATAGACCCTTTGAGAATCTGAAGAAAATTATAGACTGCCTCCCCAGAAGAAAAAGATATAAGCACATACACAACACACACACACACACACACACACACACACACAAAAAAAAAAAAAAAAAAAACCCTTTCTCACACATTTTCTGCAATGGAAATTTAATTATTTTACAGAAACTAAAATATCTTTATAAAGTCTTATATCTCAGTTGCTCTCACCGCCTTGCTCTTGACATTAATGCCTACGTATTCCTCAAACACTTGAGATACATGCAGATTTCACAAATCAATTTTAAGTCAGCTCAAAAGAGTTAAACAAGAAATCTGATGTTTGGTTTGATATGGATTTAGGGAGTAGTTTGTGACACAGCAATGGCTTGTTTTCTTTGACATCCAGTTGACTGTGGCTTTTTGGTTTCATGGCAAGAAGTGCTGAAAATACTGAATTGGCAAAGAAGCACAATAACAAACAAAGTGGGAACGCCTGTGGCTTTATTATATGAAGTTTGGGTATAGTGAGATTTCCTAGAATTCTCTAAAATCCTTTAAGTTGAATTCATACTGTATCAATGAGGTGATCTTTTGCAAAGTCTGTCATTTAAAAAATCAATTAATTAACTATGGGGAAAAAAAGTCTGTGTCATTGATGCTCCAATCATTAAAAAATAGGGTTAAACATTCATGGTCCACATTAAGGTCATTGGGAGCAGAATTAACTTTCAAAAGGGTTATCTCATGTTTCCACCTATCAGTGCGTTTTTACCAGTAAACAAATTAGTGAATTTTGCTAATGTTTACTCCAGTCTGCAGTAGCACTTCTCCAACCCTGGAATGTTTAGGTAAATGTCTTCCTCAGAAATGCCCATCCAGAGAGGCAATTTGGTTAAAAGAGTTTCAGTAGAAAGATTTTCCTAGACAGTTTGGCAAGAATATCTGCCAAGGAAAGCAAACTACGAATGAGCTCTTTCCTATTGAATTATTTGATAGTTGGATCCTTTGACAAAAAAAAAAAAAAAAAACCAGAATTTTCATTTGAAGTTCAATAAAATGTTTCAAGACAGGTCCTCTGGAAAGCTAGTTAACTTCTGTATTGTAGCAATGAACTTCCTATTCTACTCCCATTTCTTGACAAAACCTCTTGAAATAGCAGCGTGTCAGCCCTGGCTTTCATGAGGTTGACAACGTTCGTAGAAATAGACACTATTTTTTCAGGATCGCTGGCAGAGTCATTGACACCGGCTGACACCACTGCATGTTAAGATGAGGAGCATGTTTTTTCACCAAAGCAGCAGAACCAGATGTGTTGCCAAGCATCACAGATGCTCCATCTGAGCCCAGGGTGCCAAGATTTTTATTCTGCCTGAAAATTTGTTTGGCAAAGAAAGCTCCACCGTTTTAAAGACATTGACTCTGCAGATTCTAAAAGGAGCTCACAAATTAGGACTTCTTCCTTGATTGCAAGAACTTGCCAACAGAATTTGGCTATACAAACAGAGGTATATATTTTCATTAAGTTATGTATAAAAGGGATATATTTTAAAAAAGTCATAAATTCTTAAGTTGTTGACATCATTTGATGGGGGCATAGCTTCAGAGAAATATGTGGCTTCAAAATAATTCTAGTGGCATATGGGTTATTTTTCTTGGTGATATGATGAACTCATAAAAAATGTTTCAGTACATTTTTCGGGGGGTTGGGGTAGGAGGACAAATCAAAACCCAGGTAAAGTCCAAGCCTTTAAAAATCAAGATGTTTTTATGTAAAGAAAAATTTCAACACTGTCTAATGGATTTTCAGAATAGACAGACATGAGGTACCCATTCAATTTTATTGGTTTCATACTTCCGTCGGCCAGAATCTTACAATTTTTGTGTTTCATCACACTCCATAATGAATATAAAACCAATAGGTGTGTAAACTTTGTGGCACTTTTTTTTTTTTTTGGCAGTTTCCAACTTAAACTAGACTCAAAGTAAATAAAGATGGATGACTATAATCACATTGGTAGGGTGTGTTTTCTTAGATTCCTATCACAGGAAACTATTCTAGAGGTCTTAACATGGTAGTGAGGAAGGGGTAGTGATGATGTCACCTATCTATTTATTTTCAATAGCATCTTTGGTAGATTTATTATGTTTAAAATATACTTCCCTGTCCCATTGTTATCAGACTTGGCCATGTAACTCACTTGGTTGACACATGCCACTTCCAAGCAGAAGATTTAAGAGACATCCTTGGCTCTGCCAGCTCTGTTTTCGTTCTGCAGCAAGGCTAGAACAGTCCACTTAGGAGCTGCTCCTTCAGTCTAGGTCCTAGAATAAAGATGAAATGGAGCCAACCTATGATGGACATATAGTGTGAGCAATAAATAAACCTTTGTCTTTATAAGCCTCTAAGATTTTGAGGTCTTTGTTACAGCAACCTAACCTAGTCTAGGCTGATAGATAACAGCATCTATGCCTTACCACTCTGAATGAATCAATGCCAAAGTATTATAATTTGATATAAAACATGATTTTTTTACAGAAGTAATCACAGTCTTAGGAAGTTAAACATTTGTTTCCTTCCTAAGTTTACAGACCAACTCACCTTGAAGCCCAATCTCAGACATAAGTTGAACTGTTTTGCTATCATGTCTCTCTCATTGAAAACTGACACTTTCGTTTCATAAATACATTGAGAGATGAACCACTGGGTAGATAAATAAGACATAATATGGGCCTTTCAGGAGTCACTATACCAATAATTATAATACAATGAGAAAAATGTTATAAAAAGTTATGGACAGAGTTTTGTGGGAAAACAGGAGAATGACCCACTTCACAGAAGTGTCAGTAAATGTTGCACGGAGGAAGTGACATTTAGTTTGGGTCTTGAAGGATGGATGAAAATGTATCAGGAAGCATGTTATATAAAATCAAGGGGTGTCGGTATCATAGAAGCATAACAGGCGAGTGGGAAGTGGAAGGAAATTACACTGGAAAGGTTGATTTAAGATTGTGAAGGCTTTGGCTGTCTTCTACGAAGTTTGAATTATATTCTCCATGCAATGAGGAATCAACAGCATTTTTAGAGTAAAGAATTATTATGATGGAATTTATGCTTTAGGAGAGAACTTTGGAATAAGAAGAAAATGAGACTTGAAGTAGGAAAACATGCTAGGAAGTACTATAATAGACCCAGTAAGAAATAATGGCATCTTTAAATTAAAAGTAATAGTGGGACTGGAAATAAAAAAAATTGAGAGATATTTTAATAGTAAAAGTATTATCATTGAAAAAATATATGTTGAAGAGAGTAAAGGAAAATAAATTTAGAGTGTGGATGACTGTGAGATGCCCTGCTAAGAGAACCTTATATTTGTGTAGCACTTCACATGATTCAAAGCATTTCATTTCATTTATTACCTTATTTAATATTCACGATAGCTTTGTATATTGACATTGAAAGCATGATTCCCATGCTTTTGTATCAGGAAGATTAACTTGGCTAGTGGAGAGGTGTCTTTAAGACTAGAAACTAGATAATGTAATCAATATAGGGAAGTAGTATTTAAGCCTGGAAACAAAATAACTTGTGTAATAGAGAAGAAGCTAAGACTAGAAGTTAGGTAATTTGTCTGGTGATAAAGAGAGATCAGAAAACAAATTCTGTAATTAATTTTCCTTCCCACACATGTTGAAGCAAAGCCTGTTGACCCACCAAGAGATGACAACTAGGCCACTTGGAATGTAATTTTCCATAGCCACAGACCATTCTACTCCATATAGACAGAGAAAGTGTCCCATATGGCTTCCTGACCCTCCGTGCCCTGAATTCCCCTGAATACAGGATCTTGGCAATATTTGTGAAAATGATGGCAAAAGGTCCATATGTAGTACCTCTTACCCATTCGGTATGCTTTTGAGAGGTTAGCTGTAAAAATGGCATGGGGGCAGTGTCTAACTTCCTCTAACTTAACAAGGGGAAAGGAGAATCAAGATCAACAGCCCAAGGCCAATTCCATGAGATGAGGGGCAGACTTGCCTCCTCTCTCCGCCATCTTTACCAGTTCTGACACCAACCGTCCCTCCCATGACACTCTCTACTAAGTTCAATAATTCATTGCAATGGCTACACAGAACTCACAGACCATACTCATGGTTAAGGGGTTTATTAGGGAAGTAACAGGTTACAATTCAGGCTCAGGAACACTCAAGGATACAGTTCTCCCATGAGGACAGCCTCTTCCCAGCCGTGCTCTCAGACATGCCTCTCCGTAGACTTCTGCACAAAGGCAGTTAGCTTTCTCTCGCCATCTTCTGCTGCCAGGTCTCTGCTGCCGGTCACTGCTGCCGGGTCTCTTCTGCCACCGCTTCTCACCATCTTCAGGGTTACAGCTCTCTCTCTCTCTCTCATTTGATGGGACGTTCTTTCCCACCTCTCAGGTGGCTCATATTAAGCCCAGCAGGATAGCAAAACTGACCAATCCCCCTGATAGGTAACCATTACTGTATCTGCACAGTCCCACCAATCACTTAGGTGGGAGTTACAAGATCACGGTGAGAAAGTCCACACAAAAGCAATCCACATAAGCACAGAACCAATGTAGAAACAAGTATGGATGTAAAAGAGGGAAAATATTTGTAATGCCTCAAAAACTGGTTCAGTGGGAAAGGTATAGTAACCATGGTTATTCTGGCTTTGATCTAAGGGTCATTAGGAAAACTTGATGCTGGGGGAACTTGGCTTAGTTGAGAAGCAGCCACTGTTGCCACTGTTTTATAGATGAAAAGACCAAAACCCATGAGACATCAAGTAACTAGAAGTCACAAAGGAAGTGAAACTATCAAACTTCAGATTGTAGTCTGACTTCATTCAAAGCCCACCATTTTTGGCATAACAAACCCCAAAACTTAGTGACCTAAAACAATAACTTATTGTTCTCTTTCTTTATTCAGTGGTTTGACTGGGCTCACCTCAGCAGTTCTAGTTTGGAATCTTGTGTGGTTGTGGTCAGAAGGGTGGGGCTATAGTTTTCTAAAGGCTCAGATCACTGGATATCAAAGATGGCTCTCTCATATGGTTGGCAGTTGATGCTAGATGTTGACTGGGGGTTCAGCTGGGGCTATTGACTGGAGTACCTGTAAGTGGTCTCTCCATGTGTCTTAGGCTTCTTATAACATGGTGGCTGGGATCTCAGAGGGAGAATCCAAAAGCAAACATTCCAAGAGACCTAAGTGGAAGCTGCAAGGCTTCCTAGCATTGAAAGTCTCAAAATGTCACTTCTGCACATTGCATTAGTCAAGCAAGATACTAAGGTCAGAGAAAAAAACTAAGTCTAGGAATTAGGTAACTTGTCTGATGGTGAAGAAGCTGAGATTAGAGAACAAACCCTCTAATTATTTTTCCTTCTCAGACGTGTTATAGCAAAACCTGTTGACTTTTCAAGGAGAAGAGTAGATCCCACCTCTTGATAGGGAGCATCAAGGTCATATTGCATAAGAGCAAATTGTATGTGAGATATCGTTGTGGCCATCTTTGGAAAGTGCAATCTGCCACAATTTTCAAAGAGCAAAAGCCTCTGATAGATATCCTACAGCATTAAGGAATGCGGAGTCTATCCCCTACCAAAGACTTCCTCTTTATCAAAGGTTTATCAGCCTATAGTGCCGGAGTAGGTTATCTCACAAATTAAACACACATGGTAACTTCAAGTTGCCAAGTAGATCCAAGTTTTATCATCCTATGTATTTTTAATTTATTTTTGGATTTTATTTACAAGATGAGAGGAAACAAAGGACTTACGGAATTATCATTCTCTACTTCTTCACTGAAATATAAAACCAAACCAGTTGCCATCGAGTCAATTCTCATTCATGGCGACCGTATGTGTGTCAGAGTAGAACTGTGCTCCATAGGGTTTTCCATGGCTGATTTTTTGAAAGTAGGTCACCAGGTCTTTCTTCCAAGGCATCTCTGCGTGGACCGGAACCTCGAACCTCTTGGTTAGCAGCTGAACATGTTTACACTACCCAGGGACTCCAGAAATATAAATGGGCTACCTAATTCTCTCTTCTTTTACCTTGCCCACAGATAAGGATTCAGTCCAAAAACTTTACCTTTTTTTCTCTAGTTAAGCTTTCCGCTGAAGCTAATTGGGGTAGGAGGGTGTTGCAAAGAATTTTAAATTCCTATTTAAATTGTAGTGGATGTCTGTTGTCCTCCATTGATGAAAGAGGACAAAATGTCAATGGGCCGTGTTCTGCAAGTCAGGCTTTACCTATTCTGACTGGCTGCCAAAAATGAAATGCCAAGCGGGGAAGGGGATTACGGAACATTTCCTTCTTAAAGCATAATACTTTCTTCTTTTTAGAAAATGTAATTTGAAATTGCCAACAGTTTAGATTTGGTCCTTACTAATGTCCAAGGACATTTCTCACGGCATTAAAAGATCACTAATATCTCTAAAGAAGGGACAGTAAGTTTCTCTGTAAAGACTCTTTTCTAGTATCCCAGGAGCTGATGTTTCTCTGCTGTAGTGAGGGAGCATTATGTGGATGTGAAAATCAATATTCAGCAATTTATGAACATAACTGCTACTTCTTGGCGCTGGTATCTTAGCTGAGTATTCTGATCAGCAATGATTTGGGAATGGGGACAGCTTCTGTATTCTCTTTGTGATTCCACACCTGAATATTTTGGAGACATATGAGGCAATATGATAAACGAGTATACAGCTGTTGCAGTCTCCTAGTGTAAGATTCTATTGATCAACCAACAGAGTAACTACCCTGCGTATTAGGTTTGCTTGTCACGGTGCCTGGGTAGTTGAACAAGTTCCTTTTTTCCACTGAGCTGACCTCAAAGTCGCATAGTTTCTGAATCAAAGTCCTCAGATTTCATACTTTGGCAATTTCTTTCCTTTCTAATGGGGTATATTAGAGAAAATGTGTCACTTTTTGCACCACCTAATACCAAATCAGATCAGAATTCATGCACGATTATGTCAGTGGAAATCTAATAGTGTACGGGCTAGCTTATCTCTAGATAACACATGGAAAAATAAACTTCCACTACTGACAGATTTACTTGATTTTTTTTCAGATAAGTTATTTGTAAGTAATCGAGCTGAAGAATGTAACTGGATTATTTTTCATACTCAAAAAAAACCTTCAATAGTAAAGTGGCTGCTAAGTATTCAAGCTGTGTCACTCTGCTTTTTCCCCCTCTTTCTCTCTGAACAAGTTCCTGGATAATGAATGCAAAGAAAGAAAGAAAAAAAAAAAAGACACTTTACATTAGCTATATTTATTAGGACAACTAGCAACTTTAGGAAAACAAAATTTACATAAAACACTTAAGTGAAAATAATTTTCACTGGTAGTTAATGGCATGTAAGTAACATAGGTTACGTGGTAGTGTACCTGGGAACTGATATTAGGCTGCCTAAAAAGCATTCGTCTGTTTCTCTTTTATAATCAGAAAAAGTCAAAGCCCATCACTAATCTGAAGTCTTCTTGAAACCAATTAAAATAATTTAAGATACGTTGTACTGCAAATGTGCTTTTTAAGTGTTTTAGACTTGGGATGTCTTGGGGATGTTGCAACCCCTTTTAATGTTACTATTTATATATAACTACCATGTGTATAGTATTACACCTTTAATGCACTGTATTAGCTGTCACTTGAAATTGAGTACAGGCATGTTCTCTTTTGGCCTTCAGTTTCTCCTACATTAAACGTTTAAATAATGACACCAGTAGTAAAAGGGTAGGTAGCATTCCCAGTGGAAACTCACTTCTGCATCTGGTGGGGTTTTGTTCAAGTTTATACATGAAAGATATCGTAATATCAGAATCTCTTAGTGTTTACACACATGGTGTCCAGAACTCTACCTGATGTCTTTTCTCAGCGAATTAATGGAATCAAAGCTTATAGTAGGCATGTTTGATAGATATGCCTTGTCTGTAGAGATCTGGTGATAATTCCATCAAAATTTGTCCCTAGCTGATCAAATATCTATGCATTTTTATATCTTTGTGGTTTTCTTCACCAACTCTGTGCTTGCATCAGTGCCCTCATTAGAAGGTCAGGTTTTGAGGAATTAATAATTCACCTTGAAAATGTACTGTAAGTCGAATGTATCAAATATTGGTTTTTGCCACTCAGCAGGAATTTCATAGACTTAGAAAAAAGGTGAATCCACAGCTAAAATATTTTCTTGATATCTGTTTTTAATTTATATGAGGAAAAGTAAGTAGACATTGATTTCAGGTGTTTTTGTTGCCATAACTTATGTTTTGCTTTTTATGTTCAATGATATTGTACAGACTTTTCTCCAATGATGATAAAATTGTGTACTTTCCAAACATGAAAAAAAATTAGTTTTAATAAAAGAAACTATCCAGACGGGAGCCACTTGGATGGGAGGAGTTATAACTCACACTAAAACAATTCATATAAAAATTAAAACTTCTTCTATGTATTCATATTCCCCTGCCCACAGTCTAAATCCTAATGATGTAACTTCCTGTCTGGATCTTTTTCCATAACAACAGGTTAAAGAGAAAGATGTTTAAAAGAAAGCCATTTTTATCTTACAAGAGTTGGCCAACTTTGTCACCTACAAGTACTTTTGCATTTATTTACATACCTACAGACTAGAAATGAAGATGGAAATTTTTCTAATTAAAAACCAAATCAAGTTATAATATTTTTCTCACTTTCAGTATGAATGTTCAGTTCATTTATTCCTTCACATATTCATGCATGCACACACTTAATAAATATTTGAGCACCTATGACAAATGTCTTCTGTGCATTGTGTACTGACACATCTTTAGAAAAGAGTGTAGTGAGTTTTCCTTCATTCACCATCAATCTCAGACATACACTACATCTGTGGCTTCCATTTACTCTCTACTTTTTTTAACTTTAATTCTTTCTTTTCTGGCTTCCATATATAACACTTTACCAACCTTTTTCCCTGAAGATGTCCATAACCTCTCTGGGTCCTCCTTCACCTTTTTGCTCCCTTGACCACCACGTAAGACTCCTTTTTATCTCCCTGTGCGCTTGTGTTGGTTTGTTTTATTCTAACACTTCAATTTTTTTTAAAATTAATTTATTTATTTGTTGTACTTCAGGTGAAGGCTTACAGAACAAATAGCTTCTCATGAAACAGTAGTACACATGTTGTTTTATGACATTGGTTAACAACCCCACAACATATCAACCCTCTAACTTCTCAACATT
>NW_004443968.1:10054936-10081317 GCF_000243295.1 Trichechus manatus latirostris | reverse complement strand
TTTCCCAGTCTGTAGGTTCTCTTTTGTCTCTTTTGGTGAAGTGTTTTGAAGAGCATAGGTGTTTGATTTTTAGAAAATCCCAGTTATCTAGCTTATCTATTGGGGTTTGTGCGTTGGTGGTTATGGTTTGTATCCTGTTAATTCCATGTATTAAGGCCTGAAGTAACACTTCAATTTTTTGTTGTTGTCTCCACTATTTGAGTAGCTCCCAATTTTATTCTTCCTTAGAGAAGTAACCTATGCCCACAATTTTACCTATCACCTCAATGAAGATAACTTCAAAGTCTTTACTTTCATTCATGCATTCATTCTTCCATGCAACAAGTATTGCACACTTGGAATGCTCAAATCACTGTGCTAGGTAATCTGAGAGATACAAAAAGAAATAAGATCTAACTAACTCCTATTCTCAAGGAACTAAAAATCTCTGGTTCTACCTTTCATCCCAAGTCTGTTGTCTCTATGCAACCTGCTGGACGTTGAAAATTGCACCATCGTAACCTCCAGCTCAGTATATTTTAATCTGAATTTGTATTCTTCCTCTAGAACTAACTCTTTTTATGGTTAATAGAGTCCTTCCTGGTTTTAGCACAACTACTTTACTCATGAAGATTCAAAAATTCAAATCATCTTTGGTGGTTCTCTGTCTACTCAGTCATCAAAATTCTACAGATTTTAGTCTTACTTCACATCTTTCTCTTTGATTCTGTTAAGCTGCTCTGCCTTTCTACCTACATGAAATGCTGTTTTTTCCTTACTCAAGGCTCGCTGATCCTCAAAAACCCAGCTGAAGTCCATCCTCATTAACTCCTTAGGCAATGGTGAGCCCTCCTTTAGAACATATAATACTGCCCTTATTCTTCCCAGTTAACATTCATTCTCTCTTCCCCTTCAATTTACTGCACACTAATTGTGTGTCAGGGACCATGTTGAGAACTTCATGTGCATAATTCATTTCTTCTTTATGATAACTCTATTAGGTAAGTTCTATCATCCACGTTTTTCAGATGAGGAAAAGAAGACTCTGTTAGGCTAAGTGACTTGTCCAAGGTCACAAATTAAGGCTGAAATTAGAACCTATTTCTGTCTAAACTGCAAAGGTCACACTTCCTTGTGTCTTTTACGTATTATTTATTAACTCATGCTCTTATTTAGCTTGAATATGTATTGTCTCTACAAAGACGATGTAAATTCTAGTTATTGGAACTGGTATTGTTGTATATATTATGCACAATGCTACACAAATAGTAAGCATTTGGTTAAATTTTCAATAAATAGAAGGATACAAGTATGAATGAGAAAACAGCAATTCAGACATCAGAGTTCCATAACCACTCAACTAGCCATTTTGTATGCTACCTATGATTTAACAGAAGAAAAAAGACTATGAACTCATCTTCCTTTTGCCAATATCCTTCTGACCTCCTCAATGAAATCTACACCTACTGTGAGTAACCAGAATTGCATCTACTGTCACCGGTATAGTAGGAAAAGGAATTTTCTGCTCCCTATGTATTCATTTCTATCCCCATTCACTCGACTCTGAGACTCAACCACTACCTGTGGTGCTATAGATGATGCAGAGTTGAGTTCAGCTTGTGTTCTCACAAAGCCCCAATGTCTCCCTATCAGTCACTCTCCTTCCCATCTCAAACCACCACCTGATTTCAAGTTCCCCATACCTTGAATTAGCACTCTTCCAGTCACTCTCAGGTATAACACTTATTACAAATGCTGCCAACAATCATTGAAGACGTCTCAAGGCAGTTTAACATGGTGGTTAAGAGTGTGGACTCTGGAATCAGGCTACTGTGCGATGCGGGGCATGGTACTTAGCCTCTGTCCCGCATTTTCCTCATCTGTAAAATGGGGTTAATAATACTTCCTATCTCATAGGGTTGTTGTGAGGATTAGATGAATAAATATCGTGAAGCTTAGAACAATACCTGGGACATAGTAAGAATTTTATAATATATTAACTGTGGTAATATATTAGTATATATAGCAATTACCAGTTGCCATCTAGTCAATTCTGACTAGTGGCGACCCCAGGTGTGTGTTAGAGTACCACTGTGTTCCATAGGACTTTCAGTGGCTGATTTATCAGAAGGAGATTGCCAGGCCTTTCTTCTAAGGCAGCTCTGAGTGGAATTGAACCTCCAACCTCTGGGTTAGCAGCTGTCTTAGTTATCTAGTGCTACTATAACAGAAATACAACAAGTGGATGGCTTTAACAAACAGAAATTTATTTTCCCAAAGTTTAGGAGGCTAGAAGTTCAAATTCAGGGTACTGGCTCTAGAGGAAGGCTTTCTCTCTATATCAGCTCTGGAGGAAGGTCCTTGTCTCTTCAGCTTCTGCTTCCTGGTTCCTTGGAGATCTCCAAATGTTTTGGCATCTGTCTTACCCCATCTCTCTTGCTAGCTTGTATTTTTCTCTTTTATATCTCAAAAGAGATTGGCTCAAAATATACCCTATAATAATCCTGCCTCATTAACATAACAAAGACAACCCATTCCCAAATGAGATTATAACCACAGGCATAGAGGTTAGGATTCACAACACATATTTTGGGAGGATATAATTCAATCCATAATATTGTACTATTTGGCCCCCTGAAATTCGTATACTTGCCACATGCAAAAGACATTTACCCCATCACATCATCCCAAAAGTCTTAATTCAACTCCAAATCCAAAATCTTTTCTTCAGAATCATCTAAATCAAATATGCGTGAGACTTTAGATGTATTCCATCCTGGGGAAAAATTCTTCTTCATCTGTGAACCTGTGAAATCTAGACTATAAGTTATCTGTTTCCATAGTACAATGGTGGAACAGCACAAGGTAGACATTTCCATTACAAATGGGAGAAATCAGAGGGAAAGAAGGGATAACAGGCACCAAGCAAGTCCAAAACCCAGCAGAACAAATTATATTAGCTCTCAAGGCTTAAAAATAATCCTCTCTTCTATGAGACCATCTGGGCAATGACCCCACCCTTCAGACTCTGGATGTTGGCCATGCCCCTGGTTTCTGGGTGGAGGCCCCTTGGCCCTGAGCTTTAGCTCTGCCTTCCAGGCCCTCTGGGATGGCAACTCTGCTCCCTCGGCTTTAGGCAGCCTCATACTCTTAGTCCATCTGAGTGGAGACTCCATACCCTCAGCCCTGGCAGGTCCCATTTTTTTGCCACTTGGGGATGGCAGCCCTGCCCCTTCAGCTTTAGGCAGTGGCCTTATCACCCGGGCACACCTTAACAGTAGCCCTATACTCCAGAACCGAGTTGGCAAAGATCCAACTCTTTGAAGCCTAAGAGGCTGTGTCCCCACCCTTTGAGATCCAAGAGACTGTAGCTCTACCCTTTGAAACTAAGAAGGCCCTGCTTCCCATGCTCCTCCCAAAAGTTCTGCTGCTCTCCAAGCTGCCAGGGATGATCCCTTTCTTTTCTTGGAGGACAACAGATGTAGCTCCTTTGGCCCATTTCCTTCCTATAGAATTCCAAGAGGCAGACAGCGTTTCTTTCCTTTAATTCTTTCTCTGTCCCCTTCAGTCTAAGCTGATGGGTTTTCTGCTGTGGTAGTTGGTTAGATCCATCAGTTACAGGCTTAATCTCTTTAACAAAAGATTGTTTAGACTCCTCCTTGGTGAACATTCTAGGACATGTGTCCTTAGTTTGTAGAACAGAATTTCCCAAATCTTTAGGTTCTGTTTTCATTTTGCACAACTCATTTTTAAGTCCATCTCTTTCCTCACATTTTATTATAAGCGGCAAGGAGACACCACGTAGCCCCTTTAAGATCTTGCTTCGAAATCTCATAAGCCAGATATTAAAGTTTATCACTTGTAAGTTCTACCTTCCACCAAACGTTTGAACATAATTCAGGTAAGTTCTTTGCCACTGCATAAAAAGCATCATCCTTCCTCCATTGTTCAATCACATGTTCATCATTTTCTTTTAAGGCTTCACCAGAAGCACATTTAACATTCACATTTCTAGCAACATTCTATTGCTGGTGCCATATTCTCTAAGATGATAGAGACTTTCTCTATAGCTCTCCTCACTTCCTTCTGAGCTCTCACCAGAATTGCCTTTGACATCCATAATTCTACAGTCTCTTCAAGGCAATCTAGTCTTTTACTATTAGGCACCTTACAACTCTTCCAGCCTCTACCCGTTACCCAATTCCAAAACTGCTTCCATATTTTAGGCATCTGTTAGAGCAGCACCCCACTCTTCCAGTACCAAATTCTGTCTTAGTTATTTAGTGCTACTATAACAAAAATACCACAAGTAGACGGCGTTAACAAAAAGACATTTTTTTCTCACAGTTTAGGAGGCTTGAAGTCCAGATTCAGGGTGCTGGCTCTAGGGGAAGGCTTTCTCTCTCTCTGTCCAGTTTGGGGGAAGGTCCTTGTCCCTTCAGCTTCTGCTTCCTGGTTTCTTGGAGATCTCCATGTGTCTTGGCATCTATCTTACCCTGCCTCTCTTTTTAGCTTGTATTTTTTCTCTTTTGTATCTCAAAAGAGATTGACTCAAGACACACCCTAAACTAATCCTGCCTCAATAACATAACAAAGACAAAGCATTCCCAAATGAGATTATAACCACAGGTATAGAGGTTAGAATTTACAACACATAGTTTTAGGGGACATAATTCAATCCGTAACACCAACCAGGGACTCCTCAGTGAGTATGTGTGTGTGTATATATATATATATATATTTGTTGTTGTGATCTTACATATAATTGATTAGTATAATATTAATATAATACAATATATTATTATATATTATAATATTAGTATTATTGATAGCAGCAGTTGTTGCATCGTGATCGGTCATGAGTGCCTGGGATGATTGTAACATTATTAAATGGAACAGTCTAAGTAGGGATGGTAGCACAGTGGTTAAGCACTTGACTGCTGACTAAAAGGTTGGCAGTTTGAATCCACCAGCTGCTCCTTGGAAATCCTATGGGGCAGTTCTGCTCTGTCCTATAAGGTCACTATGAGTCAGAGTTGACTCGACTGCAATGGGTAATGGTAATGGTAAGTAGGGACGGGGAGCCCTAGTGGCACAGTGGTTAAGTGCTCAGCTGCTAACTGAAAGATCAGCGGTTCAAGCCCACCAGCTGCACCACAGGAGAAAGATGTGGCAGACTGCTTCAATAAAGATTTACAGCCTCGGAAAACCTACGGGGCAGTTCTACTCTGACCTATAGGGTCACTGTGAGTCAGAATCAACTCGACAGCAATGGGGAAGTAGGGATAAATTATCTGAAATTCAAAAAGGAGGTTATGGCCAAAGACTTAATATTTAGAATTAACCTATTAGAGATATAAGTAATTACTTTTACAGGAGGATGTTGACAGGGAAAGAGAAAGGGCCAAGGATAGGACTGTGGAGAATCCTCTATTTAAGGGGCAAGGGGAGGATGAAGAATAGAGCATATGATTGAGCAGGAATCATCAGAATGGTAAAAGGGGAATCAGAAGGGTCCCTGTTATGGAAATTGTGAAGGCTGTACTGCACCTATGTTATAGTAGCCAAAACAGAACCGTCCACAGCTCAACAGCCGAGAACTACTTGTACAGAAATAGGATAATACAGAAAGGACGTAAGGGCAGATACAATAAAGTCTGTATAAGTTGCAAGGAAAGCAGACAAGTGAATCCAAAATTGAGTGACTAGCCTGAGAGAATGGTGAGGAGTTGGTGGATGAAGCCTCAAAATCAGTATGATGGAGAAGGATTGCTCACCAAAGGAAAGTGTAAGTGGCAGAACTACATAAATTGTGTTAGTCTAGACACTTTACCTTCTTTCTTTCCTTTCTTCCTTCCTTCTTTTTATTTATTTATTTATTTTTTGTTGTTGTTTATAGTAGAAAATTCTGCCTGGAAAATAAAAAAGAGTTACTTTTAAAAAGTTAAATGTACTTTGACACTTCTGAAAGCATCAATCAAACTGCTCAGTAAGAAAAGCGGAATTTTGTTCTCTGTCTTCTTTAACTTTTCACCTATGGCTTTAGTTGAAGTCTGCTTTAAAAGAAGAAGAAGAAGAAAAAAAAAAAGATGTCAAAGAGAGTTGTAAATTATACAATGATATCTACCTTACAGTTCCTCTGTCACTCTCACTAATATTGCTTAGCATTCCAAGTTTTAAAAATAACACGTTTATTGAGATTTAAAACTCTGTGGATGCAGAATACATTTTTGAAAATAAGACTTTTTACTATGCATAGCCAATTATAGTCCACTGAGAAAATGATGTATTTTTCCAATACATTTTTATTATGTACTTAACTGACGGACCTTCCCAGCTTCTTCAAAGACATTCCACTCCATCAGGCACTGTACATAATATACTTCTTAGGAATCTACTTAAATTTGTATTTACCTGTGAGGCTAGATTGGCTCCAGAGGACACAGTCCTTTTTTCCTTGAGTAAATTATACATATTTTAGAAAACTATCTAAAAACATATTTACCTCATATGGAATTCTGGTCCCAAGGGTAATTAAGACCAGTTTTTAAAAAGCACAGCCAGTGCACTTGGAATCTCTCAGGTAAATAAGATATTTTATAATCATCTAAGAACTATTTCTCTATTCCTGTCCTTCTCTTTCCCTTCTCTGTAACTATCATCATGCCTCTTTTATACACATACTTAGTAATTATTTCAATGTTTCCTAAGATACTGCTTTTCTCTTGGGGTCTAGCACACCAATTATGCTTTCCTTCCATTCCATGTGCTGGCAGCCATACGTGGGAGAGGCATAGTCTATTTGTATCTACCCTACATATAATTTCTAGAAGAGAAGTTGCTACTTTGTGAAAATCTGGATTCTTCTGCACATACATTTTCTTTGGTCTTCACAATTTTAAAAAGGTGGTTCCAATATTGGGGAATTTACCCAGGAAGCTAAGAGTAGAGTTTTGTTTGCTAAGGCATGCGTAATTGAATGAACACTATATTTTGAGCATATTTTCAAAATGCAATACTTGAAACTAAATATACAATAACATCATTGTAATTATTGGCAAGAGCAACTATATACCACAATCGTATTAAAATCTAAAAAATAAATGAAATTTCCTAGAAATACATGCTTTCCCATTTAGCCATTTTGCACTTTAAAAACACCCTTTACACACTGGTTTCTTTACATTGCATACTGAAAAGGCACAACCCCACCTTCCTTTGCCCTGCAAGAATATTGCAGTATTTCCCCCAGTAAGAAAACAGTAGGAAATTCATGTGACAATAATTGTTAGGTGGTTTGTGGAGACTGCATGAGCACAGGACGAAAAACTTGGAGAAAGGGTGTTTCCTAGAAACTGTGAGATGAGTGTAGGAAATAGAATAATGCCCAGTTTGTTTCTCCCTTTCTCTGCCTCTGAGGACCAATCCTTACACTTCATAAAACTGAATTCTGAACATGCCGTGAGTAAATATCACTGTTGTATTCACTCTTTCCCTAAGAGGTCAAGGTTTCTACTGGTCTTTTTCCACCTGGGGTACTTGGGGCCAGAGAGTTCATCCTGCTCTGACCAAGCCATGGCCGGCTTCTGAACCAAGCCATCTGGGTTTAAGGCTAATGACATATTTAAATGCTATTAAAATGTTTGCAACAATTGCTAAGTTCAAGATTTGGATGAGAGCTTTCTGTTTGATTGGTGGCCTAAATATCTTAAACCGCTTTCCTGCCTAGATTTGTTTTAGAACTCAGGTGACCATAAGTCCTGGTTTGCCCAGTAGAGTCCCAGTTTACGCCTGTTAACCTGCTATAATTATTATTAGCTCCCCATTTCACTGTCAGTAGTGTCCCAGTTTGTATGATAAATGATATGATCCTTCTGCTTATATGAATTCTTTGAATTAAGTTTTGTTTCCTTGGGTGTTTTTGTTCTGTGTTTGTGTTGTTTATATTTTCAAAGGGTTATGGTTTGGTTTTTGTTTTTTATCCACTCTGGTTAAGTTTTGAGAAGATTAGAAAATAATAAGACCCTAGTTTTCATCTAAGGAGCCCTGGCGATGCAGTGGTTAAACCGCTTGGCTGATAACCAAATGGTCGGCGGTTTGAACCCACCAGCTGCTCCGCGGGAGAAAGCTATGGTAGTCTGCGTCCGTGAAGACTGTAATCTCTATGGCACGGTCCTACTCTGCGCTATAGGGTTGCTATGAGTCGGAATCAACTCAGCGGCAGTGGGTTTGGTTTGGTGTTTTTGGTTTTCATCTGAATAATCTAGGAGCCATATTAAAACATATATTCCTTGGCCCTACCCTAGGAGATTCTGATTCAGTAAGGATGGACTGTTGTTGTGTGCCATGGGATCAATTCTGACTCATAGCGACCCAGTGTGACAGAGTAGAACTGCCCCATAGGGTTTCCTAGACTGTAGTCTTTACAGGAGCAGATCAATAAGTCTTTTCTCCCACTAAGCACCTGGTGGGTTTGAACGGCTGACCTTTCAGTTGGCAGCCAAGTGCTTAGCCGTTGTACCACCAGGGCTCCTTAAGAATGGCTTGTTAGGTTGTTATTGTTAGGTGCCATCTAGTTGGTGCAACAGAACAAAATACTGCCTGGTCCTGCGCCATCCTCACAATTGCTGTTTGAGCCCATTGTTGCAGCCACTGTGTCAGTCCATCTTACTGAGAGTCTTCCTCTTTTTTGCTGACCCTCTACTTTACCAAGCACGATCTCCTTCTCCAGGTACTGGTCCCTCCTGATAACTTGTCCGAAGTATGTGAGATGAAGTCTCACCATCCTCCCTTTCTAAGGAGCATTCTGGCTGTACTTCTTCCAAGACAGATTTGTTCGTTCTTCTAGAATCCATGGTATTTTCAATATTCTTCGCCAAAACCATAACTCAAAGGCATCAATTCTTCTTCGGTCTTCCTTATTCATTGCCCAACTTTTGCATGTATATGAGGCGATTGAAAACACCATGGCTTGGGTCAAGTGCACCTTAGTCCTTAAGTGACATCTTTGCTTTTCAACACTTTAAAGATGCCTTTTGCAGCAGATTTGCCCAGTGCAATATGTCGTTTGATGTGACTGCTGCTTCCATGGGTGTTGATTATGGATCCAAGTAAAATAAAAGCCTTGACAACTTCAGTCTTTTCTCCAATTATGATGATGTTGCTTATTGGTCCAGTTGTGAGGATTTTTGTCTTCTTTATGTTCAGGTGTAATCCCTACAGAAGGCTGTAGTCTTTGATCTTCAAGAGTAAGTGCTTCAAGTCCTCTTCACAATTCAGCGAACAAGGTTGTGTCATCTGCATATCACAGGTTGTTAATGAATCTTCCTCCAATCCTGATGCTACATTCTTCTTCATATAGTCCAGATTCTCTAGAATCAAGAAGGGGTTAATTAAAAAAAAAAAAAAAACCCTGTTGCCATCAAGTCAATTCCAACTCATAGTGCCCCTATAGGATGGAGTAGAACTGCCTCATAGGATTTCGGAGGGGCTGGTGGATTCAAACTGCCGGCCTTTTGGTTACCAGTCGTAGCCCTTAACCAGTAGGTTAGGACTAGGAATTTATATTTTTAACTAGGTGATTCTTAGGCACCCTAGAGATTGAGAACTTTGGTTTTAAGCACCTGCAAATTCAGCTTAGCTCTTTGAGCCCTAACCTCTGAACTCAGCTACATGCAGCGGGGCATAACTATTCCAGAGTACTCTGATTAGCATTTGGTCAAGCTGACCAGCTGCAGTCTGGCTGAGTGACACTGACACATTTGAATGACTGTTATTTCCCAAGCTAGTTCTGAGAGTTTGTCCTCACTACCTTATCATGCTTGGAAGACAGGTGATCAATCTGGATGAAATTCAGCCAGAAGAATTCTTTCCTAATTCTCCTGACAAACACACAGACATTGCTTCAGCCAGGTGAATTAATTGACCCACCTGAGGAAGCTCTTTTGAGTATATTACAAGGTGAGTGCAGATTGCATAGTGGTTTATTTCCGGAAGGTTGATCCTAGAACAAAAGACAAATCATTGAGTGATTCCGCTCCCCCCTCCCCCTTCCTTCATGCAGCATTGTACGCCATCAAGGACACATGCCATTCAAAAGCCGCTCCGCTTTGCTGACACTCTCAAAGTCGTTCTTTCCTCTCACAGCTGTCGGTGCTTCTGCACTTTATGCATTCCTTCTGGGCACTTGATCCTTGGGTTCCTTCAGGCAGGAGGAGCAGATACCTGTAAAAAAGGAAGCAAGGACTCTTGGCCTCCTGAACAGCAGGGTTTTAGGGCTCACGCTTATTACTGAAGGGCTGTTTACCTTCTCCAGGTCACTTTTATTAGTCTTCCAAGGCACCTGCATTTGAGGGGTCTCAATTTTTGTTTTCCTCACTCTCATCTTCACCACCTCCCTCCACCCCCATCTTATCCCTTCTTCCATACACCATCTCACCTGCTTGGGCTCTGTCAAAGGAAATTAAACTGTGATTTGGTATGCTAAATTACCTGAACTAAAAATTGTAATTTGCAATATTATTAAGTCATCACTGTCATAGATTTAAATTTCTTTCTGTTTAAACCCCAACTCACAGCATCGCTCTTTTTGATTATTACTAAAAGGAAAAAAAGGAAAAAGAAAAGCCCTTGGTTGCTCTGACTTACCATATCTGTCAGGAAAGTTATTTTGTTTCTGAGTGTATACTACAGCTTAGAAAGTTTTTAGGTAAAAACTCCAGATTGCTTTCAAGATGTGTTTGTTCATGTCCAAGGGCGTATGGGAACGTTATGGGGCTTCTTGGGTATCTGGAACACAATTTGGGTCAGGTGCAGGAATTGGAAATTCCACATTTCTACTTCCACAGAGCTCCTGAGCAGATTACAGTCCTGGATGATGGGGACTTTTCTGTGCTGCTGTTTCCATGCTGCTATTCTGAGGCCTTTCAGGAATAGTTGGATATTGCCTGTTAACTGGCAGCATTGAAGGCCTTCACAACAGCCAGAAGCCCAGTCTCCTTTTCCGGCCTATGCTTTGCATTGCATCAACATTTTCTATTAGAGGTAACCCATGAGGATAGGCTAGGTTTGATAAGCCAAATCTCAGTGGCTTAAAACCACAATGCGTGATGTCCATCATGGGTGGGCAGGGGGCTTTGTCCATACCTTCATGGTCACCCTCAACTTGGGACCCAGGCTGACAGAGCAGCCATTGTTTAGAATATTGCCAGTCACCAAGTCAGAAGGAGAAGCATGGCAAAGCATGCACTGGCTTCTAAACTTAGAAGCTGTTGGCTCTTAAACCAGGGAGTGTAACACAGACCCACTCTGTTCACGTCTCATTGACCAAAGCAAGTCATTTCAAATGAGTGGGAAAGTGCAGTCCTACGCAGGCCCAGAAAGATGGAGCCAGCATATTTGTGCAAAGCCTTAGTGATTACTACAAGGGTCCAGTAGGTTCGTAAGTTTAAAATAATGAAGGGAAAGTATCACTATTCAAACAAATTTTATTTACCCAAGAATATTTCATTTGAACTATTCATGACTTAGTGCTTCTTTCTGACACTTCAATAACATTACAAAAGCAAGATACAGACTCTGGTAACTTTTGGGGAATAGCAATGATGAGATCTGATCATAAGTTCTTGAAAACTGGCACCTCCCTCTGTGACTGCCCAGGGCATGGACAAGATGGGGTGTACTCAATAATACATGACTAGGGACCAAGGGGACAGACATATGCTATTCTCTCTGTCTCTGTCTCTCTCTCTTTCATTCAGCAAATCTCCTCCACTGAAGGATAGAGATTTTGCTAGGTAATTGTATAGACTAGAGTAATGGTTCATTCAGGCTCTGGAGTCAGATTTCCTCAGTTTGATCCCAGCTCCATCATTTACTGGCCGCATGACTGGTAAATTGATTACTCTCCTACAGCCTCAGTTGCCTCATCTGTATAATGGATATAGTAATAGTACTGCCTCACAGCATTAATAAACTCCATTTCTAGCTCTTGGCCCAAGGTCAGGCATATAAAATTACTCTATAAATATCCCTAGCATCAGATTGCTGACAATTTTCTTACTCACTTTAATGCTAATACCTACAAATTCTGAAATGTGGGGAAACTAGCTATTTTTCCACAGCTTTGATAAAATATTTCTAATATTTTCCTCTCTTCAAAAGCAATTTTTAGGGCACAGAGCTGCATGAGTCTTCAGTGTTAGAAGGTGTCACCTAATAAGACACTGTTGCTAGTGGGCTTGACCACTCACCTACAGCAAATAATTACATCTGTCTACTCAAAGAAAATGTGTCTTTGCTTTTGTCTCCTTGATGATAGATTGCACTAGCAAAAATTATATAGGCTGGTGAAGATTCTGAACATATTTCAAGGCCAATGTAACTATTAAATATGATGCACATAACCTAATAAGGCACAGATACTCAGAATCAAAATATAACCTGCGGTCACAACATAGGTCAAGGACAAGAACACAGCAAGGCCACAATTACAGCAGAAGCATAACTATATTCCCTGACCTTCTAGAATCAGCTCATCTCCCAGCTTTCTGATTGTGTTTCATATTATGGGATAGGCTGGCCAGTCTGCTAATGGTTAGTCCACTGTGAGCAGTCAAGTTAACAGCATCTTGTCTTTACCCAGGATAGTAAAGTGTATTAGGTTGAATTTACTTCTCTTGTTTTCAGCTCAGTTTGAAGGCCCAACAGAGAGCCTGAAATGTACTGTTACAGTACTTCTGGCTCCACGAATTCTTCTTGGAAGCTATTAATATCATCAAAGACTCCTGAGACAATCATCAAGAAACTTAGAGTGCTGATAACAGTGCTCAAGAAGTAAGATGTGCAAGAGAATGTTAACTATATTTTCCATGACATTCCAAGGCTATTAATAGAAGGAAACAGAGATCACAGAACAACTGCCTGCCCCAAGGAAATTTTACTTCCAATCAAATATTTGAATCAACAATGCAAAGCTAAATATTTTATAACATGGGACAAAGGAGGTCAAATAATCATGGGTATGTTATAGCCACAAAGGATATACCTAGCCACATCTAAGCAGGTCAGAATTTCCCTGGTAAAATAGGGGCCCAAGTTAGATAATAGGCAGCAAGCCATGTGTATTCAGAACCACTCCTCTTTATTTTGTCCTGGGTTTACAGTCCTGACGATGTTTCGATAGTTCCATAACCACCAAATCCTGCTGCTCTTTGACAGGCGGTAAGTCCTATTTATACATGCAATTGTGGCATATGTTTATCTAGTCTGGTCAGTGCTTTCCTCTGAAAGATAAATTTGGAAACTGTATTTAAAAGTCTTTGTAAGATTCAGAAGATAGAATAAAATTCACATCAAATTACATGAATCTAATGATCTGGGTCAAAATGATTTAATTAGTCAATTATATCTGATCTGCCTTATAGCTTCAAAAGTTCAATTTATTACAGAACTCGTATCACAATTCAGTTAGTTACACAGTTAAACAACCGCTCAAAATACCTGAGTTCTAGATCTGCCTCTGATGCATTCTAGAGCAAGCAGCTTTCTCTCTCTTGGCCTAATGTATAAATTACATTATTTAGACTAGAACAGAAGTCAGAAAAACTACAGTCCATGATCCAAACCCAGTCAATGACTTGTTTTTGTAAATAAAGTTTTACTGGGATACAGCCACACCCATTCATTTATTTCGTGTCTGTGGCTGCTTTAACACTACAACAGCAGAGCTGAGTAGTTGCAACAGAGACCTTATGGCTTGCGAGGCCTAGAAGATTTACTATCTGGTTCTTTACAGAAAAAGTTTACTGACTCCTGGACTAGAGGATATCGAAGATATATTTTCTGTTTCCTTATCTGCAAAATGGGAATAAAAATAGTACTTAGCTCATAAGGATTAAATGATGGTCCTTAATACAGTTCCAGAGCCCTGGTGGCATAGTGGTTAAGAGCTAGGCTGCTAACCAAAAGGTCAGCAGTTTGAATCCACCAATTGTCCTTGGAAACCCTATAGGGCAGTTCTACTTTGTCCTGTAGGGTTGCTGTGAGTCGGAATCCACTCGATGGTAATGGTTTGTTTGTTTTTTTAATACAGTTCCTGTCATATAGCAAATGTTAGCTAATATCCGATTGTAAATTAAATGGTGAACAAGATCACTGTCAGAATTCTAGCAATCAGTTTACCGAAAACAAAAAAACAAACCCGTTGTTGCCAAGTCCATTCCAACTCATAGTGACCCTATAGGACAGAGTAGAACTGCCCCATACAGTTTCCAAGGAGCACCTGGTAGATTCAAACTGCTGACCTTTTGGTTAGCAGCCATAACTCTTAACCACTATGCCACCAGGGTTTCCATCAGTTTATCATTACGGGAAAAAGAGTTGCTGCCTCACTGCTCTGCTGAGGAAGATATGCAAGGAGAGGAAAGGATGGTGGGGACTTTTGTGACTCTTGGACAACTGGAGTAACAAAACCCAAAAGATGCAGAAGAAGTGCCGTAAACAAACTGTATTACATTTCAATCATTGTGATAGAGCCTAAGGAATGCTAGAAACTCACATCATCCAATTATCAACTTGATACTCAACTAGGCTTTGAAGGCTAAGCTAGATACGGACAAGCCATGAGGACAGTTGAAGGTATTCAAGGTGGATGGGAAGTGGAATGCCCAAGAGGTACTGAGAGGACAATGAGTAGAAAAATTTGGCTGTGGCAAAATACTTACAATACTGAGTTGTCAGTGACTGAGTTAGGAAGGTTGGTTGGGGCCAGGTTGTGGGGTTTTGAGCACTGGAGCAAAACAATGTGGAAAGTTTCTTATGTACCTTGAGTCCACTGAAGGTTTCTGAACCTGAAAGAATTAGTATTTCTAGAATCTTTTATAATACAGAATGCATTGTAAGCAAAGAAGCAGGAAATTAACTTCATTTTGTAGAGATAAATTTCAGTTTTGTATGCATTGTTGTTACAATTACAAGAATGTTTTATTGTTGTTTATATTTATACTCATTCTCCTTTCTGAAACTTCACTGAAGCCTACTTTACCTAGTGTGTTAAAAATGGAGTGGTAGCTAATGCACAAATGTAAAAATGAATTCTTTGTTTTATTCAATAACTACTTAAAAAGCATCATTTTGCATGTACTTCCAAAAAACGTGTATAACATCTCCAGTTTACTCAACAATATATTTGCCTCTTTTCTCTCCACCTCTGACTTTCATTCTACCCCAGCTGATCTCACATCCTCCCCACATTCCCCTCCAAAGAAATGGAAAAACAAAAAAATACCACTCTGAAAGAAGAAATCAAGAAAGCCAATACACCTGTGCATCCCACCTTATACCATTCACCAAAGAGT
Organism: Trichechus manatus latirostris; assembly: GCF_000243295.1. NCBI lineage: Eukaryota > Metazoa > Chordata > Mammalia > Sirenia > Trichechidae > Trichechus > Trichechus manatus. The sequence continues at coordinate 10,065,982 of NW_004443968.1, read as the reverse complement.
ACACTTTGAGCTCTGGAGTGGCTATGGAATCCCCACCTGGAATGTTAGAATTGACTCATTTAAGGGAAAGGCTAGTTTACTTGTGGAAATACTGCTCCCAAACAGAAAGGTGGTCATTAAGCAAGTCCTCAACCCCAAACCCCTAAACTCCCTCTTGGACCTTGGGCTTATGCAGTAAGAACTCCACAGGCATGAGACAAGGCAGGAGAACATTTTTATTCTGTGAAGGTGGAATCATATCATGGGAGTGCTCTGGAGTCTTTCTTCTCATCTTGTTTTCCACCATCTTAAAAGCAAATAGTTATCTGACAAGAAACGCTCTGTGTTCAGGCTGTGCTTTTGTTACTGGACCTTTGGGAAATGAGCTGAATGAAGCTTTCGTGTTGGTATCAAATTCCTAGACATAATACAGTCAAGAATTACCTCTTGGTGAGAAAATGCAACTGCTTCAGAAATGAACAGTTGGCTAAGATGCTGCAGCGATGGAGCCATTAAGAGACCAGTGTGCCATTTATTAAAATTCTACTAGGATAAAACCAACTCATTGTTCCCATCAACAAACTGGTGCCTCCTCTAGCCTTCCTTGTTTCTGATAATGCCATCACCAGTGCCCTGTCACTCCAGCTCAAAAACCTGATCCTGCCAACAACTTATGTTGTTTCTTCTCCCTACCATCTCTCAACTCATCTCCTTAATTCTCACTGCCACTGCCTTAAATCAGGCCCTCACTGCCTCTTGATAATACTAGCAGTGGCTTACCAACTGTCTCCTCCGCCAGCCTCCTACAATCCAACCCACACATGCTTCCTAAAGCCTCTAGCATATAAGTTCCATGGAGTAGGGACCTTGTTTGTTTGCCTTGTTCACCATTGCATCACTAGGACCAAATATAGTGGCTGGCACATAGTAGGCCCTCAATAAGTATTGGTTGGATGAATGCATCATAAAGAGCAGCCCTAATGTGGTTCCTCCCTCGCTCAAAAACCTTTATGGTCTCCCCCTTTCCCATGACATAAAGACCAACCCTCTCTAGGGTAGCATTCAAGGCACTCCACAGCCTGGGTCACAAGCTGACATTCTGGCATTCGCTCCACCTCCACTCCTTCGTGTGCTGTGTATTCCAACCAAACCAGGCAATGTTACATTTCCAAGACAGGATCCTTTGCCTCCTTTCAGTCTCTGAGCCTTTGCACCTTCTCCCTAGAATGCCTGGAATGTCCTCCAGACCATCTCTGCCAGTCCAAATCCTACCTGTCCCTTAAGAACCAGCTCTAATTCCTCCTCCATGACCTCCATGAAGACTTTTCTGAAAATAATAATAAACAAGCCATTCTCTGAGAGCTTACTACATGCTAGCCTCACATTTTCTTCTCACTAAACCCTATGATGAAGATCTGTTTATCACCAGTTTAAAAATAGGGAAACTAAAACTCAGAGCCATTTTAATGGATTTAACCAAGTTTGCACAGCACAGACACAGCAGGATTTGAACCCAGTGCTAAAGCCCCCGTCCTTGACCCTGCACTCTTTTATCCCCTTATTGAGTCGTGGCAACTCTATGCACAACAGGAATGAAAAGCTGCCTGGTCCTGCATCATCCCCATGATAGTTTGCAGATTGGACTGTTGTGATCCGCAAGGTTTTCACTGGCTGCTTTTCAGAACTAGATTGCCAGGCCTTTCTTCCTAGTCCTTCTTAGTCTGGAAGCTCCACTGAAACCTTTTCAGAATCATAGCAACACACAAGCCTCCACTGACAGACAGTGTAGGCTGTGTACGAGGTGCACTTCCAGGAATGGAAGCTGAATCTCCCTCTTAGAAGGCGAGCACTCTACCACTGAACCATTATACAGTATAAATGCTCCCTGTATTCTGGAAGCACAGTGGCTGCAAACTGGCAGCTATCAACAGCATTTTAAAATAATCTGCAAAAATTAGGAGATCTTCCAGAAAAAAATTGGATTTTGAGCTTTGGGTTTTGAGCTTTCCCCCAAATAGGAAGCTCTGGCAGCAATGGGCTTGGGTTCCCAAATGGCTAGAAGCAGCGGGAGCTGGGTCACGGAGTGTCTTCTCCATGGGGTTTGCACTCTCACTCAGCCTGGTCCATGTAGGCATTTGAGTTTGTGACCCTGAAAGCTCCTGTTGACGCCTGTCATAAAGCATTTTCACATTCTGCCTAATCTCATCTCACCTTCCTGAGGCTGCAAGCTTCCTCCTTTATTTCTGTCTCTTTTTCTGTGTTTTCCCTCCCAGTAGCATGTAATCAGTGCTTGGCACATCATAGACCCTCAGTTATTTTTGTTGTTGTTGTTGAATATGTTTGCAGATGTGCTAATAATAAGTCCAACATGTGATACTTCTCCACATGCAATTTTTTCATAAATTTTAATATAGCCAATTTTAAGTAGTCCCATTTACAGAAAAATAGTAGGCGTGACAAACCTACTAAATAATCCCCTGATATTTTTCTGACATTGGATTACACTAATGTTTTCATTACATTTCCACTTGATATTTGCTTTTGATTGTTTTGCTTTCGTAAATGATACAATCATTTTGCTTTCCCTGTGAAATCTTCCCTGCTTTCACCAGTTAGCTATCGTCCCTGCATTTCTATAACTGTTAGAGAACTTACCAGATAGTATCCTAAGGATTTATTTGCTGGCCTGTTCCCCTATGGGCAAGGGACTGTGTATTATTCATCTTCATACCTCTCTCATTCAGCATACTGCTTGGAAGATAACAGGTGTTCAATACAGTTTCAATGACTGAATTATTGCCTGGTGTACATACACAATTGAGAGAAAGATTATCTATATTGAAATTCCTTTAGTCTGACATGAAGGGACATAGACACTATTTCCTCAAGTTAATCAATGGTATTGATAGCTTAATATAGTATTTTTCTTTATACTTTCTTTCAGTTAAAAGTCTTACTATTTTTTAAGATATTTAATATTAAATTCTTAAATACCAAAGAGGTATGTTGATGTTGAGTTCTTCGCAAAACCAAGAGATTTCAGAAGTTCCTCATTCTTTCTTCTTTTGAAGCAGTTTTTACAGGCAGTAATTGGTTCATTAGCCTGTGATTCTTTTTACCCCTGCCTTCAGAGGCAAGCTAGAAGACCCCGCAGAACCTTGTGTGTTTGATCTCAGACTGTCGGCAGCCATGGTTCCTGGCTCAACTCTGGTTTCATTGACCCGAACAAATGACAGCCATGGTGCTCCTTTTACTTAGTGTCACCAAGCCCAAGAAATGACAAACCAGTAGAAATATTTACAATTAGTAAAAAGACATGCGCTCTCTTTTATTTTCTGCTATTGGGTTATATAGTAAAAGTGCTACAGAGTAATTTCTTCCTAGATGTTCCACTTTCCAGGGGTTTTACCCTAATACTTTAGTGCAAAAGGATGGCAGTTCAAATACACCCAGTGGTGCTGCGAAAGAAAGGTTGGTGATCTCTTTCCATAAAGATTACAGCCAGTAAATCCTATGGAGCTCAGTTCTACTCTGTAACACATGGGATCGCCATGAGTCGGAAATGACTTTAAGGCAATGGATTTGGTTTTTTGCAGCTTTCTTCTTTTTTTTTTTTACTGACACTTAAGATTTCGCCTTAAACTAGGTAGCATATATGATATCATTTAAACACTCTAGAAATAAAATTAAAACTGTTATTTTAAATTTTATTTTAAAATTAAAAATAACATTTATTTCTATGTGCCAGGTACTGGGATGAACATTTGGATTGGCTCATCATATTTAATCCTTAAAAAAAACCCGAAGAAATAGGTATTACCATTAACCCCAATTGTACATATGAAAAAACTGAGATCTAAAAAGTGTTTTAGGTTTCCTAGTTCTGCTTAACAATTACTACAGACTTGGTGGCTTAAAATTACAAAAATTTATTCTTTTACAGTTCTGAAGGCCAAAAGTGTGAAATCAAGGGGCTAGTAGAGCCACACTTTCTCCAAAGCCTCTAGGGGAGAATCCGTCATTGCCTCTTCCAGCCTCTGGTAGTTCCTGAATTCCTTGGCTTGTGGATGCATCACTGCAATCTCGTCCTCCACCTTTTACATCGCTTTCTTCTGTGTCTCTGTGTGTCCTTTTCCATCTCTTATAAGCACTCTCTCATTGGATTTAAGGCCCACCCTAATCCAATATGATCTCTTCTCCAGCCTTACCTGAATTATGATCCTTACCTTAATTACGTCTGCAAAGACTCTATTTTCTAATAAGTTCAAGGTTCCAGGTAAATTTTGAGGAAAGATTTTTCAACCCATGATAGAGAGGTTAAGAAATTCACGCATAGTCACAGCTGGTGAATCACAGAGTGGGATTCCAATGCAAGTCACGCAAACATTTGCCCCTCTGCTATCCCACCATTCGGCTCTTACAGGCAGCTTTGCAGATATTACCCATCCAGGTGTTAGTGAATCTTGCTAGATGAGATTAGTTGCATGGGCTGCTGTTCTTTTAACTATTACTAAAGCATTGGAGGGGAAACTAGACACAAGTTAAATTAATTGTTAAATACAATTACTACCATTAGCAGAGCCTCTCAGAGTAGCTGTCAGGTCTGAGTCCTGGAGCTTGCTTGATTTCCCTTTTATAATCCAGGATTGCTTTCATATTGGACTTTCTACCCAATATGAAATTGAAGTTGAATTTCACACCATAAGAGAACCAGAAGAGAAATGAAGTCATTTCATTTTCTAGAAGCAGGTACAAATGTTTTAATGTTGGAAACCAGATGTCTCTGAACATTTTGTCTCTTACTCTGGTCTAAGAAGGGAAGCACAATTAGAAATACATAAGCCAAAGTTCCATTTTTATACTTCTATTGTGAAGGATCATCATTTCCTTTTTTAAACTTAAGATTTTTATTTACAAGGGTCACTATGTGAGAATGTGTCCAGAAGCCAAGTATTTTCTGTGGAATTTTAAGTTTTAAAAAGACAATAGTAAATAAGACTCTAATGGATGTACTTGTCAAGGTTCTCTCACATTATGCATAGACTAAAGATGAAGAGTGAACACTTCAGGGAGGAAGGAGAGGGTTCTAAGATGCCTAAGCAGGCCCTTGGTCATAGAGGCCATTGCCAGCTTCCCACCAGCTTCCTCTGTCCTCAGTTCTTTCGTGTGGAGTCTCAGCTTTAATTCAGTATGCTGATTTCTCATCCTCATAAAATAACTGGAGTGTTTCTGCATCCTGTGTCCTAACCTCCTCCAGGAAGTCTTCTTTGATTAACCTCACCCACTCCTATGATTCATCACTCCTTTGCTCCAAGTGTTATTGTTGTTCTGTGTCCTCAAGTCAATTCCAATTCAATAGCGATCCTATAGGACAGAGTAGAACTGCCCCATAGAGTTCTGTATGGCTGTAATCTTTACAGGAACAGATCACCAGGTCTTTTCCCCTGCAGAGCAACTAGCGGGTTTGAACCACCCCTTCTGTTAGCACCTGAGTGTTTAACCATTGTGCTACCAGGATCCTTTTGTTACAGGTAACTCCTAAAATTAACTGACTCAGGATTCTCAAGTATTTGAAGATATTTTCATGTAGGGACTGTTCAGCTTCTCAAGGGCACAAAAATCCAGTATCTCTTCAAAAGCCTACTATACTTTGTACACAGTGGGTACTCAGGAAATATGGACTGACTGGCTAAATAAACAGAGGAGGGACCTCTTGGAATGAAGCTCAATGCGCCTTGCATAAAAATGTCTAAGGTATCAGGAATAATGTCGCATTCATATTAAAGTTATGAAATCAGAGTTTCTATCACTTATAACCACACCAGATTTACTCCCAAGTGGCAGCTTGTTCCCTGGGAAAACCTGACTCAGCGTGTTTAAATTATTCCTTTTGAGCCTCTTAACTTCTGAATTTCCTCATTCAGTGGCTTAAACTCAACTTTAATACTGCATGCACTCAAAACATTTGCATTTAATTGCAGCAGTAGTATGTTTTCCTGTTGCCATCTGAAACATATTCATTATCGGTGTCAGGCTTATACTGAGAGAGCTTGGTTATTTATATCTAAGAAATAAAACTCAACAAAGATAACTGAAGGCCTGGTAGTAGATTTTTCTTCGTTTTTATTGTAAGAATATGCAGTCTGTAGATACACAAATTTGAATCCTTGGCAACTCATATTTTCAATGACTGTTTGTCTAGAGATAAATGGATATGTGTAGAGAAAGTTATTTTAAGAATGATAAGTCAACATGAATTTTATTTTTGTAATGTATATATACATATATTGTCAATATGAGTATGATTCAAGAAAATACTGTGTCTGGCAAGTAATCGCTGTAGCACTTCATGTGATAAAGAGATTTGAGTCTTATAAAAATTTATTTTAAATTATATTAAGCCTCATTCCAGATTAAAGAACATTAAGAACCTGTTGTATCTGTATAACTATAGGATTAAAATTAAATTTTGAGAAACCAATGTGCTGGCTGTGCAGTCCCTGGATTATCAGTTTTATTAAGACCAACGCATCTTCCTGTTAGAACACCAAGCCATCGAGGGCACGTGTGGGAAGGTTTAATATCTTTTGTTATTCCAGGATATATTTACATTAATTTAAGAACAAAGTGTTCCCCTAGATCCACCCATTGTTGTTGCAGTCGTGTTGATCAGAACCAGAAGTACGCTTGATACTCTTAGGTGATGCCATGTGAATAAATGTTGATTTCATGAATCCTGTGCCCTGTTGATCAAACCACATTCTTTTCAAATGTGTTTGTGAAACAGTAAAAGTTTCTCTCTTCAAAGGTGGAAGGTTGCTTCCTTGGGATTGATGTGTTTTGAAGATGGATAGTGACCTTTGAAAGGTATTCGTAAATCACTTACAACTGACCTGCAAATACTAAGAGAAATGGATAAATAAGACAAATTTTTGCCAAATTTTAACCCTAATTTTCACCTTAAATACTCAGATCATCAAAGAAGAACTGTTCTATTGGTCTAAATTATTGGGAAACATGCCAATTTTCTTCCTCACTGAATATGCAGATATATTGATGTGAAGCTACCGCTGCTGTTGAAAAGATCACATGTGTTTTAACTAGCGAAAGATGACAGGGTGATCAGAGCCACACCTGGGAATCATCTGTAGACTAAAAGATCAGAATAATGAAACACTATTAAGGATTGGTGGAATGCAATTCTCAAGTATTTATTGAGCTTTGTGTTCTTCACTGGACTGGATGCAATGGAGAGGAGGTCTTTTAAAAAGCACAAGAATAATCACTACCCTCAAGTTATTTCCCACATGATCACAGAAACTCTCTACTGGTCCACAGACATAATGGACACTAATAAGAGTGTAGCAAAACCAAGGTAGAGGTGAATCTTGGCCTACAGACAATCATTAGAATTCAGAAAGGGGAAAGGTGAATGTAGGCTGTAGTAGTCAAGGACAGCTTCTTGCAGGCAATGGGCTTTGAGCTAAGTCTTGAAGAATGGGTAGGAAATCCCTGGGTGGAGGGGAGGCAGGAGGGACAGCGCTTCAAGGTAGGGAGATCATTATAAGCACAGACTGGGAAGCGTGATGTGTGTGCACACAGTGGTTACACGAGACGCTCTTACTAGAATTTGGCTTGATGAGCAAGTAAAAAAGTCAAGCACTTTGCATAAGGTTCGTGTGCTTGACTGTATGTATGTTGGAAGGGAATTTATTTCTTATTCCTTAAGCAGAAGAATGATATAATCAGCAGTATTTAAGAGGAGTTGGAGAGTCCAATCTTGATACAACCACAATGTCAGGATATTGTGTCTAGTCTAGACAGTACATGGGAATTGAGAAGGCATAAAAAGCGAAGTTATTCTACTAAGTCGCTAGGGGCTAAAACATCCTAAATAATCTAGTAAATGAGAGTTATCCAAGACATTTCTGATGTTATCCGTGAGGTAAATTAGCAGAATACACTGTTTTAAGTGTCATTTACCTGCAGTGTGCTAAAAGTACCACTAGATGGTGAACATACATTATTCGTGGCTTTAGATCAGTTGTTTGCTTCTCTTCTGGTAAATGGGGTTTAGCTAATGTTGACAATTCAAGTTCTAATCAAATCAAATTATATTTTTATGTTAGTGAAATATAACTTTATAACGATAGGGTCGCTGTGAGTCAGAATTGACTCGATGGCCACAGGCGGTGGTGAAGTGGTTATTAGGATATAGAGGAAACTAAAATATTACTCAGGGGTGGTTATTTCAAACATATAAGAACCCATGTTCCAAATTGGAGCTATCTAAATAAAACTGCTGCAAGATCTCTCCCCGCCCCCCCTTTTCTTTCCTATTCAGTGCTCATTCAGGAAATTTTCTTACTTAGTATTCAAATAGTCCTTTCAGCCACAAGCATCTTTGATAATAAATGACATCAAACTATTTGGGTGCTTTGAGATTTGGAAATCATACTACATTCTAATATCTGAGCTGACTGCTCTGGGGTAGAGCCTATTTCTTCTACTTAGCAGTCGCCCGATTATGTTAGATAACACTGTTATCTATCTGGTAGTGCTTCTGCTACTAGTAGGCAGCCCAAAGAGAAATATATCTTACTTGCACTATCTCCCTCACAGTGTTTTACCTGACCATTAGCGTCACGAAAGCAGGGTCCATGTCTGTTTGGCTTAGCACTCTATGCCAGAAAAATAATAGACTGCCCCTTCCACACGGTTTCAGTAAGTCAGGCACAACTGCATAGTATTTTTGTCGATCAGGCAATCACAGCTTATCTCGATTACCTTCTGAGAATAACTCAAAAGAAGTTCACACAAAGATGTTTATGTATTCTTTGTTTCTTGCAATCTTGCATTTAAAATACACAGGTGTGTGTGTGTGTGTGTGTGTTTAAGAGGCTGGCACTTTGGTATTAACCTTTCTAGATTAATTCAACAAGATTATGATTTTGGTTATGCTAAATTCTCAGGGTTAACCTGGATTTATATTGCTTGTTTATCTATATAAACATGGGAACACAACTTACAATGGGACAGAATATTTGGATTTAGGACTGTGCTGTCATAGTGGTATTAAAAGTGGTAGTGGTGCTGGTAGTGATTTATTGAGTACTTTTTATATATTATCGAATCTTTCTAATAACTGGGTATTATTAATCATGCTTTGTAGAGCAAGAAGCTGAGGCTCAGAGGGGATAAGGAATGTACACCATGACATGTAGTTAGCAAACCAAGGTCCAAATCCAGAGTTGTTTGGCCGTATAACCTGTGTACTTTGTTGACTTGGAAATCCAGCCAAAGCAGTAAAATAGAAACATATTTATTTAAACATACTTTGGGGGTTCAATACTTAGGTGTAATGCAGAAATGATATTAACAATCTTTCAGGGTAGCAATTTTGGTGGAAATTACCACTTAATAAGAAAAATTCTAGTCTATCAGTAGTTGGGAAATTATTTATAATAACTTTCCTCTGTTGTAAAATATTCAACTAATTTGACCATTTCTATAGCCAAAGTGGAGCCCTGATAGTGCAGTGGCTTAAGAGCTTGGCTGCTAACCAAAAGGTCAGCAGTTCGAATCTACCAGCCGCTCCTCTGAAACCCTATTGGGAAGTTTTACTCTGTCCTATAGGGTCGCTATGAGTTGTAATCGACTCGATGGCATTGGGTTTGTTTTTTTTTTTTTATTTACAGCCAAAGTAAAAACTATCCACTTGTCTAAGTAACATATATTATGTAATAAATAATCCTGTAAATCAAAATGAATAGCACTTAATTCAAAATATAATGTAGACAGCTACTTGGTTAGAAGTGTTAAAAACTGACACTATGGAGTCTCAACAGCTAGTAGTCTGAATCTCTAAATATTCTTGAAAATACTTGGAAAAGAAAACGTAACCTGGCAACCTGATGTAACCTGGCAAGCAGTGGGCACCTACATATCCTCCTGGTGGGAATGTAAACTGGTACAATCTCTCTTGGAAGGCGATCTGGCAGTATGCATCAAAATTACTAAAACACAAATCCTTTGGCCACACAATCATACTTCTGGAAGTTTTTCCTATAGATACACTCATACATATGTGAAATATAATTTATACAAGGTATTCTTTCCTTCTATTTTTTTGTAATAGCAAAAAGTTGTGAAAGAACCTAAATATACATTAAGTGAAAACTGATTAAGTAAATCATGATACATTCATACAATGAACTACTATGCAGCTATGAGAATGAGGGAGCTTTTAAAGCAATCTCCAAGATATACAGTGTATGTATATATATGACAATGTTTATAATATGCTACTATTTGTGCCTTAAGAAAAGGGAAAAGTAAAGAAAATAATATACACACACATTTAAGCACATTTATAGTTGCTTGACTTTGCATAGAATAATATCTGGAAGAATATGTAAGAAATTGGTGACATTCGTGACTTCCAAGGAGGGGAACAAGTTTTTTGAGAGCTGGGGAGTAGAAGGGAGATATTTTCCTACCAGTTTGAACAAGTATTACCTATAAAAACTTTTAAAATCATGCATACCCTTCAAACTCCACATTTCATATTCTGTGACTGCAGCATAAGAGATACACCAAAGATGTACGTACAAAGATGTTTTTTGCATCAGTATTTACAATGATAAAATACAAGGGGGAGGGGAGAATAAAATGTTCAGCATTTGGAAATTAAAAGCAAGAAATATGTGCATATGTGTGCATGATACACATCTCCTTTGCAAAGTGCAGCAGATTTATAGGGTTAATATCAAAGTAGAGTCGACCTTAATGATTTGGATGGTGTCATGGATTGAACTGTGTCCCCCAGAAATATCTGTCAACTTGGCTAGGTCATGACTCCCAGTATTGTATGATTGTCTACCTTTTGTCATCTGATGTGATTTCCCTAAGTGTTGTATATTCTATCACTATGATGTAATAAGATGGATTAGTGGCAGTTATATTGATGAGATCTACAAGGTTAGATAGTGTCTTAAGCCAATCTCTTTTGAGATATAAAAGAGAGAAGCGAGCACAGAGACATGGGGACCTCATACCACCAAGAAA
>NW_004443968.1:10008977-10053496 GCF_000243295.1 Trichechus manatus latirostris | reverse complement strand
CACTGCTCACTTCTGTCTTTTATATCTCAAGAGATTGCCTCAGGACACAATCCAGTCTTGTAGATCCAGTCTTGCCTTACTAACACAACTACCACCCATCCTCCCTCATTAACATCATAGAGGCAGGTTTACAACATACAGGAAAATCACACAGTACCAGGAATCATGGCCTAGCCAAATGGCATCACATTCATTGTCAAAAAGAACATTTCAAGGTCTGTCCTGAAGTACAACACGGTCAGTGATAGGATAATATCCATACACCTACAAGGAAAACCAGTTAGTAAGACTATTATTCAAATTTATGCACCAACCACTAAGGCCGAAAATGAAAAAATTAAAGATTTTTAACAACTTTGGTGGTCTGAAATTGATCAAACATGTAATCAAGATGCATTGACTAGTGATTGGAATGCAAAAGTTGGAAACGAAGAAGGATTGGTCGTTGGAAAAATATGGCCTCAGTGACAGAAAACATAGCAGGAGATCGCGTGATAGAATTTTGCAAGACCAACAACTTCTTCATTGCAAATACCTTTTTTCAACAACATAAACGGTGACTATGCACATGGACCTCACTGGATGGAGTACATAGGAATCAGGTTGACTACATCTGTGGAAAGAGATTATGGAGAAGCTCAATATCATCAGTCAAAACAAGGCCAGGGGCCGACTGCAGAACAGACCATCAATTGGTTATATGCAGGTTCATGCTGAAACTGAAGAAAATTAAAATAAATCCATGAGAGCCAAAGTACAATCTTAGGTATATCTCACCTGAATTTAGAGACCATCTCAAGAATACATTTGATGCATTTAACACTAATGACCAAAGACCAGACGAGTTGTGGCATGACATCAAGGATATCATACATGAAGAAAGCAAGAGGTCATTAAAAAGGTAGGAAAGAAAGAAAAGACCAAAATGGATGTCAGAAGAGACTCTGAAACTTGCTGTTGAACATCAAGTAGCTAAAGCGAATGGAAGAACTGATGACGTAAAAGAGCTGAACAGAATATTTCAAAGGGTGGCTCGAGAAGGCAAAATAAAGTATTATAATGAAATGTGCAAAGACCTGGAGTTAGAAAACCAAAAGAGAAGAACACACTCAGCATTTCTCAAGCTGAAAGAACTGAAGAAAAAATTCATGCCTCGAGCTGCAATATTGAAGGATTCTACAGGGAAAATATTGAACAGTGCAGGAAGCATCAAAAGAAGATGGAAGGAATACATAGAGTCACTGTACCAAAAAGAATTGATCGATGTTCAACCATTTCAGGAGGTAATATATGATCAAGAACTGGTGATATTGAAGGAAGAAGTCCAAGCTGCACCAAAGGCATTGGTAAAAAACAAAGCTCCAAGAATTGATGGAATACCAATTGAGATGTTTCAACAAACAGATGCAGCGCTGGAGGTGCTCATTCATCTATGTCAAGAAATTGGGAAGACAGCTACCTGGCCAAACGACTACAAGAGATCCATATTCAGGGCCATTCCAAAGCAAGGTGATCCAACAGAATCTGGAATTTATCAAGCAATATCATTAATGTCACACACAAATAAAATTTTTCTGTAGATAATTAAAAAGCTGCTGCAGCAGTACATCAACAGGGAACTGCCAGAAATTCAAACCAGATTCAGAAAAGGATATGGAATGAGAGATATCGTTGCTGATGTCAGATGGATCTTGGCTGAAGGCAGAGAATATCAGAAAGATGTTTACTTGTGTTTTATTGACTATGCAAAGGCATTCAACTGTGTGGATCATAACAAATTATGGATAACATTTGGAAGAATGTGAATTCCAGAACACTTAATTGCGCTCATGAGGAACATGTACATAGACCAAGAGGCAGTCACTTGAACAGAACAGGGTGATACCAGGTTTAAAATCAAGAAAAGTGTGCATCAGGGTTATATCCTTTCGCCATTCTTATTCAGTCTGTATGCTGAGCAAATAATCTGAAAAGCTGGACTATATGAAGAAGAACTGATCATCAGGATTGGAGGAAGACTCATTAACAACCTGAGTTATGCAGATGACACAAACTTGCTTGCTCAAAGTGAAGAGGACTTGAAGCACTTACTGATGAAGATCAAAGATCACAGCCTTCAGCATGGATTACACGTCAACATAAAGAAAACAAAGATCTTCGCAACTGGACCAATAAGCAACATCATGATAAACGGAGAAAATAATTGAAGTGGTCAGGGATTTCATTTTACTTGGATCAACAATTAACGTCCATGGAATCAGCTGTCAAGAAATCAAATGACGTATTAAACTGGACAAATCTGCTGCAAACGACCTCTTTAAAGTCTTAAAAAGCAAAGACGTCACTTTGAGGACTAAGGTGCACCTGACCGAAGCCATGATATTTTTAATTGCCGCGTATGAGTGCAAAATCTGGACAATGAATAAGGAAGACCAAAGAAGAATTGATGCCTTTGAATTATGGTGTTGGTGAAGAATATTGATTACATCATGGACTGCCAGAAGAGTGAACAAATCTGTCTTGGATGAAGTACAGCCAGAATGCTCCTTAGAAGCAAGGATGGTGAGACTTTGGCTCACGTACTTTGGACATGTTATCAGGAAGGACCACTCGCTGGAGAAGGACATCATGTTTAGTAAATTAGAGGGTCATCAAAAAAGAGGAAGACCCTCAACAAGATGAACTGACATAGTGGCTGCAACAATGGTCTCAAGCATAGCAACTATCATGGGGATGGCGCAGGACTGGGCAGTGTTTTGTTCTGTGGTACATAGGGTTGCTATGAGTTGGAACTGACTTGACGACACCTATGAACAACATTATCGGGCTAGAGATCAATCCTGTCTTGTTCATTGAATCCAAAGCATCTGATGCTGTGCTAGACACAAAATATTAAAAAAATTAATAATTACAGAAAGATTAATAAATAGAAAAGAGACTGGAAATATATGCCCTAAAATGTTAACAATGTTTACCAAAGATTTTTACTTTCTTCTATGCTTGTTTTTATTTCCACGCTTTCCATGAGAAACATGTACTATTTTTATGACTGGAAAAAAGTACAAAAGTGTTATAAGACTGAATCCTAAAAAAAAATGAAAGAAAAATCATATTTTTCATACTATAGCTACCTGTAGTGGGATGAACAGCTATTTTAATGAGTACTAATGAGTATCTAGGGAGCTCCAGTGATGCACTGTTTAAACGCTAGGCTGCTAACTGAAAGGTCAGGGGGTTTGAACCCACCAGCCACTCAATGGGAGAAAGATATGGCAATCTGCTTCCGTAAAGATTACAGCCTTGGAAAGCCTATGGGGCAGTCCTAGCCTGTCCTAAGAGGTTGCTATGAGTTAGAATCAACTTGATGGCAATGGGTTTGGTTTTTTTGTTTGCTTGTTTTTTAGTGAGTCTTTGCATTTGATCAGCAGCACTTACAGAAATTATGGCAAGGATGGTAGTGGTTATATAAGTGGCAGCTTGTACATTTAGTCAATATTGGAGGTATGTGGGGGGATAAGTTGAATGCTAATTACAGTATCACTCCACACGTATGAGGCATCACAGAACTAGGATTGGAGTTATTCAATTGAGCAGACTTACGTAAACATTGAGATCTTTTCTGTAACATTAGACTTGGTTTTTGTTTTTTCCCAGTTTTTGACAGATCTAGGTCTGGTCCCCACAGACACTTATACACTCTGTGATCTTTGCAAAGCTATTTCACCACTCTAAGATCACATTTCTTCATCTGCAATATGGGACGAATAGTATATGGTCTTTGCAGGGTTGCTACAGCAATGCATTTCTAATGCAAGTGAAGAGCTCAGCACAGTACCTGACACATAGAAGATTCTCAAGAGGCAGCTTCTGTCTGCCTCGCTCCCCTTCTCTCACATCCATCACCGAGCGTGAATGAAGGATCAAATGTTGGTTTAGAAATGAGGAAAGGCCTATTTTTTTTTTAATCAGACATTTTTCTTAATCTTACTAACACTCCTTTAAGATGAGGAGCATCCCATTTTATTGATGTGTAGGGAGGGAGTATTGCCCCAGGATCTGTGACCATCATAAGACCCCAGTGATTAGCACCTACGATGTGATGAAACAAAATACACCCACACCCCACACCGGGTCTGTGACCTCTAGAATTTTGTTTTAAGGAAAGAAGATAGAAATTCTCTATCAACTGTGTAGCTGTGCCTGAGGACGCTGGAGAACTTTTTGCATTAGTATGGGTTTTGGATGTTCGCCTAAAGCCACGAACCTTTTGATGTCCACCTTCTAGCCTTGAGAAATTCCTCATCACTCATATGATTCCTGCAAATAAGATAAGGCAGAGCTTTTAATGGAAAATTCTCTGCTCTCTGACTTCAACTGCATTTATATATATACACACAAATATATAATATATGTAAAAACCGAAACCCAAACCTGTTGCTGTTGAGTCAATTCTGACTCATAGCGACCCTATAGGACAGAATAGAACTGCCCCATAGAGTTTCCAAGGAGCGCCTGGTGGATTCGAACTGCTGACCATATATAAAATATGTATGTGTATATATATATATATATATAATATACTAATTTTACAAAATTGTTTTCCAAAATGTGTTCCAAGTAATTTTTAATGTTCTCTAAGAACATAACCAGCTTACTTAAGTGATAAAGTAGATGTAAATGATCAAATTTGTCATATTAGGGATAGATAAAACTACTCTATAGATAATTAAGCAAAATTCAATTTTAAATTTAAACATTATAGGCATAAAATTTTAGCATATGAAAACTATTTGATAAAAAAAATTTTTATACCTGGATCATTGGACTAATTTTTTAAACAACTAAAAAGTCCATAAAATTTCTTAATCAAGCTAATGGAGTACTGAGAATACGCCAACTTTGAGTGGAATGAGAATTTTATTCTGGCAGAATAAAATCGCAGTAAAAGAACATTGACTGCCAACAAATCCTTTATGTAAGCTGATAATATTGCCTTTTAATATTTTGTAAAGCCACGTTTCTTAAATGTAGTCCCCGAGGACTCATTTCTCCACTGTACCAGTGAAACTCACAGAGATGTTTGCCACTAGGTGGCTGTCCCACAGGATGACCTTCCATTGGTATCTGGATCACTGACTACATTTTTTTTTTTTTATTATTGTAGTTTATGTGAAAGTTTACAATTCAAGTTAGTCTCTCATACAAAAATTTATACACATACCGTTATGTGACCCTAATTGTTCTCCCTGTACTGTAACAGCACACTCCTCCTTTTCACCCCTGATTTCCCGTGTCCATTCAACCAGCTTCTGACCCTCTCTGCCTTTTCATCTCACCTCCTGACAGAAGCTGCCCATTTAGTCTCATGCATCTACTTGAGCTAAGAAGCACACTCTTCACGAGTATCATTTTATGTCACTGACTACATTTTTAATTGAATATTGACCATTACCTCTGCTAAGTTAAAAGAATAAATAAATACCCATTTACTAAATGAGTCTCAGAAATAGAAAGGAAAACAGAGTGCAGAAGTTAGAAGGAGGGTTTTGCATTTGGACTAACGAAGTGAATAATAAAATTTCTTTTCACTACCAGGTGTGGGCAGGAGGAAGGGGCAAAGGAGGACTCAGTGCTTAGGGGATAGTGAGCTTCTGTTAAGAGTGATGGAAAAATACGGAATAAAGATATGGTCGAACAACATGATGAACATAATGAATATCATTTAACTATACATGTGAAGATTGTTGAAATGCAAAAAAAAATCCTTCTTTTAAATGTCTATTATAACGCTGCCTTTGTTTCCCCCAGCTTTCTGTCGGAGAATAATTCTTCTATTTGTATTTCTGCAGAGCAGCAGTTTGGCTCAGATAAAATATCTAATTCATAATACTGGTAGATGTGCCAAAAAGTCATACAAACCAGAAGGTTCAAAATAATTTCTATCAACTCTGCACAGTGTGTTTGAGGAAGAGCAGATTGTTGTAACTTTCACGCTTACAATCAGGGCGCATTCATAAACAGAAGCATTTAAACATTTGTGTGTATCTGGTATCACAGAAACATCGACAGTCAGGTAGGAAAGTCAAAATGTATTGTAATCTATCTTCTAACACTCAATGATCATTATAACAACAAGAATAATAGTAGCTATATTAAATTAGTAATTAAATTTTGTGAGCTTACTATGTAACAGGCAGTGGGCTAAGCACTTTACAAGTTTAGGATTAATATAACCATTTTAGACTCAGAACCATTTTAAACTCCTCCAGGTGTGTAGTTATTTATTAAGTTCTGAAAGAAAATATACCAAAAATGATTTTCTTTGTTCTCCTGAAATATAAACCCCAAGAAAATAACTGGAAGTAAGATCACTCTCACCTTCAGTGGCACTATTTTCCAATTCCTTCCTATCGTTATTTTCCATCTTACATTTTTAAGAGAGGTACTTGATTTTATGGTGGTCAGGTTCTTCTGGAATTATTATGTGTGTGTGTGTGTGTGTGTTTCTTTTGCTGGAGTTGCTAACATTAACTGTGATTCAGAACTCTAAGTGTTTATTACTTCATTATGTTTGTTAGTTGCCGTCCACTCGGCTCTGACTCATGGCAACTTTATGTGTAACAGAAACACTGCCTGGTTCTGAGCCATCTTTACAATCATTGGCATGTTTAAGTTCACTTTTATGGCTATTGTGTCAATCCATCTCATTGAGGGTCTCCCTCATTTTTGCTGACCCTCTACTTTACCAAACATGATGTCCTTTTGATTGATGCCCTTTCTTGATGATGTATCCAAAGTAAATGAGCCAAAGTCTCATAATACTTCATTATAACCCACTGCCGTGGAGTCAATTCAGACTTATAGTGACCCTATAGAGGTTCCCAAATTAAGACAAGTATCTATTTCCAATTTCCTTCTAAAACATTTGGGGGTGGAAGGGGAGCAGGAAGGAATGAGTGTCAGAGGATGTGATAAGAGCAAATTACAGACAGCGAGCAGAGGGACTTTCATGAGATAAGCAGTGAGCTCCTCTTCCCACGAGGTATGGATTTACAACTTGTCTGTGGGTCGCCACCTGTGGGCAGGGCCTTCTCTGTCAATAACTCTTCCAGGTTTACTTAAAAAAAATAGCTCCTCTTCCTTATTATTTGATGATGGAATCTCTATCATAAACAGGACCGGGATAAAAGGCCCATTCAGAGCACAGACTTGAGAGATATTTAGATGAGGAGTCAGGGCAAGGATAACATGCTCTCCTAAAACTAGAGCAGCCCGTGGAGGCATGATGGGTAACCTTTTTTTTCCCCTTTAATATGACCAGTTGTCGAAGTCAACAAAGAAGTCCTTCATGGCAGCAGCAAATAATTCCCTGCTAACCCATTGCCAGTCGAGTCGATTCCAACAAAATAAATCTGGTGGGGGCCGTTCACCTACTTAAGAGATTGATTTTCTGCTGCCATGCCAACATAATGAAATAAATTTAAATTACCTGTGGGCTCAAATATAACGATTGTGAGTATGGCGCAAGATCAGATAGTGTTTCATTCTGTTGTATATAGGGTCTCTATGAGTTGGAACTGACTCCATGGTACTTAACAACAACAACAAATCAATGGCCAACCCTAGTGTAGGAATTTGAGACATTTATTCAGATTGGTTCCCATATTTTTCTTGCCCTTTCCCACACCTTCCCCAAAAGTAAATGGGAAGACTGTATCTACAAAACTAACACAACAACAGTATTGCCATTAGCTAAACAAAGTGGGCCTTTGGTATTTTCTTCCAGGTTGACCTCAGAAAGAGCCTTTTTTAGAGATTTAGTCTTCAGTAAGGAAGAGGCTTTAAGGGATAGGCCCACCCCATATATTAGCAGCATCCCATAGAGCACTAAGTTGTTATTCAGGTATGTGCTACATATGGCATCAATAAAGATGGCCTAGTTCCCTCCAAATTCTCTAGGCCCTAGTACCGGTATCACCTCTGGTTTATTGAATATCATTGAAGAGCCCTATTATCTTCTAAGGGAGGTATTAGAGTTCTCAGTCTTGTCCTTGATTTCCTACATCATGTCAATGTGTGAAAATGGTGGATGACAATATATTCTGCAGTCTTTAAGGAAGCTTAAAAGGGAGAAAAGCTCAAAATGGTGAAGCAAACTTTTTTTCCTAACGCTAATTTCCCTTGTTTGGTGGATTCAAGTCAGACCATTAACACGATTTCGACATTGCTTCTTTCCTATTTGTTCTTAAGACTTTTCCCTAGCCACAGACATCATGCTCTCAGAAGACTGAAAAGTTTCAGCAAACAAACAGATGATGGAAATTGAACAGCAATAAAACTGTTGTTGGCTTCACATAAAAAATATTATCCAGTATTTAAATGGCAGTTATTTCCAGAAACTCGGCAATTGTAACCATACAAATGATGAAATTGATTCCAGTCACAGTCCATCTTTGTTTGGAAAGGAAATACCAGTAGTGTTTGAAAAATGGATTATTAAAGACCTTGGTTTGCTGAAGGTGGCTCATATGTTCTATTTGCTAACACAGCATCTTATTGGGAAAAAAAAAATAAGTGCAGCTTTTTCCTACCCCAGATTATTTTCACTACAGATCTTTAGAGCAGGAAATAAAAAACAGCTAATGGTTCATGGGGCATGTGGAATTAGTTTAAGCAAAGCCGAACCCTGGTCCTGCTGACCGCCTCCTCTTTCCTGTGCTATTTTGTCTATGCCGGTCTCAGAATATGTCAACAAATCTCTTTTAAGCTCAGATGGGGAGAAAGGATGGTGATTCTCTCTCTTTCTATGAGGGAGTAATTTACAACAGATGTGCTTTTTTAGAAAGGTACAAGTTTGTCTTGTAAAATATTTGTAAAGAAAAATAGCCTCCGGATTTCACAAAGTAATCCTTACTTGGTTTTGGAGATGTCACAAAGAGCATTGTTTTTATAATACTAATATGATTCTTTTCTCACACAATTTGATTATACCTCAAGGTTAGTTTTGGGGAGAACCAAGTTTAAATAGCTAAAACAACGTTGTGAAAAAATATCATATGTGACTCAACTGCTTTTTGACAGTGACCTAAAAGAAGCCCAATTCCAGTCATAAGACATGGCTTAAAGCCTCTGGAATTCTTTTTACTAGTAATGAGATCTTAGCTTCTCTAAGCCTCAGTTTCCTGATCTGTAAAATTGGGAGACTGCCTGCCCTGCCATCTCAGGTATTAGTGGGAAGATCAATTGAGGATGCTTTATAAACTATAAAGTTCTTTACAAAGGTCAATGATTTTTTCATAAATCTGTTGAAGAAAACAATCTTTAAGGGTCCCACACCTTCATGGATATGACCTTTTGCATATATAATAAAGGGAATCTTTCTTTGATTAAAAACTGCACTAAGTAAATTGGCAAGGAAGTTTGTATTTAAGATTAAATAATGAACACTGGCCCTGATTAAGTCATGAGTCTGAAGAACTTATTTCCAAGTCTAATAGGAAGTTTTACCTGCAAGAGCACTAACAGATAAAGTCACGTGATAAAAGGCATGTGCCTTGTGGAGAACATACAACTTTCAGTGGGCAGGGAACGCTGCACAGATGAACTTTCTGCTTAGATCACCATTTTTCAAATCTTGTATCTCAAAGCAGAACAAATGCAACTGGAAGCACCAAAGGAGAGAGAGCATAT
This sequence comes from Trichechus manatus latirostris, assembly GCF_000243295.1. Taxonomy (NCBI): domain Eukaryota; kingdom Metazoa; phylum Chordata; class Mammalia; order Sirenia; family Trichechidae; genus Trichechus; species Trichechus manatus. Next base: position 10,043,806 of record NW_004443968.1, on the reverse strand, counting down.
ATTGGGGTAGATGTTTGAGGCCTGACTTAGGCAACTGGTCTTCAGTTTTCTCATGCAGAGAATGAGAATAATAATACCGATCATCCTTACGTGATTGTTGTTAGGGTTGTATGAGATGCTATATATAACAAAGAAGTTATACAAACATAAGTTAATATTCTTGAGCTAAATTATAAAGAAGAAAATTCAATCTTCTTTAATTAAAATTTAGTAAGATTTAACATTTAACTTTTGTAATATTTCCTTTTTCAGTCTTCTCAAATGTTAACACTAATTTTTCCAGTTACTGTCAAGTCAGTTCCAACTCATGGCGACCCATGTGTATCACACTAGAAAGAATTATGCTCCATAGGGTTTTCAATGGCTGATTTTTTGGAAGTAGAGCACCAGGCCTTTGTTCGGAAGTGCCTCTAGTGGACTCAAACCTCCAACCTTTAGGTTAGCAGCCAAGCGTGTTAACCATGTGTTAACACCGAGAAACTCCTAATGACATTAATAACTAATATTTAGTGGGCACTTTATGTGTTCCAGATATTTATTATAAATGTTTCAAATGGACTAAACTAATTTAATTTTGTAACCATCACTGAGATAACCCCCCTCAAAAAAAAACCCATTGCTGTCGAGTCGATTCCTATGCTACTCATAGCAACCCTATAGGACAGAGTAGAACTGCTCCATAGGGTTTCCAAGGAGCAGCTGGTGGATTTGAACTGCTGACCTTCTGGTTAGCAGTTGAGCCATTATTATCCCCATTTGATAGACGAAGAAGTTAAGTAAATTGCTCAAAAGCATATAACTAAGGAAATGTTGGCAGTGGAATTTTACCCATGCTTACTACCAGTTAGATAGAAATCTAATCTTCTAAATAAGATTATGGTCAACTAGAATTATAAAGTATTCTCTGCCTGCCCTCTCCAGCTCTGCATTTGAACTTCAACTGTATTTGAAAGTGAAATAAACAATTGCAAGAGAGGTTTTCTTAAAAAACACACATAACTTTTTCATTAGAAGTTGGAATAAAGAAAAAAAAGCACAATATTTGTTACTTGAATTCATAAATAAACTTGGTGCTTCTGTTTGGTGTTTTTAACTTCAACTACTGAACCCATAAGAAAAGGAAGAGAATATTACTGACAATTTTTGGAATAAGCCTTCAAATGACTCTAGGGTCAGAGGCTGTTCCATCTGTAAAATGGCTAAATAGTAACTAGAAGGGATTTTAGGGTACACCTTATTTAACTGTTTCTTTTTTTTAATGAGGTCTAAGGATAGGCAATGATTTGTCCAAAGCCACTTTAATTCCTGAGTGGGTTTTCATAATTTGAAAACCTTTCCACAGTCTGTTGGTTTTGACTTTACAGAAAGCCCTGTGAGGAATACAAATTCTTATCTCAACACTTGGATTGTATTGTCTGGTGAAAGTCATCTTTGTCACTTATTTTCCTCTCTGGCTTCCTGGGAACAGCGACCTCATAGCTTTTGTTTGGGCTTCTCTCAAGGTTAGCCTGGAGCTAGGCCTCTTTGGCCCTTTCATGTAGAGTCCATCTGAAGCAGAACTTCTCCTGAGACAAAGGCCTGAGGTGGAGTAATCCACAAGGCCACTCTCTGGAAAGTGTACTTCCTGCCTGCTGGCAAGGAGATTGAGTCAAAGGTTTTGATACTGATATGCGGTCCTAATCTTTTAAGAGCTGTCTAGTGCTTGCAGGTCAGTTAAGGGGGGTTTCTTAAATCATTAGGACTAGGAGATTTGTAACTCCCTTAGGGTCTACACGTGATGAGTCTGAGTAGCAAAAAAAAAAAAAATGGCTCCAGGTTATTCCCACTCCTGACAGCAGGTACACCTGCCTGGCTGAGTGCCTTCTGTAAGGTTTATTTACATGGAAATTAAATATTTTCCTACAGCTTTTTACAAATAATAATATTATGTATATTTCATTAGAAGTTAACATGGTTAGGAAGTTTTGGTTTTACCTTGGCTTTATGTCATTTTTGTTTCTGGTTGAAGACAGTTTCCTTCTCTTCTTCATATCGGTGGCATCACTGGGGAGATGCAGGGTGTGCAGACCCCACCCCCTCATACTCTTAGAGGGAGTGACACCAAACGGACCCCAGAGTCCGAGCAGCAGTTGTGATGGCGGCAGTAGCAGCAGCAGCAGCCGTCGGGCTGGCGCTGCAGGGAGAGGGGCTGCCAAGGCAATGGTGTCACTAGGATTGGTAACACGTCACCCTCCACCACCACCCGCCAGTCATGGTGCGGGAGGGTGGGCCACGGTGCCCGCCATCAGGCATAGAGGAGGATCTCCACCTTGGCCAGTGGGTGATGGGAGGAGCTGTGGGGAGCTTACTAAGATGCCTATTGTTTACACTGCCTAGCCCCAGGAACTTTTTTCTCCAAATCCCTGTTGCTTCACAATCACCTTTAAAGTTACATGCAAATGTATAGCGTTAAACCAACAGGGGCTGGGTACGACTAAATGCTATTACAAATTATATGATAGAAAATGAGCACTGAAAAGCATAGGGCTAAGTTGCAATAGAAGAAGCAAAAAATTAGGACCAGGTAGATGTTCATTCTGCAAAAAAACTTGTGTCAAGTCTGCAGAAGGGAGATAAATAACATCTTCTCAATGTAACATTATAAAGAATCTACCATCATTTTCTAAAATGGAATCTGACAAGTTAACACTAAGTCATCTGGAGCGAAACTAAACATGCATAAAAGGTTTCATATATTTGAGGTTCTTTCTAATATGTCAAAATTTTGTGTTTAATATAAGCAAATAAAAGAATTAAAAAATGTAGATTCTTTATCAGAAGAAATTGTATCCATAATTTTATTACTACTACTGCTACTACTACTAATAATACTAGACAGTTTGTTTGTACCAGGCATTGTAGTAGGAATTTTGCATGTATTGTCTTGTTTAATTTAGTCTTCCTTAAACCAGCTCACTTCCATTCAGTAGCTTCCGACTTATAGCAACCCTATAGGACAGAGTAGAACTGCCCTGTAGGGTTTCCAAGGCTACAAATCTTTACGGAAGCAGACTGCCACATCTTTCTCCTGCGGAGCAGCTGGTGGAGTCAAACTGCCGACCTTGCTGTTAGCAGCCTAGCTAGTCTTCCTTACAATCCTGAAATGCAGATGTTTTTGAGAACTCTTTCATTTTTTAAGAGAAAAAAACACTGTCTTGTTAAGTGGTGTCCATCTGTCCTCTTAAGTATTTTCTTAGAATCCTTTAGTCTCTCAAAGGAGGGTTCCCATTTTTAAGGCCCATTATCAGAAAAAGGGTCAAGGCACCAAGTAAACAAGATAAGATCTGATATACTAAGAACAGAGTAAGACACTTGGACAAGATTCAGTAGCCAAGGAACTCTCTGAGTTGCCAAGCTGCTCTCTGTGAGAATTTTTCAGTATTCTAGATTCTGGGCTGAAACTTAGTTTTCTATGGCTGAAAAAGAAGGCATAGTGGCACACAAAAAACATTGGATCACTTCTCTGTGTGCCTTTATCTAACCTATACCTCATACCTAATACATTTTCCACAAGTTAGAAGTATCGATCTGAGAGGAAGTCTGTTTTAAAGGACATTTCACTACATGAACTAAAGACAGCTGTGCACCCAAACCTTCTTAGCATAGAAAATAAATCACAGGAAACATAAACATTCCAAACACAACTGTAAACTTCATGCTATGTGGGGCTATATTTGCCCACAGAAGAGCTACAGTCAATGGTAAGCTCTAATAAATAATTACGTCTCACAGCAAATATCAACATTTTCCCAGAGGTAACATACCAAGAATTTAAAGGAGAAGCAAATTTATGCTCAAGATTAGTCGTCTGGGGTAGAAGGTATATCAAATCTGAATGCTTCCTCCAGGAAATACTACGTAAGGTGACCATATGCCCTGGTTTGCTGGGACATTCCATTCTATGCTTGTTATCCTGGCATAGGTTTAACAGCTTCCCCCTTTCACTCTTAAGACACTCCTCTTCCCTGGAAAGAAAGTGAAATAACAATACTTTTATTATATCATTGATATTTGGACTAAGCATACTCTACATACCTGCTAACTGTGATCACTATGTCGGGAGTGTTCAAACAGATTCATTTTCTATGATGTCAACAATGACCACTTTGGCAAGGCCTCTACCTAACATTAATGACCATGGCAAGATGCAGCTGGGCGTGAGGAGCCAGGCCCAGAATACACACCCTTTGATGCCTATCACTTTGGTTTCCTGTTCTCATTCAGAGCAGGATCAATGAATTGGGGGGGTAGGCGGGGTGCATCTATCATTTTGGTTTGCAAGTCAATGATCAGGATGCCTCAAATATGTAAGGTAGTCTTTTCTAATAAATTTGACACATTGATTCTTTAGGTCTTCAGGTGTTAGTAAATATCTCAGAGCTAGGAAGTTGATACTCAGGAAGAATATAATTATCTTTCTGTGTGAAATGTCATAGCAAAATAGGTGAATATTAGAGAATCACTGTATCATAGGTTTTGTAGTTATTGATGTTTTCTGGACTATTTAAAATCTATTTAAAATCATCTATTTTAAAACTATTTAAAATAAGCAAGATTTTTTTATACAGAATCATTAGAAGTATTTGTGCAATATAAATCTCACATGTTCTCAGATTTATAGTTATAGCTGTTTTTATAGGTAATTTTTTTTTTTTTTTTTTTTTACATCTGCAAAAGAAACCTTAATAATGCATTTTTTAAAACCAGTGTCACTATTAAGCCTTTGGATGATAAACTACCCTATGATATTTCTTTCATCCAAGCTGGTTTATAAAGGAAAGCAAAAACGACAATAAAAGAAATGTACCAATTTATTCTCTACTAATAAAGTATTGAACATTAGTGAAAAACGTATGAAATATTGGGATGCAACACAAAGCAATTCCATTACCCATTGCAGTTTTGGGTCATATACTGTATATAAACAGTAATTACTTCATTGGTTGGAGACCACAGTAGAGGAATATAGAATTTGATGAAAAAGCTTTTAAAATAAAAATTTCATCCCAAACCATTTGCTTTTCAAAACTTTGCCAACATTACATACTGTCTTATTTTGTTATTTGGTGGCTTGGTAAGGGGCTGGGAGTACAGAAAAAAACAAAATAAAGAGTGAGCAAGATTTTTAAAACTCTTTAATCTTACATCAGCACTTGGATTTTAAAGTATATACTAAAAATTGTATTTACAAATGCCTTAAAGGATGCATCATATTATTGAAGGTCCCATATTTAATATTTGCAGACTTCATTACTGATATTAGTTCTGGTGCTTTCTAACACTTCTACTGCTTCCAACCTTTGAATCAAAGTTTCTGAATTTTCATTTCTTTTTGTTTGTTTTTTTTTAATTGTGCTTTAAATGAAAGTTTACAGTTCAAGTTAGTTTCTCATACAAAAATTTACATTCACACTGCTATATGACCCTAGTTGCTCTCCCCATACTGTGACAGCACACTCCTCCATTCCACCACAGATTTCTTGTGTCCATTCAACCAGCTCCTGTCCCTTTCTGCCTTGTCATCTCACCTCCAGACGGTAGCTACCCGTTTAGTCTCTTGTATCTACCTGAACTAAGAAGCACAATCTTCATGAGTATCATTTTATATCTTATAGTCCACTCTAATCTTTTTCTCAAGAGTTGGCTTCGGGAATGGTTTTAGTTTTGGGCTGACAGAGAGTCTGGGGCCATGTCTTCTAGGGTAGCTCCAGTCTCAGACCATTAAGTCGTCTTTTTACTAGAATTTGAGTTCTGTACCCAACTTTTCTCCTGCTCTGTCAGGGACTGTCTGTTGTGTTCCCTGTCAGGGCAGTCATTGGTGGTAGCCAGGCACCATCTAGTTCTGGTCTCAAGCTGATGGAGTCTCTGGTTTATGTGGCCTTTTTTGTCTCTTGGGCTAATATTTTCCTAGTGCCTTTGGTGTTCTTCGTTCTCCTCTACTCCAGGTGGGTTGTGACAAATTGATACACCTTAGATGGCCGCTAGCTAGCTTTTAAGACCCCAGACGCCACTCACCAAGGTGGGATGCAGAATATTTTGTTAATAAACTTTGTTATGCCAGTTGACCTAGATGTCACCTGAAACCGTGGTCCCCAGAACCCCACCCCTGCTGCTCTGTCTCTCAAAGTGGTTATATTCAGAAAACTTCTTAGCCTTTGGTTTAGTCCAGTTGTGCTGACTTCCCCTGTAGTGTGTGTTGTCCTTCCCTTCACCTAAGATAATTCTTATCTACTATCTAGTTAGTGAATACCCCTCTCCCTCCCTCCCCACCCTTATAACCATCAAAGAATGTTTTATTTTGTGTATAAACCTTTTCTTGAGTTCTTATAATAGCTGTCTTATACAATATTTGTCCTTATGCCACTGACTGATTTCACTCAGCATGCCTTCGAGATTCATCCATGTTATGAGAGGTTTCATGGATTCATCATTATTCTTCATTGTTGTGTACTATTCCATTGTCTGAATATACCATAATTTGTTTATCCATTCATCTGTTGATGGGCACCTGGGTTGTTTCCATCTTTTTGCTTTTGTGAACAGTGCTGCAGTGAACATTGGTGTGCATATGTCTATTCGTGTGATGGCTTTTATTTCTCTAGGATTTATTCCAAGGAATGGGGTTGTTGGATCATATGGTACTTCTATTTCTAGCTTTTTAAGGAAATGCCAAATTGATTTCCAAAGTGGTTTTACCATTTTACATTCCCACCAACAGTGTATAAGTGTTCCAGTCTCTCTACAACTTCTCCAACATTTATTATTTTGTGTTTTTTGGATTAATGCTAACCTTGTTGGGGTAAGATGGTATCTCATTGTAGTTTTGATTTGCATTTCTCTAATGGTTAATGATTGTGAGCATTTCCTCACGTATCTGTTAGCCGCCTGAATGTCTTCTTCGGTGAAGTGCCTGTTCATATCCTTTGCTCATTTTTTAATTGGGTTATTTGTCTTTTTGTTGTTGAGGTTTTGCAGTATCTTGTAGATTTTAGAGATTAGATGCTGATCAGATTTGTTGTAGCCAAAATTTTTTTCCTAGTCTGTAGGTTGTCTTTTTACTCTTTTGGTGAAGTCTTTTGATGCGCATAAGTGTTTGATTTTTAGGAGCTCCCAGTTATCTAATTTCTCATCTGGTGCTTGTGCATTGCTACTTATGGTTTGTATTCGGTTTATGCCATGTATTAGGGTTCTTAGCATTGTCCCTATTTTTCTTCCATGATTTTTATCGTTTTAGATTTTATATTTAGGTCTTTGATCTATTTTGAGTTAGTTTTTGTGCATGCTGTGAGGTATGGGTCTTGTTTCAGTGTTTTGCAGATGGATATCCAGTTATACCAGCACATTTGTTAAAGAGATTTTCTTTTCCCCATTTAATGGACTTTGGGCCTTTGTCAAATATCAGCTGCTTATAAGTGGATGAATTTATGTCTGAATTCTCAATTCTGTTCCATTGGTCCATGTATATCTGTTGTTGTACCAGTGCTAGGCTGTTTTGACTACCTTGGTGGTATAATAGGTTCTAAAATCAGGTAGTGTGAGGCCTCCCACTTTGTTCTTCTTCTTCAGCAATGCTTTACTTACCTGGGGCCTCTTTCCTTTCCATATGAAGTTGGTGATTTGTTTCTCAATCTCCTTAAAAAATGCCATTGAAATTTAGATTGGGATTGCATTGTATCCGTAGATTGCTTTGGGTGGAATTGACATTTTCACAATGTTGAGTCTTCCTATCCATGAGCAAGGTATATTTTTCCACTTATGCAGGTCTCTTTTGGTTTCTTGCAGTAGTATCTTGTAGTTTTTATTGTATAGGTCTTTTACGTCTCTGGTTAGATTTATACCTAAGTATTTTATCTTCCTGGAGACTCTTGTAAATGCTATTGATTTGGTGATCTCTACTTCGAAGTTCTCTTTGTTGGTGTAGAGGAATCCAACTGATTTTTGTATGTTTATCTTGTATCCTGAAACTTTGCTGAAATCTTCTATTAGTTCCAGTAGTTTTCTTGTGGATTCTTTGGGGTTTTCTGTGTATAAGATCATATCATCTGCAAATAGAGATACTTTTACTTCTTCCTTACCAATTTGGATGCCCTTATTTCTTTTTCTAGCCTAATTGCTCTGGCTAGGTCCTCCAGCACAATGTTGAATAAGAGTGGTGATAAAGGGCATCCTTGTCTGGTTTTCCCACTCTCAAGGGGAATGCTTTCAGACTCTCTTCATTTAGGCTGATGTTGGCTGTTGGCTTGGTATAAATGCCCTTAATTATGTTGAGGAATTTCCCTTCTATTCCTATTTTGCTGAGAGTTTTTATCATGAATCGGAGTTGGATTTTGTCAAATGCCTTTTCTGAATCAATTGATAAGATTATGTGGTCCTTGTCTTTTGTTGTATGAATGTGATGGATTACATGGATTGCTTTTCTAATGCTGAACCATCCTTGCATACCTGGTATAAATCCCACTTGATCATGGTGAATTATTTTTTTGATATGGTGTTGAATTCAATTGGCTAGAATTTTGTTTAAGATTTTTGTGCCTATGTTCATGAGGGATATTGGTCTGTAATTTTCTTTTTTTGTGGTGTCTTTACTTGGTTTTGGTATCAGGGTTATGCTGGCTTCATAGAATGAGTTTGGGAGTATTCCATCCTTTTCTATACTGTGAAATACCTTTTGTAGTAATGGTGTTAACTCTTCTCTGAAAGTTGGGTAGAATTCTCCAGTGAAACCATCCAAGCCAGGGCTTTTTTTGTTGAGAGTTTTTTAATTACCTTTTCAATCTCTTCTTTTATAGATTTATTTAGTTGTTCTACCCTGTTTGTGTTAGTTCAGGTAGGTAGTGTTTCTAGAAATTTGTCCATTTCCTCTAGGTTTTCAAATTTGTTAGAGTACGATTTTCCATAGTATTCTGTTATGATACTTTTAATTGCAGTTGGGTCTGTTGTGATATCGTCCATCTCATTCCTTATACAGGTTATTTGCTTCCTCTCTTGTTTTTCTTTTGTCAGTTTGTCCAACGGTTTATCGATTTTGTTAGTCTTTTCAAAGAACCGTCTTTTGGTCTTGTTAACACTTTCAATTGTTTTTCTATTCTCTATTTCATTTAATGGTGCTGTAATTCTAATTATTTCCTTGCTTCTGGTGCCCGAGGGCTTCTTTTGCTGCTCTCTTTCTATTTGTTCAAGTTGTAGAGTGAATGTTTTGATTTTGGCCCTTTCTTCTTTTTGGATGTGTGCATTTATTGGTATAAATTGACCTCTGAGCATTGCTTTTGCTGTGTCTCAAAGGTTCTGGTGAGATGTGTTGTCATTCTCATTTGATACTATGAATTTCTTTATTCTGTCCTTAATTTCTTCTATAACCCAGTAGTTTTTGAGCAAGGTGTTGTTCAGTTTCCATGTGTTTGATTTTTTTCCCTTGCTTTTGCGGTTATTTAGTTCCACTTTCATGGCTCTATGGTCAGAAAAGATGCTTTGTAATACTTCAATGCTTTGGATTCTGTTAAGGCTTGCTTTATGGCCTAACATGTGGTCTATTCTGGAGAATGTTCCATGTGCGTTGGAAAAGAAAGTATACTTGGCTGCTGTTGGGTGGAGTGTTCAGTATATGTCTAGAGATCGAATTGGTTGATTGTATCATTTAGATCTTCCGTGTCTTTATTGAGCTTCTTTATGGATGTTCTGTCCTTCATGAAAGTGTTGATGTCTCCTATGATTATTGTGGAACTGTCTACCTCTCTTTTCAATGCTGTTAGAGTTTGTTTTATGTATTTTGGAGCCCTGTGATTGGGTGCATAAATATTTATTATAGTTATGTCCTCCTGGTGTATTGACCCTTTAATCATTATATAGTGTCCTTCCTTATCCTTTGTGGTGGATTTTACTTTAAAGTCTATTTTGTCAGAGATTAATATTGCCACTCCTGCTCTTTTCTGATTCTTGTTTGCTTGATATACTTTTTTCCATCCTTTTAAACCAATCTTTTATTTCTTTATATCACCTTGACTTCCTCTCCTATGAAAAATCTATGTCTACATTTTTTAGTCCCTCTTTTTTGTTTTAATGTTGTCATCTTTTACATATGGACCTCTCTGTTCCCCTGTTTTCAGTGTTTTAGCTTTGATTTACTTTTGTGACTTCCCTATTTGTGTTGATATCTGGTTGCTGTCCTGTGTTCTAGTCTTGGGTTGTTATCTGATGTTCTTGATTTTCTAACCAGAGGACTCCCTTTAGTATTTCTTGTAATTTTGGTTTGGTTTTTGCAAATTCCCTAAACTTCTGTTTATCTGGAAATGCCCTAATTTTGCGATCATATTTAAGAGACAGTTTTGCTGGATATGTAATTCTTGGCTGGCAAATTTTTTCCTTCAAGGCTTTATATATGTCATTCCATTGCCTTCTTGCCTGCATGGTTTCTGCTAAGTAGTCCGAGCTTATTCTTATTGACTGTCCTTTGTAGATGACTTCGTTTATCCCTAGCTGCTCTTAAAATTATCTTTAGTTTTGGCAAGTTTGATTATAATATGTCTTCGTGACTTTCTTTTGGGATCTACCTTGTGTGGGGTTCAATGAGCATCTTGGATAGGTATCTTCTCATCTTTCATGATATCAGGGAAGTTTTCAAATCTTCAACAATTTTCTCTGTATTTTCTGTTATTCGCCCTCCCCCCGATTCTGGTATTCCAGTCACTCATAGATTATTTCTCTTGATACAGTCCCATATAATTCTTAGGGTTTCTTCATTTATTAAAATTCTTTTGTCTGATTTTTCCTCAAATAAGTTGGGGTCAAGTGCTTTATCTTCAGTCTCACTAATTCTGACTTCTGTTGCTTCAATTCTGCTCCTATGACTTTCTATTGATTTGTCTAATTCTGAAATTTTATTGTTAATCTTCTGGATTTCTTTTTGCTGTCTCTCTATGGATTCTTGAAGCCTGTTAAATTTGTCATTATGCTGTTCTATAATCTTCTTAAATTCCTCTATTGCTTTGTCTGTATGTTCCTTGGCTTGTTCTGAGTTTTGTCTGATCTCCTTCCTGATCTCTTGAAGAGTTCTGTATATTAATCTTTTGTATTCTACCTCCGGTAATTCCAAGAAGTTCTCTTCCTCTTGAAGATTTCTTGATTCTTTGTTTTGGGAGCTTGCTGAGTCCATCATAGTCTGCCTCTTTATGTGATTTGATATTGACTATTGTCTCTGAGCCATCAATAAGTTGTTATGTGTATTTATTTTATGTTTGCTTACTGTGTCCTAGCTTCTTGTTTTATTTTGTTTTGATATGCCCAAATAGGCTGCTCATGTGAGCTAGTTTGATTATTGGTGCCTTTGACACCCTAATGTCTTGTGACCAGGCAGTTAGATCTGCTACTAGGTATGTGAACCCAGGAGTCCCTTTACGTTTCTTGTATGGATTCAGCTCAAGTGTTCGGTCACCAAGTGTGTGGTGTAGGCTCTCATCTACAGTCCTGGATGGGCATGGGTGATTTGTGTAGGCACAGGTATCTGGCTGCAGTAAGGGGTTATGCACTGAGCAAGGCAGGGGGCTGATGGCTGCCCCTGAGTGTCTGGGAGGAAAGCATGTCCCTGTTCCCTAGAGCACATAGATGGGTGGGTTTTTCAGCCAGACTTTCGGTACCCATTGCTATTGGCTGTAAGGACTTGGGGGCACCACTTATTCTTGAACCCCTGTCACAGGTGGCTATGTGGTGTGGCTGGAGCCACCAGTACTCAGGCCCTTGATGTGGGTAGAGCAGTACCCTGCTTAATGGGCAGAGCGGTGTCAAATATCACAAACCTGCCACTCCACTATATAGCTGCTACAGTTGAAGTTAGGCTTCAGGTATATACGCTGTTGTACTGTGCTAATGAGGGCCTACACTGTTGAAATGGGCCCACACAGGACTATGCAGGGGTGAAAAGCATTCAAAGTCTGTGGACCCCTTATGCTTGTGCCTAGGCAAAGGAGCTGCGCCTACCCTAAATTCCTGGCTTAGGGGAGCTGGCAGATTATCTATTCCTGTTTGTTAATTTGTTCCCTCTCCAAGGCTGGGAGAATAGCTCAGGGCACGTGATGGGTCCTTACTTTGGGCCCAGGGAATGCGGCAACGGCTGAAGCTGGCCTGGGACCTGGTGCCAAGTGAGGAGGGGGCAGGTAAATGGGAGAGAGATTTTTCTCAAAGGAGGTGTTTTTTGATCCATGTGGTGGGTTAGAGGCGTGTACTTATCCTTTGCCAATTAAGTGCCACTTTTCACTGGTTCTGGAGGCTTGAGTAGACTCTCCACCACTCAGTCTCTCCCGATGTGGAAAATGTGTCTCGAGTGCCACTGCTTGCCTAACCACCTGCACTGGCTGCAGGGTGCTGGTTCCTGCCAGGTCAGGTCTGGAAACTCCTTGCAGCTTCTGAACTGTCTCTCCCTCCCCCTGCCACTCAGTCCAATTCCTCAACTTTGCCTTTGATATTCAAGGCTCCTAGATTGTCACAGATAATCAATTCACTTGTTTTTTTGGGTCTTTGCTGTAAGAGGGACCACAGGAAGCATATGACTACTGTTATCTTGGCCCCGCCTCCTGAATTTTATTTTCTTGCTGAAGATTTTAGCTGTGTGATGAACTTCAAAGCTAGATCATGATATTTCCAATACAAGTTCCTAAACATTTTCAAGTCTTTTCTTCTTATTTATCACCCAGAGATTCTGGGTAGGAATTAAAGCCCTCCTGGATGGTGTGGGAAGGTCACTGTCATGGATTGAATTGTGTCTCCCAAAAATATGTGTCAACTCGATTAAGCCATGATTCCCAATATTGTTATTGTCCACCATTTTGTCATCTGATGAGATGTTACTATGTATTGTAAATCCTAATCTCCGCCTGTGGTTAATGAGGCAATATTAGATTATGTTAAAGAGAATTAAGGTGGAATGTAACACCTTTGCTCAGCTCACATCCCTGATCCAATGTAAAGGGAGTTTCCCTGGGGTGTGGCCTGCACCAACTTTTATCTTACAAGAGATAAAAGGAAAGGGAAATGAGCAGAGAGTGGGGGACCTCATACCACCAAGAAAACAGTGCCAGGTGCAGAGTGCGTCCTTTGGACCCAGGGTTCCCACGCTGAGAAGCTCCTAGTCCAGGGGAAAATTGAAGAGAAGGACCTTCCTCCAGAGCCGACAGAGAAAGCCTTCCCCTGGAGCTGACACCCTGAATTTGAACTTCTAGTCTACTAGACTGTGAGAAAATAAATTTCTCTTTGTTAAAGCCATCCAGTTGTAGTATTTCTGTTATAGCAGGACTAGATAACTAAGACAGTTACATAGTATATTATGGAGAATATACTATGGAATTGGCCAGTCATAGTCCCAATCCAAACTCTATCACTGATCCCTGAGCTTCAGTTTCCTTTTATGTAAAGTTGAGAAAAATATCTACTTGTGTGATGATTGTGAAATTTAAACAAGCTACGTAAGAAACATTGGGCTGGTAACCAAAAGTTTGGCAGTTTGAATCTACCAGCCGCTCCTTGGAAACCTCATGGGGCAGTTCTACTCTGTCCTATAGGATCGCTATGAGTTAGAATCAACTCGATGGCAATGGGTTCAGTTTTGGTTTTGGAAGTGTTTAATGAGTGTCTATTTATATTCTACTTCTTTCCAAAAATAATTTAAGATCATTTAGAAAAATATGAAAAATACATTAAGGAAAAAAGATAACTAAGCCACAGTAAAACCATGCTCAGTGAATACCAATTCATTTATTTCCTCTACTTATCTTCTTTTCATAATGATATTGGAAGAATCAGGGAAATATTCTGATTATTAAAGTAAAACATATTCCTTGCAAAGACTGAGTATTACACTATGAGGAAGAAGATAAACTTTCATCACCTGGAATATTTTGACACATTCCTTTAATCTTTTTTCTAACATACTCATTTTTAAAATCAGTTAAGACTATATATGATATTTACTTCTTGCTTTTTTCAATTTTTTTTATTTCATTATAGTCTACCAATTGTATGTACCCATAATTAATTCTATCCAACATGCTAGTGATTTTTCTCTTTTTTGTGAATGTCTTCATTATCTAGTGCTGCTATAACAGAAGTACCACAAGTGGATGGCTTTAACAAAGAGAAATTTATTTTCTCACAGTCTAGTAGCTAGAACTCCAAATTCAAGGCGTCCGCTCCAGGGTAAGGCTTTTTCTCTCTGTTAGCTCTGGAGGCAGGTCCTTGTCATTAATCTTCCCCTGGACTAGGAGCTACTTAGCACAGGAACTCCGGGTCCAAAGGACACGCTCTGCACCTGGCACTGCTTTGTTGGTGGTATGAGGTCCTCACTCTCTGCTTGTTTCCCTTTCCTTTTATCTCTTCTAAGATAAAAGGTGGTGCAGGCCACACTCCAGGGAAACTCCCTTTACATGAGATCAGGGATGTGACCGTAGTAAGGGTGTTACAATCCCACCCTAATCTTCTTTAACATAAAATTATAATCACAGAATGGAGGACAACCACACAATACTGGGAATCATGGCCTAACCAAGTTGACACATATTTTGGGGAGACACAATTCAATCCATGACAGTAAACAAAACTGCAATCAAATTTTTTCAGATATTTATTGAATATATATTGGAAATATCATCGTATCATTTGTTATATTTGTTGCAAATTTTCTCCCAGTTCATCTTTTAAATTTATGATGATCTACAGCATGATAGGAAACCCTGGTGGCTTACTGGTTAAGAGTTAGGCTGCTAACCAAAATGCTCGGCAGTTCAAATCCACCATAACTTTATATTTTTATATAACCATTGTCATCAATTATTTTCCTTTGTGATTTCTTGTACTGCTTGTATTTTAGGTCAGTAAATAACTTACCTATATTTTTCTTCTGTTTGTATAATTTATTTTTAACTTTTAGTTTTTAAATTAATCTGGAATATTTTGGGCTTTGTTGTGAGGTAGGATCTAACATAATTTCCTCAAATAGTTAAAAAATGGTCCTGTAACACAATACTTCCTTTTTATAATGGAGCCTTATCATATGCCCATATCATATACTTTAATTATTATAATAATAATTTAAATATCTAGTACAATAAATCCCTTCTTATTATTGCTGTTTTGCAAAAAAAGAAAAAAGTCACCCATTTATTCTTCCGAACAAATTTTAGAAACATTTAATCGAATTCTCCCTATTTCACTCCACTCCAAACACATTAGCATTTGCTTGAAATTGCACTGAATCTATATGTTCAATGACAAAAAATACATTCTTATAATATTCAGTGTTCCAGTACAGGAACATAGTATCTCTACTTTCTTCATATATATCTTGCACAGTTCTTGTTAAAGTAATACCTGAGTATTTTGTACATTTTATTGTTTTTGTGAAAGAAATATTTTTCCCATAATAGTTTCGAACTGGTAAGACGTTATTCTCAATGGACTTCTGTTGCGTAACCAGCGTGCTTCAACTGGTTTGATTTGTTCTGTACGTTGAAAAATATATATAAGAGCACTTAATGTCATAAACCTAAATGAACTTATCCAGTGCCTGAGACAGGTGAACACTAAAGGCCACAGCGATTAATAGCCCAGACTTGTAGCTATGAAAGGAACTGGAAGAAACCACTAGTTATTCATTTTATTGCAAAGCATCTTTACAAAAGCACACTGTCACATCTTTCTCCAGTGGAGTAACTGGTGGGTTTGAACCACTGACCTTTTGATTAGCAGCAGAATACTGAACCACTGTGCCACCAGACCTCCTTATTCTAAAGTATGCAGTTGCATAATTGAATTAATACATTTTGGTCTATTTCTGGAGTGAGGGAAAAGATAAGAAATTGATGCACCCATGTCTGTATTGGCAAGTGAAGATAGTGGGGACCCTGAATAGCTAATTGTCCCTTATACTTTTAATGAGAGGCTTTATGCATCTCTTCTACCTCATTGTCTGACAATCCATTTTGGTATAAACTAAATGAATAATTTTAAAAAGATCTCCCATGGGAATTAAATTTTAAATGGAGCCTCTAAGTGACTAGTATCTATATTAAAGATCAAGTTATTTAACTGGTCGCCGTGTCCTTTGTCCCACCATACCCTTCTGTCCTTGGAGGATGCATACACACCTGTCATCTACTTGCCCTCAGTGTCTGGAGTGGCAGGTTGCCAGCCCCGGCCGAATGTTCACAGTGTAAAGAGCTGTAGACTCCTCTGAAATGAAAGTCAGTATGTAAATGTGCAACATGACGACATTATTATTCTTGCCTCCTGGCTGCTTTCAGCAAGCTCTGACTGCCACATGAGGTCTCAAGTGTTCTGGCACAGTGTGCAAGTGTTCAAAAGAAGTTAAAGTAATGAAATTGGATCTACATTTCCATAGATATTCAAGCTGGCATGGAGGAATGGAGTCATGGAATCAGGGTTGGATGGTCTCCACCAGACAGCCTAGGCAAGTGCCTGTGATGCCAGGCTACTAAGCAGAATTTTCAATCGTGAAAGGCCACCACTATTTCTTTCCCTAGGTCTAAAATTACAGAATGTGCACATCTCCTCTAGGCCCACACCACCCTGGGCGCTTCATGCTCCATCTCCACCCACCCATTCTCCAAAGCACACAAGGTTTGCTTAAATTCAGCAGAAGATTTAAAACGAAGAACTAAGCGCAAAAAGGAGAAAAAATGTGAAGTTAGAACCTTGACTAATATAGCATATGCTACTGTATGAAGTATATGACCATTATTTTTAAGAGGCTTAGTGTGTATCTGATCTACCTAAGGTACTATCCGGGAAGTAGTCACTTAATAGATTTCTGTCGACCTTGTCGTCTTTTGCACTTTCATTGTTTACAGGTCTTCTCATTTGCACTCAGCATTCTCTGCTGCTGAAATATCTGGAACCACAACTGAACTTAGGTCTGTGGGTGATGGGGTCAAGAAACTGGGGGAGCTGAGTGGCTAGTCATGGTGGTCCAGGGTCAGTGAAGAGGGTCCTGCCTCCCAGTTCTGAGTTTGGTCATTCCGAGACCCACCTTCCTCCTCACCTGGACCCCCTGAAAAGTTTCTGTTCATCAGGGCAAGGACAATAGTATCTACGTCTCCTGCTTTGCAGCCACCTTTCCAGTAGCATAGGTAACATATAGTAGTGTGATGCTGGGTACCCTTCCTCCTCCATCTCCCTTCACATCCTGAATTTTCATGGATGCCAATTATCCATTTATATACACACAGAAATGATGCTTATTGAAGTTGAAAAAAACAATGCAAGAGAAGGACAACTCAAAGAATCCAAGCATTGAAGAATACCTTCACTTATACAGACTCTGTCTTTCTATTGTGTTTTAGGACAGTGAAAAAAAGGGATTTATAAATAAAATCTATGCCATCCAGGAGGTATGTGTCAGTGTCCAGAACATCCTAGATGAAGTGGCTTCCTTTGGTGAAAGGATAAAGAAGTGAGTGATGCTGACGTGTGGGAACCAGCCTTCTGGGGAACCAGGAGGCCATTTGTTTCTCTGAGGATGAAATGCCACATTCTCTTTGGCAGGGGACACTCCTTCTGGGTGATTTATTGCTCCATTTCATCGTTATTTACTTTGTTTCTGCCCATCTTTGGTTTTATGAAAGTTCTGTCAATTTCCTTCCTGAAATTTAGAACATATTGGTTGGAAAGAAAGTCATACTTGTAGCTTTGAAGAAATAACACCGTCCCAAATTTTAGCACATTTTCACAGTAAAAGACTTTGTTCTTAAATGGAATATGAAATCATGATAGAAAAAATATATACAAGCCAAGCTAAACGAGGATTTCAGGTAATCAAGCCACACCTGCATTTTATTACTGGTAAAGTTATATTTTCATCAGGTTACTCTAAATATTAAAAAATGTTATTATGTATAGATAATACTCTACAAAAATATTCTTAATTTTTTTAAAGTTGTTCATTTAAATAGCTGAGGTCATGATTATAGATGAAATGAACTAACAGTTTGTCACTTAGAAAATTCCCAGAATTTTCCTTAATTTTTTAAAGTAAGAAAATATACCTTCATTGGAATCTAATCATTAAGAAACTTGCATTCATAATCTTACATTCTTTGTGATTCATTTCAAGTAATTTTTTTATGTGTGCACCAGCTATGCTCATGATCAAATAGTTTTATTTACTAATATACTTTTAAAAACAACTGTTTGATTATAGAAATAATAAGATGGATTTACAACAACTGATTATCTTTTAAAAATATACTAAGGCCCCATACTACTAAAGTATGTGAAAATTGGCCTACATAATGCCTGTTAATGGCCTGTCCAAGAAGAGGTGCTGTGTATCTAGACAAGCCTAGATTTTCCTAGTTTCATGTATCTATTCATTGTTTATTATTCATAACTCAAAGTGTTCTGCAGATTTGGATCCTTGGGCATGCAGAGCTTGAAAGGAGTAAATTATTTAGACTAAAGGTGTGAGTCATTCATCCGGTGCCTTTCATGTTTCAAGGGACAATGCATTTTATTTTGTATAATTTTTTGTTTAATATTTCCACATATGCATAGATGCTGAGTTTCCACTTTCTTGTATTACATTAGACAGAACAGCCTCCCTCTCACTCCCAAATGTGCCTCTAAGCAACATTCTGCCTCAGACTTGGAAAGGCTGATTTCCACATCTTCTCTCTTTCTCCCTCTCCATATTATTTCCATCTCTAAGAATGTTCCCTTGTCCTCCACATCCCATCCACTGAAGCACAGTGTAAAGCTCAAAACTGGGGCATTTCCCTGTTGATTGTTGTCTTGTCTTTGGGCTACAGTGTGTGCTGATACCTGCCTGAAATATCCCATTTATACTAGAAAACTCTGGGTCAGCATCAAGGTCAGGCTAGTGAATGCCTGAGGGAAGAGGCTCCTTTGTAACTCTGGGTGGTAGGAGGCTGAAGAGCAGGTGCTTGAATGGAAAACACAACGGCCAGCTCAAGTATCTGACCAGATCCTGGCCATGGGTCAGACCTGGGAAAGTTGGGTTTTGTAGAGCTTTCCATGCTGAGGTATAGAACATGGCTAGGATCCAGTGAGTCTTATAGGAGCCATTTCTTCTGCACAGTGACCTTTTGTGAGATAATCGGTTAACATCAAGTTGACTCCTACTCATGGCAACCCCGTATGTGTCAGAGTAGAACTGCTCCATAGGGTTTTCATTGGCTGAGTTTTTAGAAGTAGGTCAGCAGACCTTTCTTCCAAGGCACTTCTGGGTGGACTGGAACCTCTAACCTTTCAGTTAGCAGTTGAGTGCATTAATCGTTTGCACCACCCAGGGACTTTTGGGTGCTAAGGAAAGAGAAATTTTCCTGGAGCCTCATGGGATAAAAAACATCTATCCACAAAGCACATTCAGAAGTAATCTTTAAGCACAAAGTGAAAAACCTTTATAATTATCACTTCTTGTCACTATACAATCATTCCAGAACTTTCTTGGATTTCATCTCTATTTTTTGGCCAAGATGATATTCTAGATTTAGGGCCTATAATACAGAATGTTGAAATAGAAAAGGGCAGTCTTTTTTTCTGACATTAGCTACTCTGGTGAGGGTTCTTGGCCGTTTATCCTTCCAAGAGGAAAAAAGAGGGCACGGGGAGCCCTTGAGTGAGGCTGCCCAGAAGGAGGGTTTTTGAATGGAGAGCCAGTGCCCTCACACATGGGGTAGTGTGATGGATAGCTCTGAGCTGAGCCACAGGAGAGCAAGCAGAGCCTCAGCCTTCTGTTCTCTCCACATGCAGGCAGTAACAAATAGGCCAGGTGTTCATAAAAGAGGGAGGCCATGATCTTTTACCTGGTGACAGTTACAGGACCCCACTCTGGCCATGAGAGGAAAAAGACAAACAAACACAGAAAAGCCAGACTTTACTCAAGGGTTACTGCCAACAGCACAACCAGAGTGGTTCAGCGTTGGCTCTTTTATTAGAGAGAACAATTTTAGGAAACAGCTGACCCAGAGAGACACAAAAAAGCAAGCTACATGCCACAAGGCTAAGGAATGACTCTTAAGTGTTATACCGAGATGCAGCAAGGGAAGAGAATCTACTCAACAATCATCCTTTATTAGGTCTAAAAACTGCCCTGAACAACAACAGACCACCAGGTACCATTGAGTTGATTCTGACTCATGGTGACCCTGTGTGTGTCAGAGTAGAACTGTGCTCCATAGGGTTTTCAATGGCTGATTTTTTAAGAAGTAGATCACCAGGCCTTACTTCAGAGGAGCCTCTGGGTGGATTTGAACCACTGATCTTTTGGTTAGCAGCCAAGTGTATTAACTATTTGTATCACCCACACTCTACCCTGAGCAAACTCCACCCCAAATCACTGTATCATACATCACCAGGAAATTAAAAGAAATAATCAACACTAATGTTTATCCACATTATGTAAAATTTCATATTTCCCTGAAGTTTTTTGGGAGGATTCTTCTCATTGCCTTTTAAGAAGAAATTCTCCTTGGAGTTGACCACTTCTGGTAATATCACCTTGATTCACAAACATGTTGCCATCACTATCAGTCTGCTTTGATACATTAAAACCGTCCCCATTTTATAAAGGGGGAAATTGAGGTTTAGAGAGGTTGACTCATCTAAAGTCACATAGCAGAATCTGGGCTTTGAACTCAAATCTGCTCACTCCTTAGCTCTTTTCATTAAACTGTGCTAAACAGTCTTTCAATACATATATTAGTGCCTCTTTGATGGTTGAACATTGGTGAGAGATTTCAAAGAATGCAATGGTATGCCTCTAAATGGTGACATATAGGTACCTGGAGGCTCCACAGATTGCTTCTGTTTTCTTATCATTTTGTCACCCACTCTTAAAAACTACCAGAGATTCGCCATGGAACTTCTACACAAGTTAAAACCTTACACTATTACAGTATTTCCAGGGTATATTTCCCTGATTTTCTACATAGTTGTTCAAAAGAAAGCCTTCTCTATCTTCATTTTTCCTTTCTTTTCTCTTTTTGTCCCACTAAATTCCTTTTCATCTCAATACTGTCTTTTTTTGTAACGTCCTCTATTTCTATTCATTAGTCCTATTTCTGTTCTTTGTTCTGATGTTGTCTCACTGTCAATATCCCATCTTGCAGCCTCCCCTGACCCTGCCCTCTATAGTTGACAATCACCACACTATGAGAAAACTGCAGACCCATCAGCCTTGCTCTCCTATAACCCACAATTTTCCCATCTTCCACTCCCTTTTCAGTGTTCCAACAGATGGACCATGTGCTGTGAACTCCTTTGCCGACAATAATATAGAGAGAATAGTAGGCCATAATGATTTCATTTCTTAATTATCTATTATATTTCCTGGAAGAAGGGCAATAATGACAGGTGAATGTTTACAAGGCTAACTGCTCTGTCCCCCTTTGCTGTCTTCCAGTTCCATCTGATATGTAGTTAAGGTAGAAAGTGAGTGTTCCTCTAAGGAATTCTAAAGTTCAGAGGGTTTATACAATAGTGTAAAGATGTAGGTCTACAGACAATTGCTGGCAACATCTTATTTTCTGTGTGGGGAATGCTGAGTTATTAGAAGGAAGAATGGCAGGCCCAGGGGTATTTTCCTCTGTGAAAATTTGGAGAAAACAGGGTTAGATACTAGTTTTAGAAGTAGAAAAACAAAGTATTTTTTTTTTTTAGCATGTGAGGCATTAACCAAGTAGTGCAGCAGTTGAGACCCTGTAATCACCTGGGGTGATCTGGACTGGATAGTGGCAAGGTCCTTTAACTATGTTCATGGAATTTAGCGGATTATGGGCTAACCTGTGTCCTCTGATAGCCTGCTACAACTGGCTTCTATTCGAGAGAGAAATGCTAACTAATGAGTACAACTAGGTCCCAAGTCCAGATTTTGAGTCTGAATTAAACATTTATTTTCATCTTTGGTTGAAAAAAGTCTGAAATGCTCAGATTGCTGCTGTGTTAATTTTTCATTCAGTACTTTCAACTGGACTGTCCCGTTCTTAAGCTGGCTGGCCATTGTCGCCCTCTGTGCGTTCACAGTCATCCTGTACTTCATTCCACTGAGATACATTGTCCTTGTCTGGGGTAAGTAAAGCCTTTTCTTTAAAACTGTCTTAACTGCTAAGAACAAACTATTTTTAAGGGATGAGTTATACTGTCAGTGGTTCTCTATATTTATGGTCATGAAGCTACTCCATGATGAAAAGAGACAGGTCAGTTAAAAATCACAACAGTATAATGATTTAGGTCTACCTGCAAAATGCATTTTTCTTATCTGGCACCATAGGCTCCATCATGTCGTAAACATGTAGTTGTGCAGATTCTTCATATATCAAAGTGTAGTTTTGTCTAGATATCACTCTGATTTATTTTTACCACTTATACACAAACAGAGGCATTTCAATCCATATGGTGCATTTAAGACAATATGCTTTTGTGCTGTGGTACTTTATCTTGTGGAAGTGTATGCAAGCATGGACTATACATGGGCACCTGTTTAAGAGGTCACCTTTAGGATGCAGGAACAGGGTCTTTGGCACTTACAGGCTACTTAGGAACAAGAAACCTACTTTATGTGTACTACACTAGAGTGCTTCTGCAAAAACCTAATCTAAAGGTGATTTTTTTGGGTCCTCATTTTTTTATTGTTGTTGTTGCTTAATTTTTACTTTTTTTCTGCTTTAGGTAAAAGTTTACAGCTCAAGTTAATTTCTCATACAAAAATTTATACACATTATTTTGTGACATTAGTTGCAGTCCCCACAATGTGACAGCACACTCCCCCTTTCCACCCCGGGTTCCTTGTGTCCATTCAGTCAGTTTCTGTCCCTTCCTGCCTTCTCATCCTGCCTCCAGACAGGAGCTACCCATTTGGTCTCGTGTATCTGATGCAATCATGCTGCGTGCCAACTGTTCCTATGCACCTAGACTCCATTTAGGAGGTGGTCCGTTTCAGCATTCTTTGTGGTTATTTGTTTGTCTTTCCCAACAAAATTCTTGGTTTGGAAAACTCAATTTTTAGTCTCTAAGATCTACTAACAAGTAAACTACATTAATGACTTCATATGTATATATAAACAAGATTGGGTAGAAGGAGAATTTCCTACTAACCTTTGGTCTGCATATACATACACCCAAGACTGCTAATCCCATAAAAAATGCAAAGAACCAAAATGGGGCTTTAACCTCAGAAAACATCAGCTTACACTGAAAGCAAAAAGATGAAAGGATGCTTTTGTTCTTTTCTTGTTAAGGGTTTTGAATAAATACACAATAATTAAGTGAGTAGGGGTCTTATGCCTCCAAGCCCTCCAGTTTTAAGATTCTTATCTCCCTATTCTTTTTGGCCCACCTTGTCATATCTTGAACAAGTTTTCCTATTATTATCATCATTATCATTACCTTTACACCGTGGGGGAAAATGGTGATTTTTTTTTTCATTTCCTAATTTCTACAATTTAAAGAAACTCAAACAGCACTCTCACTATACTAGGGAAGAGGCATTTCCACCATGCCTTCGCTTCCCTCTTGTATGTTCAGGCCCTCATCTCTCATTCCTTCCTCTGATATTTAAAACAGATGCTGTTTTATTGAAGGACTTGGGGTAGTGCGTCACATGCTGCAGCTTATTACCTCTAACCTACCTGGGGTCAGACCTGCCTCAGGCTCGAGAGCACCTCTATTGCCCAATAGGTGGGGAACCTCCTCCTGTTTTGTTTCCCCAGGTTCTCGGAAACTGAAGCCCCTGGCAGACATCTGGTTATGTAACCTGGGGTGGCCTCACTGGCTAGCTGTCTTAGAAGTAATTTTTAGAGAATGTGTTTGGGCCTCTTGTTTCATCAAATGAAATAAAGCAAGAACAATATTCCTTTAGTGGCAGGTGATTGCTGAAATATTAACCAGAAATTTAAGACATGGGTCTCACCTGGGGAGACAGAGACCAACATCAAAATTCCAGAAGAAGAAGGTTATTCTGCACAAGACTCCCCAAATAAGAGATTCGATGCTCAAGTTATATGGCTCAGTTTTTTATCAGCCTGTTGATTTCATGTAAAGCTATTAGCTGTTGATATTTTCTAAAATCCAGCAGCAAACTCTTCTCAATTTCAGGTCATTTTGAAAAAATCAAGGTCATGTGCCTTCTCAACATTTAGCTTACTTAACAGCACCATCTCCACGAAAAGTGTATCTTTAGGAAAAGAAAAAATCAATAAAACAGACCTCCTACTTTAAAAATAACCCAATCCAAAATGTAGGAAAACAAGTTTCATCTTGGATGAAACACTGAAACAAGGCTTTTAAGAATTATAACCCACTGCCCAACTGCCTCAGAGGGTTTCCAAGGAGCAACTGGTAGATTCGAATGGCTGACCTGTTGGTTAGCAGCCATAGCTCTTAACCACTGCACTACCAAGGCTCCAGAACTATAGCAGTGAGGAAAAAGTAAGATATGTCATTGCTCATTCCTGCTAGGTCCCAACTGTCATTTCCCAAATAGAAAGCCTTTTCTTCTGGGAAGAAGCTACTGAAGTGCAAAGAGAAAAACAAACCAGCAGTAGAGTTGGGAAGGAGGGAAGAAGAAGAGGAAGGAAAGAGGGAAAGAGGGAAGGAAGGAAAGAAAGAAGAAATAGCAGGAATGAGGAAGAGGGAAAACTGGTTTCTTGGTTTTTTCTGTCAAGGCTGCATAGCAGCACACACGCTGGATCTTCAAATCACTGCAACGCTTTTGCCAGAAATGTGCTCTCTACAGCAATAGGATAGTCCCCAAACTTTGAGGATTTTAATAATGTTTGATCTCTCACTTTTCCAGGCATCAATAAATTTACAAAGAAGCTTCGGAGTCCATACGCAATTGATAACAATGAACTACTTGACTTCCTTTCCAGAGTCCCTTCAGACATACAAGTGGTATGTAGATTTCATTATTATTATTATTTTAATTAGTGTGACATGGGGCTTTTACTTTTATATCCTTTTAATTTCAAGGTTTTAGAAGAGCCAGGTAAAGTTAACAAAGCCTGTAGCAGATTTTGCCATTCAGGAAGTTAGCTCACATGGGGTGATATCCAAGAAGGACTTACAGAGAATGTTTGGGGAATGGAAGAATGAGAGAATAAGAGGGGTTGTATAAAGAATCTACCAGGGATGTCAGGAACAATCTCCCCCCAAGTAAAGTTCAGCTAGAATTTGTGAAGGGTCCACCTTGAGTCACCATTACCTGAGGGGAGGAAATAAGAATATTAGAAAATGAAAGCAAAATGTGCCAGTGGGCATTTAAGAGAAAAAAAATATTTCTTTTCAGAATTTGTATGAATTAAGTGAGTTTTGAGGATGAATAAAACCAAAACGAAACCCACTGCTGGTGAGTTGATCCTGACTCAAGACAACCTCACGTGTTACAGAGTAGAACCAAGCTCCGCAGGATTTTCTTGACTGTAATGTTTAGGGAAGCAGATCACCAGAATAAGTGGAACTATTTAGGAGATTGGAGCCCTGGTGGTGCAGCGGTTAAGAGCTTGGCTCCTAACCAAAAGGTCGGCAGTTTGAATCCCCCAGCCACTCCTTGGAAACCCTATGGAGTAGTTCTACTCTGTTCTGTAGGGTAGCTATGAGTTGGAATCGAGGTGACAGCAATGGGTTTTTTATTTAGGAGATCAGTGAGGTGTGGGGGGAAGGTGACTGCTTTTGAAGACTGGGGCACGTCTCAAAAATCTTTTGAAATCCTTTAACTGCCATTAACCACTATCCATTTTCAGAGTAAAATAAGAAATGTTATCAAAATCTTGAAGTTGGGTTGCAGCAATACCTTTTTTTCTTTGTTTTAACGTGATAAGATTTATTTTGATTTGGTATCAGACATGAGAGTGGACTAGATGGAGGTTAAGATTGTATTAAACCAACAATAAGTTGCAAAGAACCATAATGATCTAGCCCTTCAAAATCCATTGAGATGGTTTTGCTTTTAATGTAATGCGTTATGGACGGCCTGTTACCAAAGTTCTTATCAGGGCTCTCCTGTAGCTTTGGGCAGGATTTCCCTTCTACCTCTCCCTCTATCATCCTATTGTTTTCTGTATCCCAGCTGCAGATCGCATACATCTTCCTGAATGAGCACTTTTTTTCCCCCAAGCAGTCTCTCATTACTTTGCTTTTCCTTCCTTTGCCAGAAAGTGGCCACCTGACCAGTCTTTCTCTGAACTCTGTTTAAACAGGTGCAATACCAAGAACTGAAACCAGATCCTTCTCATAGCCCATGTAAAAGGAAGAAAAACAATCTTGGATAGCTCCAAGCACCGAGGAGACCAGCATCTGTTTGGGAAGATAAAAGAAAAAGCCTTCAGCCTCAGCAGCATTTCCTGTCTTTCTGCTTTTTATTTATTTTGCCTTTTTTATCATGATCGATAGGATTTGTAAATAGTGTACAAAGGCATATGTCTTTAAAAATATACTTCCATTGTACAGAATCAATTTGATAAAAGTTTAGCTACTGCTGTGTGAAAGCATTGTTAGCTGTGGGTAATAATATAACACATTGAAACAACAACAAAAAAAAAATGCAAGAATGATAGCATTGGAAGATACACACATCTGTAATTACAAGTGGAAGAACCAGAATATTAGATTAAATGCTCAGCTGCGTTGATTAAATCTACACAAAATGTAAATGTCAATTTGATTTTAAAGTTTTTTTTTTAATGTAACTATTTTTTATCCAAAAAACAATCCATTCCAATTTTCTATGTTTTATACACTTTAAAAGGGGGGAAAATCCCAAAACCTGAATAATGGAATGGATGCATTTCGGCTTAACATAGATTCTGACTTCAGATCCTGAGCATATTCACTTCTGTGCAAATTATTTTGATATGACTAGGCTGATATTCTTATAGCAACCCTATATGACAGAGGAGAACTGCCCCATAGGATTTCCTAGGCTGTAATCTTTACTGGAGCAGGTCACTAGGTCTTTTCTCCAACGGAGCTACTGGGTGGGTTTGCATGGCTGACCTTTCAGTGAATCGGGATTGTCTCTACGGCACACAACAACAGGCTGATTTCAAGCTAATGAGTTAAGGTACATTCACCCCTTCAAAAGAATCTTCAACACCCTGAAATTCTATAAAGAAAGCTTTCAAACCTTCTATCATTCCATCTAAAACCTACAAATATCTATAGGATGACATAAATACTGCCAGGTTTGTAAATGATCACCCAAGTTAATTTTTTCATCTACCACTACTTTAATTTATACTGATTTAGTAAATTAGCAAGCCCATTCAGTTGTCAAAAATATTAGCAAACTAAATCTGTATTGCTTTTGGTGTCATATTATGCCTTTGTGCATCTAAAAAAAAATTAATACTGAAGTGTTCTCACAGAAAAAAAGGTATTTGTTTCTCATTAGATTACTGAAATACTTTAATGCATACTATGATTTTTTTTATTAGTGTGAATTTCAATGTAGAGGAGAATGCAGTGTGCTAAGTGATATGCCAGTGTTTCACTACATTCATTTATGGAAAAAATAATCATTCTTGATAACGTGAATGCATGAAAACCTGTTTTGTAAAATAAACTGCTTATGGGGAGAGGTGTTTGCCTTTAAAAATGTTTCACTACTTGCCATAGACTCTATACTTAAAATTGCATTCCCAAGACTCTTAGGGTAGTTTTTGCTTCTTACTCCCTGGTATATCAAGAGGGAGTATACCTCTGGAGAGAGAAATCATTTGGTGAGAGTGTCTCGCTTCCCTGACTTAGTAGGGGATGAAGCATGGTGGAAATTGCTGCAGACAATGTTTTGCACTACTTTATTAATAATAGACCCAGATAGGGGCGAGGGTGGGGGTTACCCTAGAAAAATATAGAAAAGCCAGAAGCAAGAAATATATATTTCACTCTAAAGGAAGATTCTTTAAAAAACCAATTTAATCTAATCAAAGCTTATTTTTAAAGTATTTTTATTTTAAAGATATGTTGTTGAATACTGTTTCTTATGATAAAACTATTTTGATCTGTTTATACACAAAGCTTGAAAGAATGTCAATTAAATTCCCTTTCTACAGAAAGGCTTTCACCTCAATATGCTCTATTTAGCGCATCATGTTTATAATGACATGCTTACATCCGAATTCTATCATTGTTTGTTGCTAAGGAATAATACACCATGAGGTTGATGTTACTACAGAAATTTTATTGATGGGACAATTTGCTTGAAATAACTTTCGATTATACCTTGTGTGAGATTTATGTTCTGTGCTGACAATGTCTACTACTCAGCTGTCTACAAGCCTGATATTCTACCACCTCAGATGTACCTAGTAGAGAGTAACCATTAACAGATGACTACTTACTGTTTGTTTCATCGTATCAAATTTCAGATGTTTAGTTCAATGGTAATGTTGAATACACATTCACTGCATTAAATACAAAAGAAGATAATCTTTTCTAAGCATAATCATTACTCCTTTCTCTCTCTCTTTGTATTTGATGATCGAGGGAAGAGTGATGGTGGATTGTGTGCATATTCTTACAAAAAACACTTCACTTAGAGAATTCAGGTTTGGTTTGGACAACCAATGTTTTCCCTGATACCTTGGCTATATATATAAAATTCAGTACCTTCAGAGGGGTGAGCAGCCAATGAAACTGATAGAAGAGTAAAAACTGTCTTGAGACATGAAAGTGATACTCGGGAATCTTCTTGCTTTTAGGAACCACTACATTCATAGGTTGAAAACAGATTGTGTCTGGTAGGATTTTTAACTATTTCATTTCCCCTTTCACATATGGTGCGGTTTTGCCTTTTGAGAGCTGCCCGACCTGCCTTGATTTTGAGTTTCAGCATGTAAATATTTTAAGCTGTCTCTAGCTAGGACATTGGATGTCCTTCTAACACCTATTTGGACTGCTAAATATATAGCCGTTACGGATTCCAACTCATAGTGACCCTATAGCATGGAGTAGAACTGCCCCATAGGGTTTCCAAGGAGTGGCTGGTGGATTCAATCTGCCATCCTTTTGGCTGGCAGCCAAGCTCTTAACCACTGTGCCACCAGGGTTCTGCTAAATACAGTAGTCAATGTGAACTACTAAATATTTTCCTCAGTATCTTTCAGTGAATGAATTCACTGAAGGTCATTAATTATATTTATATTCCAAGCTACTATTATTGGATCCCTGGTGGCTAACCAAAAGGTTGGCAGTTCAAATCCACCAGCCACTCCTTGGAAACCATATGGGGCAGTTCTACCCTGTCCTATAGGGTCGCTATGTGTCAGAACCAACTCGACAGCACCTAACAACAATTATTGCCATTAATCATGATAGTTCCTAAGAAATGCATATTCATGCACGTTGTATGGTAACATTTTCAATTATAAATAGTACTCCTTGTTTGTGTTGGCATTATTCCATACTCAGATTGGTAGGTTCTACAGCGATTTCAAATTATTTTTGAACCACTGTGTCTCATGTATGCCTGCACTAGGATAATCTGAGCTGGGAGAATCTCTAAATGAGTTTACTTTGTGATACATGTATGGAGTGCCTACTTTAGGACTTCTCCTGTCATAGGCAATTGTCAAATCAATGATAGTATAGTAAAATCAAATCTGGAGCTGAAGTATTAGTAAGCCAAATTTGATACATTTCTGAAAATAATTTTTATAGGCTTTTTATTTTATATTTAAAAGTGAAGAAAAATCCAGTATTAAGTTCTCTTATCCAGGGACCATAGGAACTTTTTTCCACATTGATCTCAATATCAAAATGTCTCTGATGCTGAAAGTTGTAAACGTCTATATTGTTTTATTCAACAGGTTTTCATATCCGTTTATACACTTGTTCAGTGTGCCTAAATAGTCATCATCTTTTCAAATTCTGTACGCACCTCGCATTTAAAAAAAAAATGTGTAAGCCAGTTGATGCTCCACATACGCAGAAACCAGGGCTTCAAACCGGTTCATTCTGGTTCAAACCCTTGCTGAGAATTTGCATTTCCACCCCAGATATACTGAATCAGAATCTACAGTTTAACAGGATCCCCATGTGAGTCTTATGTATAATAAATTTTGAGAACTACTACTCTACTAGTGGATTTCAGAACTGGTCCCTAACCAGCATCATTAGCATCCCCTGGAAACTTGTTAGAAATGCAAATTCTTAGCAGGGGTTTGAACCTGAACCAACCACTTCGAAACCTTGGCAAAAAAACCACCATTATCCTTTTATTATTTTTTAAAGTTTATTGTGTTTAGGTGAAAGTTTATAGTGCAATTTAGTTCTCATTAAAAAATTTACACACAAATTGTTTTGTGACATTGGTTGCAGTCCCCACAATGTGTCAGCACTCTTCGCCTTTCCCTTTACAACCCAGGTTCCCCGTGTCCATTCATCTAGTTTTCCTGTCCCTTCCAGTCTTCTTGTCTGCTTTTGGGCAGGTGTTGCCCATTTGGTCTCATATATTTGATTGAACTAAGACACGTTTGTTTTATAGGCCTGTCTAATCTTTGCTGAAAGGTGGACTTCAGGAGTGGCTTCAGTTCTGAATTAGCAGGGTGGTCAGGGGGCCACAGTCTTGGGGGGTTCCTCCAGTCTCTGTCTTTTTTTGGAAAAAACCTCAGGTATCATTAAGTCTGGTCTTTTTTTTTCTGAATTTGAATTTTGTTCCACATTTTTCTCCCATTCTGTCCAGGACCCTCTACTGTGATCCTTGTCAGAGTGGTTGGTGGTGGTAGCTGGGCACTTTCTAGTTCTTCTGGGTTCAGCTGGTGGAGGCTGTGGTTCATGTGTTCCATTAGTCCTTTGGACTAATATTTTCCTTGTATCTTTGGTTTTCTTCCTTCTCCTTTGCTCCGGACAGGATGGGACAGATGTATCTTAGATGGCTGCTGGCAAGCTTTTAAGACCCCAGGCACTACTCACCGAAGTAGGATGTAGAACATTTTCTTTATGAGCTATGTTATGCTAATTGACCTAGATGTCCCCTGAGACCATGGTCCCCAGCCCTCAGGCCCAGTAACTCGGTCCCTCAAGGTGTTTGAAAGTATCTAGGAAGCTTCTATGGCTTTGCCTTGGTCAAGTTGTGCTGTCTTCCCCTAGAAATACAAGAGCTGACTTCCCCTAGAAATACAGACGTCAGCACAACTTGACTTCCCATTATACTTCTTGGAAAAGCCTCAGGTATTATTAATCGATGCTTGTTTAAATTCCAGGGCTTTAAATGTGTGTGTGTGTGTGTGTTGTGTGCATGCACACGCGCGTGCATGCACGCAGGTTTGCATGCACAAATGCCTATTCATTGGTTTGATTAGTGTGTCTACAATCAGCTTTTCTAATTCCTTAGTAGAATGTGAATTAAAACCACATTAAAAAACAATGTAATGAATTCTTACAATAGTTTTACTCCTTTCAATTATAATTCTCTTGCCCAGAATGATTGGTGTAACTCACCAGAAAGGAAAAAAATAAATAAAACATTCTTGTTTTTTTGTGAAAATGTTACTGTCTTATGCCTCAGTTTCTACATTTGTACACTAGCAATTTATACGTGGCAGTCACATCATATAACTTACTCCCTCTGAATCTCTGAGATTTAATACCAAGAAATACCATGTATTTCTCTCATTACGTTAAGAATACTCTGCAAATAAAAACCATTAAATGCCCAGAGTATTCATACGATGTAGATACTAGCAACACTGTGAAAGGTTTGCTCTAATTTAATGATTAAATCTATGCTTTTCCAAGGGGATTTGGGTTAAGTACTAAAAAAATGAATCAAATACGTAATTGGTCTTAAATGAGTTTGAATTTATTGGGATAATTCTTCCTTCACATTCTAAACCTTTTTTTTTAAAAAGTGTTCTATTGCATGCACAAGCAGTATTTTTGTAAGAACACTTAGGTTCTTTATTTATATGATGGTTCGTTGTGTCTCCAAGTGGCACAGAAAAATTATATAACTCCATTGTTAAAAAAGTAACGGAAGTACACTGTTGTTTTGCTCCCGTCAGTCAACAGTGTTACTGTATTAAGCTGAAAGCTCTGTTTGTATTGGGAAAACAGATATGGTCAAGTAGCTATGCAAATTTCTTCAGTCTGCAGCAAAAATGAAATCTCAACATAATTCTTCCCTCTTGTAGATTCTTTAATGTTCCTTCAAAAGACAAAAGGGAGTGGCCAACCTGAGAATCAATGCGTGAACATGGAAACCACTTCTTTTTTTCCACAGGAGGAATGTGTTTGATGAGATCTAGAGACCTGGCTGAGTGGTTGTTGTTATTAGTGAGGCCAGATCATACAGGCTTAGCTACAAGTGACATGAGTCAATATGCAGCATTTTATTTTGCCAGAGTTCAAATGGTAACAGGTTTGGAGAAAATGCTAAATGCACAGAGAAAGCAGCACACCTGGCCTTAACCCAGAACTCTGAACCAGTTCCAACCCCTGCTGAGAATTTGCATTTCTAACAAGTTCCCTGCCGAGAATTTGCATTTCCACCCCCCAGATATACTGAATCAGAATCTATATTTTAACAAGAGCCCAAGTGATTCTTATGTATAACTCCCTGAGAACTGGTTTGAAGCCCTGCCTCAACCACACTCATTTGTTGTTTGCATTACCAAAGGGACACCTGAGACAACAGTAAAGCATTATTAGAGAGACACTTATCCCACAGAAGAGAGGTGTGGGGAAGGAAATGCCAATATTTGTCTCAACTTCAGAGATCCT
The DNA here is from genome assembly GCF_000243295.1 of Trichechus manatus latirostris. Lineage (NCBI taxonomy): Eukaryota > Metazoa > Chordata > Mammalia > Sirenia > Trichechidae > Trichechus > Trichechus manatus. Next base: position 10,011,031 of record NW_004443968.1, on the reverse strand, counting down.
CTTTTAAGCTATTCTGAGAACTGGAAATCTTATAATTAAACTCTACATCATTGTCCACAAAACACAGTCTCCTTTCTAAAGCACAGTAGTGATTATGACAATTGCAAGTCAAAATTTGTGTTTAACTTGTAATACTGTCACCACGGAAAATAATTTATTGGTATCAAAAACTAATAAACAGTTAGAAAAATTTTACAAAGGTGAGAGTATTTCCTATTATACAGGGAGGGATAATGTTTGTGATTTTGCTAACACCTGCTTATGACCAGCTGTAAACAGTGGTATACCTACCCCTCATCTTTGTCTTGGAACTCTTATCAACTTCAGTTTCCATTAACACAGAGATCTAGCAAGCCATAGGAGGACGTTTGAAGTACATGAGAGACCACCTAGAAAAGTCAAATACTATGCATATTTAAAGAAGTAGTTTTTAGCTAGATCATTGTGTGTTCCATTTTATTTGTTTGAAGTTGCTGAACATTATTTTTAAATTTTTCATATAGGATGTACATGAAAAAAAAGTTTTTTTCAGAAATAACAGAGAAAGACAAATTTTTTTTCTTTTTGATGGTGAAACATCCAGTACTTGATAATTTAACCAAGAGCCAGGCATACTGACTCCTGTGGGGTGAGGTACCAGGTACACACCATCCATTCTTGTGGCACTATGATGCTAACACAATGCACACGTGCTTGATCTCCCAGGACCCACATATACTTTATCTCCCGTGACTGTGACTACAACCCTCACAAGCAGGTGAGCAATCTCACCCCCGCCCCCAAAAAAAGACTTATGTGATACTTTCCAGTCTACTGTAGTTGTGAAGTAGGTATCCGATGTATTTATATAAAAGTTATAAAAATACTGTATTTTGAGTTGTACTACTCAAAACAAAATCTTAGAAAAAGCCATTTTTTCCGGCCTTCACAAAGAGGAACAAAATAATATGCTCTGGAGGAGAGTGGCAAGACATTCCCATTCTGAATTGTCTCAGCAGAGGGCAGGCTGTTTATGTTTGCATTAATGTTGTAAATAATAAAAACGGATATTATAAAGTGGATTTTTTCCCAGATCTATGATGATAGATGAAAGAAAATTCTTAATTTAGTAACATAGTAGTGGACACCCTTCAAAGGCATGTAAGGTATATAGCCTTTGATAAATGTAGCCATCATATAATCTTATCAGTTTCTCTCTGCTTTTTTTGTGTTGAATAATCTGAAAAGACCCATCAAAGAACAAGTAATTCTTCATGTTCCATGAATACTTCTAAAATCAGAAGAAGCAGAGAGTGAAGATATGTTATCCTGACTCCACATAGTATCTGCATAAAGAAATTTAATCTTTAGAAATTTAAGAATCTTACTAAGGAGTAATGACACCACCATCCCCACCCCAACAAACACGGTGAGAATCTGCTTAGAAGTGGTTTAATACGAAGACAGGTGCCCAGGTGACGCAGTGGTTAAGCACTAGGACGGCTAACCAAAAGGTCGGTGGTTCGAATCCACCAGCTGCTCTGTGGGAAAAGATGTGGCAGTCTGCTTCCATGAAGCAGAATGGAATTCCTATGGGGCAGCTCTACTCTGTCCCATTCCCATAGGGTCTATATGAGTCAGAATCGACTTGATGGCAGTGGGTTTGGTTTGGGTTTTAATATGAAGACTATAGGAGCGTATCAGTAAAATGACGTCACAGCCACTTTCAAAGGAGGGGCATATAGTGCAAATGTATTATTGGAGATCTTCATTAGATAATGCTAATGATATTTTTAAATTACATCCTACCTTGAAGAAAAACGGCATATATTAAAACTGCAGTTTATATTTTAAAAATTCAGTAGATGGCAGTTTAAATAAGACAATTTTAGAAAAGTTTTGAGGTTGATTCTTAGATTAGGATTACTACTTTAAAAAATAAAATCGTTACTGCAAAGTTTAAGAAAATGTTCTGCATCCCATTTTGGTGAGCAGCGTCTGGGGTCTTAAAAGCTAGTGAGCGGCCATCTAAGATGCATCAATTGGTCCCAACCCACCTGGAGCAAAGGAGAATG
>NW_004443968.1:9952403-10008877 GCF_000243295.1 Trichechus manatus latirostris | reverse complement strand
GACATAAAATGATACTTGTGAAGAGTGTGCTTCTTAGCTCAAGTAGATACATGAGACTAAATGGGCAGCTCCTGTCCAGAGGCGAGATGAGAAGGCAAAAAGGGATAAGAGCTGGTTGAATGGACCTGGGAAATCTGGGGTGGAAAGGAGGAGTGTGCTGTCACATTATAGGGAGAGCAACTAGGGTCACATAACAATGTGTGTATAAATTTTTATATGAGAAACTAACTTAAACTGTAAATTTTCACTTAAAGCACAATAAAAAAAAATTGTTACTGCATTATAAACAAATATAAGGTAAATTACAAGAAACTTGGAGAACTGAAAACAGAAATATCATTCAAAATTATATCATATCAAACACAACCATTATTAGCAACATATTTACTATCTTTTTTCCTATATATTTTTTACAAAATACATAGAGAAAACATTTAATTACATTTAAATAGTTTCTATTTTAAAAAAGAACTAAAAATTAGGCAAGAAAAGTGGTGCTTAGGGAACCAATTCAACCACTTTTTAAAAATGGCTTTCTACTTCTCCTTAAGTCCGTTTTCATATCTGCCTATGAACTTACAGTATTTTGGAAGGGCATGGAAAAGAACTGAAATGATAGGAACATAAGAAATTAGACATCTAGATTTGCCTAACCTTGAAAGAAAGGACTCGGTGTTATTAGTCAAAAACAGCCTGTTTTTGATGATACCATTAAAATTGGTATTTTTATTCTTTAGTTTTGATTGAATTTCAGCTAAAAGAACTTTCCACAAAACAATTATCCGGACCCCTGGTTAACTGAACACTATTCAAAATCTTCAAAGTTTATTTCTAAGATTAGAGATGTGTCTATATGCTTTTTGTCTGATTATCTGCCTTCATTAGCTTCTCAATCAATACATTAAACCAAAAAAATCCATTGCTGTCGAGTGGATTCTGACTCATAGCGACTCTATAGGACAGAGTAGAACTGCCCCATAAGGTTTCCAAGGAGCAGCTGGTGGATTCAAACTGCCAACTTTTTGGTTAGCATCCGAGCTCTTAACCACTGTGCCACCAGGACTCCAAAAAGCACCCAACAGCACCTATAAATCTTTATCCTCTTGATTCCTTTACACCAGAATGTTTCCTAATAATTTTTCCCCTCATGCCCTTGACCAATTTTCATCTTTATAATTCTTGGACGTTTTCATGAAAAGCTCTTTAAAATGCATAATTCACCTTTACCAAATTTTACTTACTGCTCTGTAATTCCATCTCTATGCTGTACAAGAGAAAAAATGCAAACAGAAAAGTGCATCTTCAAGACAAACTCAGATACCCAAGATAAATATTTCATCAAACAAAACCAAAAAATGATTACAAATCAAACCACTGTGGCCATTACAAAAATGTATCAGTCATGTTGCTGACCTAACCTTTAAGTTGAGAAGTCACTGACAACAAACTAAGTTCTTTTTATCTGTCACCACTTTAAGATTAATGATTTTTTTCAACATGACTATTTCATTTGGGGACAGCAGAATGGAGAAGCAGTGGTAATTTTAGTTCATATACTGTCAAGATAAATGATAGTATGATAGGTGTAAATTTAAAGCTGGATTCCAGATTTTTGACTTACCTGCTGGAAGTTCCAAGCATGTTTTTTTTTTTTAAACCCCCATTTTTCGGTAGAAGTAAATCATATGTTCCAAAGTAGTTAGTCATTTTCTATTACTGCTTAACACCGATTATGTATTAATGTTTAGTTAACCAATTTAGATATTTTGGAAAGGAAGTTAGATTAGAAGAGATTCAACATCCTGAAAAGATTTGGGGGCAATGGTACAAAAATTAAAAAAAATTGGAGGATATGTTTCAATTCTCACTGGAGACAGCTATTTGTACATGCTTGAATAAGGGCCTTTATTTGTTTGTTTTGGCTGTTAAGGGCAATATTAAATGTTACAATGCACATATTACATATATTCAAATAATATTATATACTTATTTTATTATAAATATTGTTTTAATGCTGATCACTAGTTACTTTTCTGACTTAGTACTGTTGGGTATTAATTCAGCAAGTAATGTGAAGACCCAGAAAGAGTTCACTATGCTTCTTTTTAAAAAAAGGTATACACACACACACACACACACACACACACACTAACTATACATATAATATTTTCATATAATCTTCAATAGATTATAAGCTAGAAAAGATAACATTCTTTAAAAAAATCAATTACTTGTATCTGGTACTAAGGGTTGTATTCCAAGTTTGTTTTTTTTAAAACATAGTGTAAGTGTATTTATAACCAAAACTATATATCTACACATTAAAAAAAAAAAAAAAAAAAACCTATAGTAATTAATTCAAATACACAAAATATTAGAAACTTCTTTTAACACAAAGTATCCCCAAACAGCAGGGTTCTTCTGTGATAAAAAGTTAATTATTTGTCTTTATGTTGAGTAAATTTAACAAGTCTGTTTTTCAAACAATTTAATATAATGTTTTTTTTTTGCTCCAACAATTACCATATAATCATGTCTCAGGAAAAACTGATGTGTATGAGTCCTTAGTGCTTGGTGCTTTCATAAACCGGGTAGCAGGAATTAAATATATTTTGGATATTCTGTAAGATCAGTATTTCCTGTAAGAGTGTAAACTTTTTAAACATCAAACGATCAATTGGTGTTATAAATATCTCTTACAAGTTCTTTTGTTTTCTCTGAGTTAGAATTTGCAGTACCTTGAAAGATGTATGCTTGGAACCAAATAAAACCACACCAATCTTTTCTAATTAATTTATAGTCTAATAATCTGTAATTCTATATGGGCAAATAACCACCATAGTTTATCTTCCCACCACAATTCACTTTAACCTACAAGGTGATTTTTAGATAACATAATTTGATTTACAAGGAACAGTTAGCTATTCCATGTCTCCAGTTTTGACATCACCAGGCACAGCCTAATTCCAATAATACCATCACTGACCTTTCTAACTCAATCCACATTTGTTATAAAAACAATTATCATTCCCAGTTCCATGTCAGCAGGAGGTGCGACTGGCGTGGAAGCTACGTGATTAATGCCTGAGGGAAAGAGTGCCTCATGTCACTCAAAGATGACCCCTTTTTAATGATTACGAAGCAACAGTGACAGGTTCTCATCAAGTTCATCGCTTAACTGGAAAGTTGTGCAAAAGGATTGCACATTCCACCAATAATTTTTCATGTTAAGGTATTCATTTAATTTAACTTTCCATAGTAGTATAAACAAAGATGGCAAGCATTTTTGGGGAATTTATATAAACTACTTTAGAGTTAATGCATTTGTTTGCTTAGGAGTAGGTACCAGCAGTTCACTAAGACTGCAAAAGCACACCTCACATTCTACGCATTATAAACTGCTGAAATAATGCTGATCAAAGGATTAAAGTATCAGACTCTTGAATAGTCACATCATTTAAAAACTAAAACAGAATACCAATTATTATTGCAAAATTTAGAAACACACAGAATTAAATTAATTTTTTAAACAGCCTACGTAGAAGACAATAAAATACTGAAGCCTGGTGTACCTTTCCAGACTGTAAGCCTTTCTTCTTTTGTATATGGTCAGCCCATCAAGCACACTGCCTGACACACTGATGTTCAAGAAATGTCAAATTCAAAACACTAATTTCACATTTGACATATACAAAGATAAATGTTTTTCTGGTCATCTTAGAGTTAAAGCAGCTATGGAAAATGTGTATCTACTTGGATCACTTTATTTTGCAGAGTGAAATAAATAACAAGCTAGAAAACTCTTAACTTCCTAGAGAGAGACCCTTTCTACTTTTACTACCAGTAAAATTTCTAAAATCTTTCTACATTCTAAATATTTGTAGGGATTGGGCATGGGGGAAAGCTGAATCTTAACAGCTCAGAAACCTTCCAGACTTTATTTACATTGTAATAAGGGCTCCTATATACATTTTTTACAATTCAATGGAATTATGATATCAAATCTGGCAGGGTACACTATAAAGCTTACTCCACCTTGTCTTCAGGTACAACCTTTAGAAATCTACAACTAAAAAGCAAGGACTCAGAAAGACTGAATTTTTTTTTTTTAATTTAGAGTTTCTACATTCCTACTTCTAAGATAGATTTGAGGTATTTTTATATTTTCTAAAATAAGCATAAGAAATAATATTGGAAATGAAGTTTCTTGTTGCAGGTTTAAACTAATAAACATTCATGGGAATTAACTAGGCCACAGAACATAGTAGCCTATGTTTGCCAAACTGGACTTTTGAAGAAGTACAAAATTGTGCCATGATAACTTCTTAAAGGCAGATATTTCAATGGCATTTGAGTGTTTCATACTTTGTCATCATGGCTTATAGGAGTGGGCAGTCAGTTATAAAATATTAATACTAGTTGCAACTACAAAGCAATATTTCTTATGAACATCTAATTTAGAAAAGTAATTTTTCTTAATAGTGCAAAACCCTAACTCATGATGTTGATTACTTCATTAAGCTGAAATTACTACTAACTTGGAAGAAAGATGTGGCAGCCTACTTCTGTAAAGATTACAGCTTGGAAACTATGGGGCAGTTCTACTCTGTCCTGTAGGCTTGCTAGGATTCGGAATAACTCAAGGACAACGGGTTAAACAGTTATTATCTATTTAATAGAAAGGTAAGATTTATGTATAATACATAATCTTTTTTTTATTGTGCTTTAGATGAAGGTTTACAGAGCAAATTAGTTTCTCATTAAACAATTAATACACATACTGTTTTATGACAATGGCTGTCAACCCCATGATGTGTCAACACTCTCCCCTTCTCAACCTTGGGTTCCCCATTACCAGCTTTCCTGCCCCCTCCTGCCCTCTTGTCCTTGCCCCTGGGCTGGTATGCCCATTTAGTCTCGTTTTGTTTTATGGGTCTGTCTAATCTCTGGCTGAAGGGTGAACCTCAGGAGTGACTTGAATACTGGGTCAAAAGTGTGTCCAGGGGCCATACTCTTGGGGTTATGTATAATACATAATATATCTTGCCTTTTGCTCAAATGATTCATTATAACCAAACAGAAGAAAGAAGTGGAAAGGAAGCAACATTTATTAAATGCCATATAATGTGATGTTGTTAGTTGCCTTCAAGTTGATTCCAATTCATGGTGACCCCATGTGTGCAGATTAGAACTGCTCCATAGGATTTTCAGTGACTGTGACCTTTAGAAGCAGATTGCCAGGCCTGTCTTCTGAGGCACCTCTGGGTGAGTTCGAACAGCCAACCTTTCAGCTAGTAGTCAAGCACTTAACTGTTTGTGCCACCTTACCTATAATGTGATAGGCTAACTTAATTGTATCACGACACAAACTTGTTGTTTTCCATTGACTCGATTCTGACTCATAGCAACCCTACAGGACAGAGTAGAACTGCTCCATAGGGTTTCCTGGGCGGTAATCTTTATGGGAGCAGATTGCCAGGTCTTTTCTCCCACAGAATGGCTGGTGGGTTCGAACCCTGAACCTTTCAGTTAGCAGCTGAGTGCTTAACCACTGAACCATGAGGGCTTCTCCATGGCACAGATACCTGGTGTTATTTCCATTTGACAGGTAAGAAAACCAAAGAAAAACTCATTTCCTTGTAGTTCAGCTAATAAGAAACTAAACAAGGATTTGAAACTGTCTGTCTGAAGTCAAAGTCGATGTTTTTAAGTTTGTATTAGCTTACCAAACAAACATATCCCAAATGCTTTTACAAGTCAAGTAAAGTGGCTACTCCTAAGAATGAAAATTTCTTATATTCATCAACTGGGGAAGCACTTACTCCCTTCATTGTGTTTTCTCTGATACTTTGGGGGACCTAATAAATATTAAAAGGAATTTGTATAATGTCAAATTTGAAGGCCAACTAGCAACAACTAATAATTCTTACAGTATGTGTGAAAAAATTACTGACTTAAAATATAGAAAACAGCTGTGATTTTTATCCAGAGCTGATATGCTAATGTAATAGTTTTCAATTTAGATTATAAACCCAGTAATAAAACACTGAGCATTTGTATTTTGTTAAAAGATCTATTTCCAAGATAAAACTAAAGTGTGCTTCTTTAGCAGATTAATTGCTGTGAGATCATCACTTTAGTTACATAAAATCTAAATGGAAGCTTTAATGTTTCTTTTCTAGCTGTATCACAATGTAACTTATTCCCACTAGTAAAGCAACTCCAATTTCAAAAGTGGTTATTATCCACACCGTTTCTTTTAGTTTTACTATAAACTGCTATTAGGAAAAAACTGCAAATTGAAATGTTACTAGTCTATAAATCCATACTGCACATTAAAATTTTAGATAATCTCAAATCTATTACTCAGTTGCCACTTATAATCTTAATATTTAATAAAACTTATTAAGCAGTAGAATGTTTTCACTTACAGAATCCTGGTTACCTGGAGTAGTAATACACTTAGCACACAAACTGCTAAAATAAAATACATCAAGAGATTATATTGTCAGACTTTTGCATATGCACTGCATTTAAAAACCAGAAGACATGACTTATTGTAAATTTTAGAAACATTTATTTTAGAAATACACCAAACTAAAATGAGTATTTAGTCCAACAGCTTACAGACAAGAGAAATAGGAATTACGGGTTTATCGGCGCACATTTACATGAATATCCTTGCCATGATTCTAAAACCAAGAACACTTAGAACAGAGGACATTCTGACTTGAAAAAAAAATTAAATTAAAAAATGTTACATGTACAATATAAATAATATCACTTTCAGAATGGAGAAAATTAAAGATTAATGAAAGCAGTGCATACCACCAAACAAAACCATTTTTTACCTTGAATCAAGTTTTACACACTGGAGAAAGTCAGACGCCCCATGCTATAGTTTTGCAGAAGTTCTTTAAGTGCTTTTAGAATTTAGCAAGGCTTCCAAAACTGTCTATAATTTAAAAAAAAAAAAAAGTTAATGTTTGTTAATAAGCTATGAATTCCACAATAAATGACACATCAAGTCGGACAGGTTTAGGAAGCCAACTCATTTTCGGGCTTCCTCATGAAAACTCTATGACTGACCGGCATAACATTTCCAGTGTCACCAATAAGGCCTCAGTGTGCACTCCAGGACATACTTTCACATTCTCAGGCAGTTCCTTAAGAATATTTGGGAGCTTCTGTAATGTTTTTATATTTCTAGCATAAAGATCCAATAACCAGTCAGTATGAGCACTCGTGGTTTCCTTATAACTCTTACAAGCCATAAGCAGTTCACTTAGATGAGTTAACCCTTTGAAAGCTAAGAGGAACTCTGAAGATAAATCAAAAATAGAACAAAAATTTAGCAGCATCCTACTAAGTAAAAATGAGCCAAATTCAAGTTGCTGGTGGTGAAAATGTTTTTCTACTTGTGCATGGAAGTTTTCCACTGTATCTTCTATTTTTGTAATAGCAAATAGTTCTTCCTTGATTTGAGGTGACACCACATAATCCAAAGGCAATTCCCCCATAGAGTTTCTCTGCTGTAAAAGCACTGGGCCTGTGAAAAAGAAAATGCAAAATGTTAAGTGCAAAACATTTTTATTTTGGCAGTTTAACAGCTGTTTCTCTTTTTTCCCTAAGCATCCAGGGCTCTGTTTACAATCCTATTTTGTAATAATTCATGTTGACGCAATTAACTGGCCTATACATATTGACTATCTAATAAAGGTGCATTAAAACAAAACAACATTCTAGTTAATTGCCTAATGAGGTTTACCTAAAAGTACGTGCTTTAGTTCAACAAATAATACGTGGGTATAAATGGAAGAAAAAAAAAATTTATAAACTGTCAAGAGTTTCAGTGTTGTCAGGAGAAATTAATAAAATATATTCATTTTAAATTCTGTACAAGAGTCTTAAGGATATCTTAGGATATCACCAAGAAGAAAATATAGTGTCCCCTTCCATTGCCAGTATGTGATTCTGGCAATGCAAAGACTACAAAACCTTGCAGAGATCAGAATACGTTTTTCATTTATCCCTGCTTATGGCCCTGGTGGTGCAGTGCTTAAGAGCTCAGGCTGCTAACCAAAAGGTTGGCAGTTCAAATCCACCAGCTGCTCCTTGGAAACCCTATGGGGCAGTTCTACTCTGTCCTACAGGGTCGCTATGAGTTGGAATTGACTCAATGGCAATGGGTTTGGTTTTTTGATTTTGGTTATGTTCAACTTTTAGTACAGGTAACCGATTCACAAAAAATTAAATGTTAATTGTTCTGGATCACATCTATCTATCTAAACACATTTAACCACCTACTTAGAAGGTACTGAAGAGAGTTTATCCCCTAGATAGTAAAGGATGATTGGGAGGAGCTAAACAACAATGACTCAGTATTTGGTCACACAGCAAACTACAGAAGTACTTTGTACCTTTGTCAGCCAAAACTTATAATTATTTATTCACATTGCCATAAAAAGCTATAAGGGATATAAAGGTTTCAGAACTAGCAGACATAATCAAAGGGTCCTATCATATAACATAGATCATATTATTAGAGAGAGAATAGATTACAGCTGATAAAATGCTTACTGATGAATCTAATCAGGCATATTTAGTGGCCTGGTTAAAACATATATTATAAAAGATCAACCACTGATGATATATGACTAATTCATAATTTATGGAAAAAAGAGAATTCTAGATCAAAATTAGGTTCTTTTGTATTGTGTTAGCATCTTAAAAAAAAAAAAAAAGCTCCAGTTACTCCTTAAAAAACAAAACAAAATTATGGACACAGATTTTAGAGGCATAAATAAATTCTTAAAATTATTCTTCTCAAGACTCAGTGACTCGCAACGCATAAATAATGCAGTTATTACAACGATGGTATCAAACCACTTGGCAGGTCCCAAAATATGACTAAGGGAAAGTTAAGTCTGTACAATTGCCAAAGGATCTTGGTAAATACAAGTACAAGTAGATTCAGTCCTTAGGAACAGGAACTCACCCACTTACTATTTTTCACTAAGAGCCCCAGAAAAATTCCATTGGTTATTAGAGGCCATTCTCTACTGAAGAGCTGAACTTAATACAATAATGGCTGTTACATCAGCTAGACCATTCGAAGCAAGAACAGATATTAACTTGGTATGTCAGACACATGGTTGAGTAAACAAAATAAATACTCAGGAGGCAGAACACTATGGTTTAGTAAACATGTAACACTAAAAAAAATTTTTTAAAAAAGGTAGAAGAACTGAAAACTATATTGATTATAAAATGGTGTCAGTAAAACAGGCACACTAAGGCCTTTAGGGGGCAGGAGAAGACTATAAATAACCAAATATCTTAAACTACCACGCTATACAGTTTTTCTTAGATGTGTCTACAGTAAAAATACATCTAAATAAAATATGCTTTTTGTTTTCATGCACAATCAAATAGCTTTAATTACAAGAAAAAAATGTTAAATTCCAAGTTGAAATTAGCATAAATAAAGGCAACAGGAAACTTATACAAATCTTTCGTTTCTGTATTATAAGCTAGTCATCAATTATCTTTTTTCTTTTTAAAAAAAAATACAAATCAGTTTTGAACATTTTGATGTACAATTTACATTATTAAGCTCAGATATAAAAGGAATGTCACAATAAAGGAAGGGGTTTGCTGAAAGAAGAGATAAAAAATGAACAGAAAAAGCAGTAGATTAATATTAAGCTCAAGTTACCTCCTTCACAAAACCCCTGCACAACAGTTATCACCACTGAAAATCTTCCTACTTTAACTTAATTGCCTGCAAAATGTGAATGAAGAAAAGATATTCTAGGATATCATTTTTATAGTCTATAAAAGAAATGACTCATAAAAAATAAGATTAATCAAGTTAGCAGTTATATACAGAAAATGAAACAAGAATAAAAGATGCAAGCAATAACAACTGAACGTGTACATTCATTTATTAAAAAGCTTTCAAAAATAACTGTTCAAAAAGACACTATATACTTTAAGTAAAAGTATTAATATTAAAAATCAACATACCCAGTTCAAAAACACATTCTCATATACTGACTTAAATAGGCTTAATAATACAATGAATAAATACATATTATGAAAAGGCTTTCATTCCTGCTAATAAAGATGCTTACATTTAGGCAGACTTTTTATTCTTACTTTTTCATTACTATAAAATAAAAGCATCTTTCCTTATAGATCTTAAATATAAAGTGTTATCTACCTCTGAGGAATTTATCAGAAAACTGGATAATTTATCAAAACCAGTTTAGCATAAATGCACTCACCCCCATGCTGGAGCAGCAGCTTGCCAATTTCTACATGTCCGTTTGACAGTGCATCATGCAAAGGAGTCACCCCATCCACTTGAGTGAGCAGATCTACCTCTGGACAACGTTGCAAAATTTCTTGGACACACACTGTGTTGCCATAGTTACAGGCTTCATGCAAAGGCGTCCAACCAGCATTGTCTAAATTAGAAATCAAGGCAAGTTTTAAAACAGCAACAGTAGGACTTTTGGTAGTAAAGTATTGATATTCTACTTCTCTCATCGGTATGACTGTCTAGCTAACTCATATACAAAAAGGAATGCTTTGATAAACGTGCCTAGCCTGTATTTCTACCTTTAAGAAAATAAACTAAACTAAATGAAAACAATTTAAAAATACTAATGTTGTGATCTAACTGAAATACAGACACCAGAAAAGGTTTCTAACAAGCTATGAATCAATATATCATGGATTTCTTGGTTTTGCAAATGGCAATATTTTAAAGATATCTTAGGTAAATTTACTTAGATGATTTTCTTAATGTTGACATATAACTATTTAATATCACAAATATTAAGACACTGGGTTAGACTACAAAGATTTAGAGCTTACCTTTAACATTGATGTCTATTCCTGGTAAAGAAAGAAGAAGAATCAATTTCTCCACTTGGTTATTTATGCAAGCTCTATGCAGGGCTGTTTCTCCTGTCATAAAAAATTAATAGATTATTCCAGAGAAGACAAGATATCAACTAAAGAAAATAATCAAAGGGCATGACTCGGAGATGTGGCCCCATGCCAGAAAATTATTTACTGAGTTTTCCTTTTGACTGGTTTAAACATCTCTTGCATTAAAAAAAAAAAAAAAAAAAAAAAACAGGGAGGAGGGAACCCCACCAATCCAAGAGCTTCTGTTCTATCAGCAATTCAGCAACGCAATTCTACTGCACAAGGTTTAACACAGGCATTGTCTCTCCCTAGTTCAAGGTTTAAAGCTTCAATCCTGCTATAAAACCCCAAACGATCAGAGAACACCAAAAATACTGGGTTTTGCAGCAATAAAAGTTTAGAGTGCAATTGCCCTCTCTTAAATTTATTCATGAACCTATGTTAAATGTATGGTTCTTTTTTACACAGCATTTATAGCTTAATTCAAATGAATGTTTCTGGCTAAGCACGAGTGCCTCTACACACTCAAGTATAATTCAGAACTTCAAATCCATTAACAGATGGTTTGCTGCTTCTCAATAGGCTGTCTGGCTTGGCTACAGAAGCAGAGAGAGGGAGAAATGAAGGAATCTTAATATAAACACACACACACACACACACACACACACGGAAAAATCCCTTGTACCATTTAAAGCTGAACAAGGGTGACAAAATGAATGGCAAGGTTTTAAGGTCTGCTTTTTCTAGAAAGAATGCAATCAATGCACACTAGCTAAAATTCAGTCTATATCCATAGCTCTGTTATAATCAAAATTAATAAGATGTAAGTGGTAATCTGATGGCAAGGGAAATTTTAAAAACATAATAAATTGCTTAGGAAACAAATGAAACACTGAATCATATTCTTTCTTGCTATAAAATACTTAGTTACACATTTTTAGTGTTCAGTTTTACAGATTACTCTGCAACTTCTACCAAAACATTTCTTTTACATGCATAGAAAAGCTTCTGAAGTTGTTCTCTACTATTTCTCAATTCTCCTCCTCCCCCCCACCCAGCTCCTTCTGCTATTCAGTCTGAAGTCATTCATATTCAGTTTACTTTCTGAAACAATAAAACAAAGAAAAAGGATACTGATTTGTGAAGTTAATATCTGAGTTCTCATCTAATACATTTTGCACACTTTGAGCCAAATGGGCAGTTATTTTGTAGTCTGCAATTATGAACTTATATCATGTTGAAAGATTATATGGTCTCTCTGTCACTACCTCCATAAGTGTCACAATGATAAGCATATTTGTATTAAAAACACAATATAGCTCATAAACAAAAGAGACTCAGGAGTTTACTTTGGCCAGGTACAGATTCTTGGAAGGTACTTTTATATTTGTGAGCTAAGAGGTATCTAACCAGAAAAGGTGCTGGAGTGAATTATTACAACACTATTCTTGTTATACCATCCTTTAGGTACTTAGGTTCCAGTATAGTTAGAACCAAAAGCCAAACACATTTCATAGTCTGGGCTCAGTGCCTGGAAGAAAAGAGTCCATATGCTTAACACAGCTATGTAACGCAGCCTACTCCTCATTCTTTGTTCACAAAATGTCTAGGACTGAAAGAGATGAAGACTGAATTATACTTTCAAATCAGAAGACACTGATTCTAAGCAGCACAGGTTGAGATGGATTAGAAAAGTAAGGCGGGCAAGCCTGGAATGAGCTCAACACATGCTACACACTGTGTTTACTATTTGGAGAGGTATTGAGAGAAGAGAAGGGAGGGAATACTCTATTATACTGTGCATTAAACGATCATTTCCTTTGTATTAATGACAGTTCAAGAAAATAATATGCTATCCAAGAAGGTATTTCCTGGACCTAGTCCAATGTTTAAGTTCAAGTATTCATCAGGGCAAGTATGTTAAACTTGCAAGTATTGACTAAAATCATGAAAAGTTCTTAGCATAAATTAATTCAGATACTTGGAATACCTTTTAGATTAGTCTTGTGAAAGTTCATCTTTGTAACTAAAGAGGGGCAATTCTCCTTGGAACACGACAATTCTCCTTCTGACTTCTTTTTCAATCTTTTTAATGATGAGGAACATTTAGTAAGGTTCAGCTCTCTGAAAGGAAAGCAAGAAATAATGAAAGCTTGTTTCTCAACAAGGCATGCCAGCATGGATTAGATGATTTCTTTTTTTTTTTAATCTAGCCTCCTTTTACTTTAAACCCCCTTACTCATGCAAAGACTGCACTGCTTTCTATTTTTACATTTATTTCAACTGTAAAGAAGCAAATTTTAATGTATTATTTTTCATTTTATTAAGCCTTGTATCTGCAACTACCACTGCGAAGTTTATGAATATGGACTGTGGGGTAAAGAGAAAAAGGGATCAAGTAAACCACTGGCAGAGAGAATAAAGTGAAAAGCTAAGATCAGGATGCAGGCCTTTGCTCCCCATTCTTATTGTGCTCCTATTCACTACTTCTTTTCCGAGAACATTTCAGGTTTTCTGAGTTTTATACACCATACTTTTAGAGGAGGGTCCTCATTCTGGGAAAGTTATTATAACAATTCAGAGCATTTAACATGACCTTGCATTCTAAAATCCCATCTTCATTATTTAAAAGTAGCAATTCAAATCATACAGCAAAATTATATAAAATAATAATTTTGGGGGGAGGAAAAGCTTTTTGTTTTTTAATTATGGCAAAATATGTAGAGCCAAACATTTGTCATTTCAACCATTTTTAAGTGTATAATTTAGTGACATTAATTACATTTGCCATATTGTGCAATTTGATGAAGAATATTACTTCTTTTGGTAAACAATTTTAACAGAAAGAAAGCACCTACCTTATATTGCAAAAAAGAAAATGTTGCCTATGAGTATTTATAGGTCTAAAACTGAGTTTTCTGCTAATCAGTACAATTGTTAGACGGCATCACAGATAACCATAAAGTTAAAAAAAAAGTATCAGAAAAAGAGGTGTACCTCCAAACAAAGCACGGTTGGTATACAGGCACTACTTACGGTAACTGCGGCAGTCCTTCAACTCGTTTCTGCTTTGCACCATTCAGCATTAGTAAGGCCCTCTGAGATTCAAGGCAAGGCCGCTGTCCGATTTTCTTTGGTATTTGCATCTTTCCAGCCCCAGGCACACCAGTGTTCCCCAGTGCTGGCAAATAGGAATATACCTGTTGGAAAATAACATTATATTGCTTTCTCAACTACAAAGACCTGGAAAGCAGTAAAAAGAAATTACTTGATTCATTTCACCATTAAATTTGGTTACACTGTCTTAGTTTCACCCTTATGGTTGCCATCCTATCTATCTCATTTGAACATGCTAAAATATTAAGAATGTTACTAGTTCCACATCATTAAATGAAGACCACATGGACAAGAAAAATATCTTCTTGAAAATATTTTTCTAATTCTGATGCTTATTTAGTAAAATTTTTTTGATTAGTCTTATGCCCAACTTGTTATGATTCTTTTGTCTATTTTTCTAGAGAAAAACATCTGATATATGTACAACTGGTATTTTGTCATTTCCATTTAATAATGCCTTTCTTCAACAGAAAACAAGTCTGGAATATACAAACAGAATAATAAGTGCAAAAGTCCTTAAAGGTAAGAATTGTTAAAAAAAAAAAAAAGAATTTTCCCAGCCTGATCAATAAATAAGTGTATTTCTCAGTTGTTGAAGAAATTGCTATAGATATTAGATATTAATAATATATAAAGATAGCCAAGATAAAACTGGAGAACCCTGAGTTAAATGCAGCTTTTACGTGTGTGTATAGGATAAAAGAGAATGATAACCTGTAGCATCATTTGCAAATTTTGCTTTTTAAATACCATTAAATACTATATAGATTATTTTTTGGATCTATAGCTTTCCAAAATCACAATCTTATGCACTATGACAAATGATTAAGAAACAAAGATTCTTGCATTATTTTTCTATTACCAACCCTTAAGTATTACTAAATAAGTAATTAAAGTTTATTCACTGATTAAGCCAATTGTGAGGTGAAAAGATACCAGGTCTTATACAGATTTGAAGACCTATGAATTAATGTGCTCTGTTCAAGTGTTAGAAATGATCAAGAATATTTAAAAATTGAATTTATGAACTCACTTCTTGGAATTTAAAAGAACTAGAATAGAGTGACGTTTACCATTTTCTGAAGAGAAAGTGGCTCAGAAGAAATACTGATGGAGCTCTGTAAACACAGCTTTTTAAAGACTGCCTCTGCAACAAACATTTGAAGCCAGGAGGAGGAAAATGAACAAATAAAAATTTCTAATTCCTGTGAAGAAAAGTCTGTAGAAAAAGAGCAATAAATATATTTGTTACTACATCCTATAAAATTTCTTTCTAGAGACTACTTCCTCTGGATGTTATTCATTCAAATAATTCCTACACCAATAACATTTATCCACATAATTTTAAACAACAAAAAATACATAATATTTCTATTCCTTGTCTTTCAAGAAAAAAATTTTTATGGCAAACGTTCTCACATTTGCAAAACAGTAATTGCTTTAAATGAAAGTCTTGAAATGACTATATATGTGTGCAGGTAGCTAGAATAACCTGTACAAAAACCAAAATCCGTTGCCATCGAGTCGATTCCAACTCATAGTGATCCTATAGGACAGAACAGAACTGCCCCATAGTGTCTCCAAGGCAGTAATCTTTACAGAAGCAGACTGTCACATCTTTTTTCTGAGGAGTTGCTGGTGGGTTCAAACAGCTGACCTTTCAGTTAGTAGCTAAGCGCTTAAACCACTGCGCCACCAGGGCTCCTTAGACAGGTAGACAGATATATAACAAACCAACAAACAAACCAAACCCGTTGCCGTTGAGTTGATTCCAACTCATAGAGACACTACAGGACAGAGCAGAACTGCTCCATAGGGTTTCCAAGGAGTGGTTGGTGGATTCAAACCGCAGACCTTTTGGTTAGCAGCTGAGCTCTTAACCACTGTGCCACTAGTGCTCCTTAAATCAGCACAGATGCATTTAATTTCCAATGATCAGTCTCGAGCTGAGGGGAAGAAAGAAATTGGAAAGCTTCCTGTGACCACCTATGAATCCTGTCACTGCAACAAAGGGGGAAAGCCCAAGGTGAAGAGGAGAAAGAAAACACGAGGGCCCACAGGGTTTTCTTAGAAGCATGCTTCCATTTTAATACAGGAAGAGGAGTTATAATTTTAAATGGCAAAATAAATAAACAGCAACAAAAAACCCACCAAGTGCCTCAAATCTCTTCCTTTCAAAAACCTCAAGTACTCCAATAACATGGAAATGCATATTTCATGAACTGAAAGTGGTAAAAGACTGGGGTAACTATTTCCCACACATAGTAATATACTTAATGTTATGAATTCTACATTAATATTCTTATAAGTGACAGAATGGATAGGATACTAAAAGAGCTAAAATTAAACAAAACAAATAGGATAAAAAATTGTGGTATTGTATAATAAGGGAGATATCTATAAACACTGGAAGAATAAGGTCAATAAAATTAGCAAAGTGAACATAATAAAAGAGCTGAAAATACAAGCATTAAGTTAAAATTTTTTTTTTAATTGGACAACATGAAAACTTAATAGCTATATAAGATAGATAGATAGATGACAGACAGACAGACAGACCTCCCTACTCAGAGGCAGAGTTCCTGTAGGCTAAGGGGACTGCACACACCCAAAGAATGTCCTGCCCAGATGCCTTATGGTGTTCCTGCAGTCCTACACTCAGTGGTATTCAAATGCACGGTGGGGGTAGGGAGGAGTTTCCAACAGGGAACATTTAGAAATGTCTAGATATCACAACGGTCCGATCCACAACTGATCATGGGGATGGCGCAGGACTGGGCAGCATTTCATTCCATTGTGCAAGGGTTGCCATGTGGGGCTGACTCAAAGGCAGCTAACAACAACAAAGGAACGTTTTTGGTTGCCACAACTGCAGAGGGAGGGTGCTATTGCATCTAGTGGGCAAAGGCTAGGGATGGTACTAAACATCCTTCAATGCACAGGACAGCCCCCCACAACAAAAAACTACCCAGCCCAAAATGTAAATAGCGTCCGGATGAGAAACCTTGCTTGACCAGAGATCTAAGGCTCTAGGCTTGTGGCAAACTGCCACATGGGAATCTAAACTTTTGGGCAAATGGCTCCAGTCAGATGTTAAGCAGATCTACCTAGCCCTACATAGACATGTTTGCTGAATTCAGATAATCCCTCCCCAAATGGTCTCAATGAAGATACAATTTGTAAGAGTTGGAAATGAGAAAGGAGTTGTTCACAACCCTTTCTCTTTCTACTACTTAGGCTGTTACCAAACCAAAACTAAATCCATTGCCGTGGAGTTGATTCCGACTCATAGTGATCCTGTGTTAGTATTAGCATTAGTATTATCAAAAAGTGTTAGTATTATCTAGAAGTGTCATTTAAAAATGTGCAAGCAGTAAACTGATGGATGACAATCAAAGATCTTTTAAACATTTAATCTCTAGTTATATATGTACATAACGTCTATCATCACAGAGTTTACTACAACCAACTGATCTCTTAATGTATCAGCTCTAAGTAGAAGCAGAAGAAATAACTTGTATAATACAGTTCAATAGAGATACTCTAAAACTAGAACTTTCAAACAGAGTTATTCATCTAAGAAGGAGCATTTGAGGCTCTAGATAGGTTTACAGGAATAAGGAAATGCAAGCTATAACAGATCCACTTCTTACCAGGTAATAGATCCAAAGAGAATGGTAAATAACAGATGAACAAGCAAACATGAGAAACTTAGCCATTGGACTGTAAGACCTCTAAGGGCAGGGTTATTTTTGTAGCTCTCACAGGATGTAGGTGATTAATTTGCAAAGAATAAACACTTAGTATTTGATAGATGAACGAATGACTGGCAGATACCAATAACTCTAACTGGAGAGCCAATTCAGGATGATCTTTTTAAAAAAGCTGATTAAATCAAGCCATTTCCTTGCTACAAGTGGCTTCTCAACTCAACATGGCTTATGAGCTCCTACATAAACTCTCCTACCCCTACTTTGGCCTTATTCTGGCCACTCTTCCCCTTGGTGCCTACCATCAGCCATGCATCAGAAGTTCCCACCTCAAAGTTCTGCTAAATGATGTATCTTCTTCTGACTGGAACACTCTCCTCTGACTCTGCCTACCTTCTACTCATCCTTGGGTTCTGCTTTCCAGGACCACACAATATAAAGTAATTTTATTTATGTAAACTTAATTACAGTCTGCCTCTCCCACTAAAAGCTCCAAAAGGGCAAAAACCGTATTTTGTTTTCCCTCTCTACTATATATCAAGTATTTCGTTCAATTGCCTGGTAGACTGTCACTAAAAATTTGTCAAATAAATGAAGGGGATAGAAACATTCTGATTGAAGCAATGAGTAAAAATATAAACATTCATATTTACAGACGAGGTTCATATAAGGATGGAAAGGGATTAAAATAGTGATAGGCCTGAAGCATGGAAAGGGATTATAATAGAGACAGAAAACAAAAGTGATTAAAGGGTTGGAAGAAGGGTTTAAACAGGAGAAGAAATAAGTTTAAGCCATGGCATGGCAAACTATGGCCTGCTGCCTGTTTTATGATAAAGTTTTACTGGACACAGCCATGCTTATTTATGTATTGTGTATGGCTGCTTTCTCACTACAAAGGCACAGCTGAGTAACTGGGACAGTCCTTCACGGCCAAAAATATTTACTATCTGACACATTACATAAAAAAGTGTGCTGACCCCTAGGCCAATACTTCAGGAATTTCAATTAAGTATAAAAAAGAAACGTCAGGTAATATGTCCTTAAAATATAGAAAGGGATATAAGAAAACTCTATCTGAAGTGTTTAGAAACAAAAGAGAATGTCATCTATATGGGACAGATGAACATGAGATCTGATAGAAAGAAAAAGAAAGGATTTTACTTACCTTCTGCCTTAATATTCTATAAAACAATTAAAAACTAACTGCAATTATATGAAACTAAAATTAATTCCATGGATCTGAATCTGAGTATGGTCACAGTATGAATTTTGTACTTCTGAATTAGAAAAAACCAAAACACTCAATTTGTCATAAATGAGAAAGACAGACCAAGATGTTCAACTGGAAGTTGTATGACAACCAAAATTGAACATCTTTACTAATGACTTGGGAGAAGCAAAAGATAGTACTGAGTTGAAGAATGATTCAAAAAATATTAAAAAAAATCTAGGGGACAGTGAGTTGAAGATAATGGTGATGGAATAATTTGGAAAAGGATAGTGAGAATAGCAGCACAGCTGGAAGAATGTAATCGATGTCACTGAATTGTACATGTAGGAACTTTTGTAATGGTGTAACTTTGGCTATGTATATTTTCACCAAAAAAAAAGTCCTCAAGGTCAAGAAGGGAGAGTGTTGTCACGTCATGGGGTTCTTAACCAATGTCATAAAACACTATGTGTACTGAATGTTAAATGAGAAACTATTTGTTCTGTAAACCTTCATCTAAAGTACAATAAAAAAAATTTTTAGAAAAAGGCATATCCACAAAGAAAAAAAAAAAAAAGGTGGTAAATAATAAAGATTTTCAAATTTCTTCTTCAAAGTATCAACAAAAAAGGGCATTATGAGAAGACCTGGTTCACTTGTAAGGAAAAAGTGTGGTAGTCTACCAACTCCATAATAAGCACTTTATTCTGCATATTACTACAGAAAATTTTATTGCTCTGTTAAGGATACATTACTTGATTTCTGTCTCTTCACAAAGCTTAAAAATCAAACTGTACTAAGAGCAAAAAATTAGGAAGATATCAGACTGAACCATTTTTAGAAATAAATGTTAAATTTTAAAGACTGCTCACCTATAGCACAATTTGTAGCTAAGGAACCAATGGTGTGTCTGAAGGGAAGGCAGAATTTGAGAGGGGTAAGGAAGGGACAAAACCTTCTTTTAAACAAGGATATAATTTAAATCTAATTTACACTTTTAAATATTAGTGATCAAATATAGATTCTGGGAAACAGAGTCATCACTCTGTCAACAGGATTCCAACAGTAACATTAAGGTCTAGTTTCAGTTCAAGTCAGTCACAGGTTCAAACTTCTTGGGTTTAAACTTGTCATGTGAAAACTGAGAATAACAATGGATGACAACGCCCTGCTTTAAAGTGAGGGAAATTCGGAAAAAGAGTAAAGAACGCATTAAGCTGGTGTATAACGTGTAGTGTTGTTGTTAGTTGTCATCGAGTAGATTCTGACTCATGGGGATCCCACACATACAGAGGAGAACTGCTCCGTAGAGGCTTTTTTTTTTTTTTTTTTTAAATTGTGCTTTAGGTGAAAGTTTCCAAATTATTCTCTCATTCAAAAATTTATACAAAAATTGTTTCATGATATTGGCTGCAATCCCTGCAATGTGTCATCTCTCTCCTCCTTTCCATCCCATGTTCTCTGTTTCTATTCTTGCAGTTTTCCTGTCCCTTATTACCTTCTCGTCTTTGCTTTTGGGCAGTTGCCCATTTGGTCTTGTATACTTGATTAAGAAGCATGTTCCTCACGGGTGTTGTTTGCTTTATGTTGTCATTGTGGTTCTGTGCTACTGAGTTGATTCCAATACACAGCGATCCTATAGGACAGAGTAGAACTGCCCCACAGGGTTTCCAAAGAAGGGCTGGTGGATTTGAACTGCCGATCTTTTGGTTAGCAGCCTCAGCTCTTAACCACTTCACCACCAGGGCTCCGTTTGTTTTATAGGCCTGTCTGATCTTCGGCTGGAAGGTGAACTTCGGGGGTGGCTTCAGTTCTGAGTCAGAGTGGTGTCTGGGGTCCACAGGCTCAGGGGTTCCTCTAGTCTCTGTCAGACCAGTAAGTCTGGTCTTTTTTGTGAATCTGAATTTTGTTCTACATTTTTCTCCCACTCTGTCTGGGACCCTCTATTGTGATCCCTGTCAGAGCAGTTGGTGGCGGTAGCCAGGCACCATATAGTTTCTCTGAGCTCAGGCTGGTGGAGGCTGTGGTTCATGTGGTCCTTTGGGCTAATTATCTTCCTTGTGTCTCTGGTTTTCTTCATTCTCCTTTGCTCCAGACTGGATGGGACCAATAGATGTATCTTAGATGGCTGCTGGCAAGCTTTTAAGACCCCAGATGCTACTCACCAAAGTAGGATGTAGAATATTTTCTTTACGAACGATGTTATGCCAATTGACCTAGATGTCCCCCGAGACCATGGCCCCCAGCCCTCAATCCCAGTAATTCGCTCCCTCAAGATGTTTGGATGTATCTAGGAAGCTTCTATGACTGTGCCCCCTTTGTGCTCTATTATATATATATATACACTGTATATACAAATATGTATGTAAAAATATCCACAACCTAACCTATGTATGTACATGGGTATACTCCTATATGCCCTCCTTCCCCTATTCAGCATACGTATCTGCCTGTGTATCTGCTTGTAAGTTTTTTATTTATTTTTTCTGTTGTTGTAGGGTTGTATATACTATAGTACTTACTATGGTTGCTTTTCTTTTTTTTTTCCTTGAGATTTTTGAAGGCTGTGATCTTTGGAAGCAGATCACCAAGCCTATCTTCAGAGGCACCTCTGGGTGGGTTCAAACCACCAATCTTTTGGCTAGCAGTTGAGTGCCATAACCATTTGTGTCACCCAGGGACTCCTGTTAACATGTAGTAGAACGCTGTTGGACTGCTGGAGTCCCTGGGTAGCGCAAACAGTTAAGTGCTGAAAGGCTGGCAGTTCAAACCTACTTAGAGATGCCTCTAAAGACAGGCCTGAAGATCTGCTTCCAAAAGGTCACAGCCTTGAAAACCTAATGGAGCAGCTCTACTCTGCACACATGGGGTTGCCATAAGTTGGAACTGGCTTGATGGCAACTAACAACAACCACGAACCTTTTACTACAAGGCTCATTATTTCATGCATTTGGTCAAACTGTAAGATAAATTCTATTTCCTTAAAGGTAATCACTATACGGGAAACAACACATAAACCTACACTGATAGTTTCTAAAGCCACTGCTAATCCTGTCCTGAACCCTCAAACTCAAAGAGGTTTCATTGTGGAATGAAAACAGTGAATTCTGTTAGCCCAATGTTTAGTTCTCATTCTAGTAAATAATGTCAAATTCTGCTGTTTCAGATTTTCTGAGAAAATAACGTGTCTATTCGCTATGCCCTTGTTTATAGAAGCACACTTGTACAAGTCAGACCCTGGGTCCTGATGCTCAGGAGACCCAGGTTCCTGGAGAGCTATGTGACCCATCAAGGATCAGAGATGCATCTTGATATACCACCCTAAACCCCTGGCTCCCAGGAGGGTGGAAAATATGAGGACAATGGCACTGCTGGCTCCTTTCCTGCTCAGACCAAACTGCACCTACATGTGCTTCTGTAGTCACACACAGACTAGGTTTATAAACAATGTACTTTCATCTGTGTGTGTTTGTGTGTTGTATATGCCTACATGTAACAGAACGTACTGCATGTCCATAGCTGGAAAGGTGCATGTGATTGCACAGGTTGTACCCTGTACGAGTGTGTCTGGCCCAGAGTACCATGGGGGCTAAAATTGAGCCCATATTCTTCTGCCAAGCCTTACGCCCTGAGATGGTGCTGCATCTTCCTAGAAGAAGAGGCATCTTTTTCTAACTCTGCTCACCAACCCATGCACCCTGACACAGGGCCAATTCTGCCCAGAGGGCGGATTCCATAAAGGCTCCATATGAACAGAAGCAAGGTATGCTGGCCCTTAAGCAGTTGTCTCTCAGCTCCAAATCTACCCTTCTAGGCTCTTCTGTGTGATGTTGAGAAGGAGCTCTGCAAACTACATTCTCCCTCTGCCAGCCGCTCCCTGTGAGTCTCTATCAATAGGAACACTTGGAGGAGACTGGCAGGCAGGAGAAGGAAATAGAGGCTTGACCTAGCCTGTTTGCTTCCTGTTCCTGCCAGGGTCACCCCCGCCATGTGCTTTCACCTTAGCATCAACGGTTGATTCCAGTCCACCCCCTTTCTGTCACTCTCAGAAACAGCCACAGCATGCCCTCCTCAGAGACACCAGCCAAGGCTCCTTCTCAGAGTTTTCAATGACAATTTTGCAGTTTCTTCTCCAAGCTTCCAGTTTCTAATCACCCCAACCTCTTCCCTTTGTCCCCCTGCCCTAAGGGTGGTAGCACAATTCCCTGCAGTTATTATCTTTATGTCTCCTCAATGGCTACTTTCTGCCTTTCCGGTCCTCCAATGCCTGTTTAACCAATTCCCTATATTAAAATCTTGTTGCTGGGGGAAAAAAAAAACTGCTGTTTCTCAAAAAGATAAAAAAACACTAAACTACTGATTAGGAATGATGGAAAAGAAATGGTAAGAAGGGTTCTGAAGGAAGACTGAATTTGAGCGAAGAAATGTTAAAAAATGTTAAAATGTCATGCAACAAAGGACAGTTAGTCCACAAAAGGAATAGTAATCACCCCCTCAGCTCAATAAAAAAGAAAGAGAAAAAAGAAAGGAGATAAAATGCATTAGATAAAAATCTTCTAACTTTTGTAGTGTAGAAAGAGACCTCTCTTTGCAGAGGGCATCATGGAATAAATCCTGAACCTAGTTATAACCTGGATTCCTATTCTAGAATATCTCTTCAAAGTATTAAAATGATTGACAGCATATTCAAGAACTTTTTCTTTTATGTAAGGCCAAGATGTACTGAAACACATATGTAGCAAAATAGAGTGTTTATTTAGCAGTTTAAAATACTGATAATTAAGAGCATAAAAATCATCTTACATTTTGGGGCCACAAAAAGCTCACTTGGTTTGAGATATGTTCATTTTAAGAATTCAAGACTACAGAAAGAGCGAAAGAATGAGAGAAACAAAGAAAAAAAGAAAGAAAAAGGAAAAAAGGACAATCTTCCCTAAATGATGCACACAAGATCTTACAGAAGCTTCTCTCAGTATGGAAGCCAAAGAGTTGGATAGAACTCTTCATGAGGTGAGCATGAGTTCTGTCATCATATTGCTTAAATGATATCCCACTCTCATTTACTTTAGAGGAGGCTTTAAAATTAGAGTAGATAATAGGGGGAGGAGAAAGAGTGAAAAAATTATGCATATTAGTTACTTTTATTTGCTTCATCCATACTCATTTATTGTTAGATCACTTGACTCAATGGAAAAGAAACAGTGGCAGCTTTTTATGTTATAGTAAGAAAGAAATTATACAGCATTAGGGACATGGGGAATATGCTTTAACCAGTTCTATAACCCAAGTTAATGCAAGTGGCTTTATTACATATTAAGTATTCAACGAATTTCATTTTTTAATACTGTTAAGTATTCACGCAGAAAGAGACCTGGGAACTGTTCATATGGCACAGATAAGATTAGAGACTGATAATACTTTCTATTCAACTTGAATGATTAGAAGTATTAAAGGTACTGAAAATAGTTTACCATGTGAGATTCTAAAACACCATAGATAAAAAAAGCAAATTTAATGAAAAGGCAATAAACTGATTTTAAATTTGTCTACTTAAATTTTTATTTGCATCGGATGGTTTAATTATAATTTTTAGCCATAGGATTAAGGAAAACATAATAATATTATATATCAATACAAAATAACTTATTTTCAGAAAATATTTTCTATACTGTAATCTAACATTCAATTTTTATGAAATCATCAAAATAACATTTGTAGATAATAAATGATGATGGGGGAAATGCTCACATAATGTTTATAGAAAAATACAAATACAAAAATTACATATACAGTATGAGCTCAACTACATAAAAATGCTTAGAAATAACAGAAGGAAATATAT
This sequence comes from Trichechus manatus latirostris, assembly GCF_000243295.1. Taxonomy (NCBI): domain Eukaryota; kingdom Metazoa; phylum Chordata; class Mammalia; order Sirenia; family Trichechidae; genus Trichechus; species Trichechus manatus. The sequence goes on along the minus strand of NW_004443968.1, from coordinate 9,984,054 downwards.
TGAAAAATTAACAGTGGTTATCTGAGTGGAAGCATTACGAGCAACTTTTATCTTCCTCTTCATATTGTCTCTCTCTCTCTCTCCCTCTCTCTCTATATAACTATTTTTAATATATACGTAAGTATGTATATAAATATTTAAATATATATATATATACACATATACACACACACACACAGAGCCTTGGTGGTGTAGTGGTTAAGAGTTCAGCTGCTAACCAAAAGGTTGGCAGTTTGAATCCACCAGCTGCTCCTTAGAAGCCCTATAGGGCAGTTCTACTCTGTCCTATAGGGTTGCTGTAAGTCGGAATTGACTTGACCGCAACGGGTTTGGTATATATACACACATACACATACATATATATATAGTACTTTAAGGAAAGCTTCAGAAGAACATGTGTTAAAGATTAAGCCTGCCTAAAGAAACCTAAAACTAATTTCTAGAATGGGTCTAAGTAAAATATATTAATACAAACACACTTACCATCACATGAAAGGGAAACATAACTTCCTAAGTCATCAGACATATGTCGCATCACATTTCTACCCATCTTAAGACCAAGGAAGATCCAATAATCTACTGCTGCTCCAAGAATTCCAGTCAATAAGTAAGCTAGTTCATGTTTGAAGACCTAACATTAAGATTGGAAAAATATTATTAAAATAAATTATTTCTATGTGTGTTTGTTTTGAATACCTGTTGAGAGAGAAAACTTAGCTATTTAAACATACAGGGTATGCTAACACTAAAAGGTATGGTTAAGGGTTCTAGCAAACTAATTCACATTCTATTTTCTTCTTGTGCACATGTGCACACTAGCAGTATCTCTCTCTCCCTCTACATACACACACACACAATAAAACAGTTAATAAAAAAAATTTCCGGGGACTTCTATATAGATAGCCTAGATAGAACTTGTACAGTAATTTTATCCAGTGGTGTCAAGTGCTTTAGTCAGACAATAATTCCATTAAAACAATTAGGAAATACTTGGCTTCTGTGGATTTTTGTTAATAGGAACAAACGGATATAAAAGAAGATAGATTTAGTCACCTCTGCTGTTGATGAATATAGAATAAAACTTTACATTTCTCTAAATGGGCACTTTCCTGAAAAAGACTTGAAAAACACAATGAATAAAAGTTTTAGCAAATAAGACTGTCCATTTGTTATAAAGAAGTAGACTGACTCAAATCTTAAGTAGACAAATACTTGTTACCTAACCCAGAGCTATATAGAGACCACAGTTTAAAATGATATGAATATTGTTTAATGTTATCACTTCTATAATAAATATTATTAAATTCCTATAAGAACTAGCAACAACAACAACAAAAAACCAAACCCATTGACATCAAGCCAATTCCAACTCCTAGCAACCCTACAGGACAGAGTAGAACTGCCCCATATGGTTTCCAAAGCCGTAAACTTTTACAGAAGCAGCCTGCCACATCTTTCTTCTGTGGAATAGCCGGTAGGTTCAAACCATCGACCTTCTGGTTATCAGCCAAGCGCTTAACCACTGCACACTAGGGCTCCTTACAAGAACCATAGCAAGGCATAAAAACCTTGCTTACAATAAGTGTGTTTCACCCTAACATTTAAAAACATTTTTGTAATCTATAAAATTCAGTATAAAGATGAAGAGGTGTGAAAATAATATTTCAAAACACCTTTGATTTAAATGTAAACATTTTTTCACAATAACATTAAAGCTAGTTGAAATTCTTATATTTTTGGTATTTGTTGTCCAGGCGTGCTGGATGCGTGAAAAAATCACTCAACAGTTGGGTAGAAGGCATGTGAAAGGGTTTTAACAAACGTTATGTGAATAGATTATAATTGCTACGTTCTGCCATTACTATGCCCAATATGGGATTAGTGACAGAGGAATCCCTGGCATTTTGAACTCTCAGTAACTACTGGATTTGTTTCACTTGCCCTCAGCAGAAAAGGTTCTTTTGTATAGACAGAGTATTTCATTAGTACATCATTCCTTATAATAAAAAGCTATTGGTAAAATGATTTTAAAATTGAAGTTCTGATGTGTGGTTTGTTGTGCAAACAAGGGCCAATGGTCAAACAGCATATACATCAGAGCTACTGAAGAAGTGTTTATCGAGTGAAAACCCAGAGTCAGGGTCAGTAGCAGGTATGAAGCCCCATCACACTCTGGGGCAGCAAACTGCAATCTGGCAGGGCTAGGATTTAGGTTCTGGGAGACAGACCCCGAAGTGCTAGGCTGAGGGGATTTTAAGCTGTCAGTCTAGCGAAGCACTCCCCTTCCTCTGATATGCCAAAGAGCCATGATACAGAGCCTGGACTACAGCCTGATCCTGCCAGATCAGGATTCATGGGTGGACATCAGTACTGTTCCCTCTCCAACCTTGATTAGAATTTAAACCTTGCAGCTGTAGCTGTATGACATGGGAAACTAGAAGCAGGACTGAACATATCAGCAGGCTGGGAAAGCACCAATGCCTCCCACGGCATGATCTAGGGGGCTGGGAATCAAGTCTTGCAGTTGACCAGAATTGACTCCCTTAAATACCAAAGAACTTTTCAGGAAGTTAACTCCCTTCTTTGTGAGGCCAACTTGTAAATGATCAGTCTGTGAAGTTAAATCAAAGTCCCTGGACTGTCATAGTCATGGTTCAATATATCAAGGGAACATAAAACAGGACAGTGAAAATATATATTTAAACCTGCAAATTTTGATCAGGTCCATATGCACGCCACAGATTGCTCCTTCCAAAGTAACATATATATAAATATCAGCAATGACACTACCCAGGAAGGAAACATGAGACTGGTAAATTCTGATTTCTGAAAGTATTCCCCATTTCAAGGATACAGTAAATTTGGGTCCACTCAGACCCCAGGTCCTAAGACTCTTGGTAGGGAAGAAAGATGTTAGCACATAGAGCTAAGCTTCATATAAAACCACAATCTAGCACACCATCAATTAAAAATAAAACTAATCAGTTGGAACTTTTCCTCTTTCTTTACACAAATGTATATACACATGTATCTGACACTATAGTTGAATATTAATATTGCTTAATATTCAATTTGCCTTGCTATTACTCTTATTGAACAGGTAGAGAGGGACAGGAAGTCTTGCAGTGCTTGCTAGGAATAGGAATAACTATAGCTTCTTCACCATAAGAAAGGACCTGCAAAGTTATACTTATCCATGAGCAATTAGGTAAACATGCACACTACCACATATTCACATAACCATAATAGGAAATTTTTATATAAAAAGACACTTTCAAATTGGGTTCTTGGATTATATTATATTTTTAACTATGACACTCACTATAACCATAGGGCCGAAACAATGTGCTATAGATTATATTTACTGCAAGCAACTTTAACAAGTATAAAACAATGCTACAATCTTTAGCATAGTGGATATATATGCTTTAGAATGGATTGGTAAGAAAATAGCAAATAAACCATCAAGGGAGAAAAACTTTCTTGGATAACTGAAATGTTTGTTAAAGCTGAAAGAACGAAACATGAATACCCTAAGGATTAATTAAGAAATAAAAGGCAGACATGATTTACATGTATACCATATAATGCCTTCCTATTAGAACTCTTTTCTAATATGTTAAACTCTATAATCAGGCATTCTGTCAATACAGTTCTTTATTATCTGCCAGTACAGGTAATCTCCAGTTTATAAACTTTGTGATCTTCCAAAAACTGACTAATATGTCATGTAGAATACACTAGAGTCTTGGCTTTCTAACTCCCAGGTTAGAGCTTTTCCACAATATCCAACTGCAATAGATGACAACTGCTCTAGTACTTTTATCGGAAAGATGCAAACATAATGCATGTAGTATGCCTCTTCCCTATTTTAAATACTGGCATTTGAAACATAAGAACAGTGTGTTACAGTGGAGATGTGGGCTCTAGTCAAGGCTTCGCCCTAACAAGCTCTGACACCTTGAATAAGTTAAACTCTTTAGCCTCAATTTCCTTCTCTTTAAATATAAACTAGCTTCCATTTCTATCTCTAATTGCAGAGTTATCCTTTTATAGCACTTCAGTATATCCCCCCAAAAGTGGGACTTACCACCAAGCTTAGAAAAATTTGCACCTCCTCCATAACCCTGACACAGCCCACCTCTGCCTTTGGAAAGCCCAAAGCTTTCTCAGATTAATGACAATGAAACTCACTGCCATTGTGTCACTCTGCAATACTTGTTGATTGACATTATGACAAAACAATATTAGCATAAACTGAGGACTTCTGTTTAGCTAATGACTTAAATTGAATGCTTCAACTCAGCAAATCAAGAAACAAATGCTTTACAGTACGGAAAATGATGTCTGTGAACATGCACGGAATTCTTGAAATTGGAAACTGCCAAAAAGATTTAATTAACTACAAGAATGAATTCTAACAGATAAGTAACATAACAAAAAGGAAACCAGTTTATATGATTTAAACAATTCAAATCTTAAACAGTATATTAATTTGCAAAGTTTAAAGCCAGTTCTCATATTACAACTAATGCTACAACTTGTTGGAGACTGCTTCACAGATATGTTGCTTTTATTTATAAATTTGAATAAAAATGTTCAAGTTAAACATGAATAAATCTGTTACTATTTACATCAGTATTTCCTGAGTAATTTCTAATATGTGGTAGTCCTTTGATGATTTAGTAAAATTGTGAAGTAGTCAGTTTTACTGTTTTCAGCAACATATGAGCAATTTCATTTACGTAATTAAATGGATTAAAAAAAAAGTTCCATAATGAAGAAGTATTTTCTCTCCTTAATGATTCTATTGTGTAAAAAGTAAATAAAAAGTCAGATAGTAATTTATAAGGATGCTGTGAGCTTTAGCTAAAAAGTACTATACTCAACTCGCAATGAGGTATAGGCAGCTCTCTGTTGAATATTTTCAATTCCCACATATTTGCACATCATACTTCTTTTTAAACTAGACACATGTACAACCAGCCACCCTGGTAATGGTCACATAATAAGATTAATCAAAAAGAAATCTAGCTACACTGAGGCATAGTCTACCCTTTTTAATGGCTGTTTGTTTTTTTTTTAAATTAAAGCTCTCAAAATACTTTCATTTTTCTAAGCATGCCTCAGACCCCCTTTAAGTAGAATTTTAAAAAATCAGTAAGGACTCCTGTTTCTGATAATGAAGGCTTAGGTAATTCAGATGAATCCTTTTAAAGAAGAAAACAAAATACTGGACGCAATATGCAAAATATCTTCCAAAAAGGCACCAAAGATACAACGAGGGCGTACCAGGCCAAAATCTAGGAGAAAGTACAAGGAAAGTGAAGCATTCAAAGCTAGCTGACTTTGTCTTGAGGACATCTACTGATGCCATAGAAAGGGCAGAAATATGGAACTGTGGTTTCTGGAGCCGAGGGGAGAAGAGGTATGAAAGTCATAGCCCAGGACCTAAACTGTGATCAGCTGAGACCCTGAAAGACTTCACCCCCAGTGTAAAGGTGAATTAGAAACAAAACTACATACATTTATAACCCTTCACTTCACTTGTGGACTACCCAAGAACTCTGAAACCTAAACACTGGATGAAGATAGTCCTTGACTGATAGCACATCCAGGCATCTAACAGAAACAAACGGAAATTCTCTCTGGAGAAAGACATTCCGGTCTTTGCCATAAATGGTTTCTACAAATAATTTTTCAAATGAAATGTCCACATGATATCACAACAATACAGCAAACTATAGCTAGTAAACAATACAGCAAATGATAGACAGTTTGCAAGACAAAAAAGACACAAGAGAAAGTAACAGAAACAGATCCACTAAGATTTAAGATATAAAATAATCAGATATAGACTATAAAATAGCTATTATTGCCATACTCAAGGACAAAAGAAAACCTTGAACATTTGGTGGGGAACTGGAAACTATAAAAGTCACAGTAGTATGGAAATAAAAAAAGACTAGAACTGGAAAAGAAATACTAAAATTAAGAATGTAATGGTCATGTTTAACAACAGATTAGACACAGCTGAAAAGTGAACTGGTGAATTGGATGAAAGACTATCTAGATGATGCAAGGAAAAAAAAAAAGGAAAATATAGATGAGAAGGTAAAAAAACAGAAGATATGAAGAGTAGGTGTAACATCAGTTTAAGCAGAATTTAAAAACTAAGGGAGAGTAAACAGATCAAGGAAATATTTGAAGAGAAACTAAATAAGAATCTTCCTTAAGATAGACTTTATAACAGTTTGATGCCAGAGCTCCCAACTTTAATTACTATGCTTACTGCCCCACAAAGAAAACATTACCTAGCTATCAGCTATGGCATCATGACCAGTAAGTATGATAATATATCAGTTATACAAAACAAAACGGCATCACAATATACATAGCAGAAACTTTAAGGAAATAAATAAATAAACAAACAAACAAATCCCCAAGGTAGATTCAGAAAAGTTGATTAAAACAATTAAGCTTGATCTAATAGGTGATAGAGACATGGCAAACAACAAAGGAAACACATTTTGGCCACTAATTTTATATAGGGACAATAAATTTTCAAAGCAGAAATCATACAGTATATTCTTTAACTTTGATTCATTATTAGAAATTAATAACAACAAAATCATAGCCAAACAAACAAAACCCATTAACAACAACACAAACCCATCCATTTAGAAAGTTTAGAACACCATTTAAAAATATCTCTTGATCAAAGGTGAAATAAAAATTGTCAATAGAGAACATTTTTAAATAAACAATGAGAGCAACCTTGAACAAAGTATGAAAATCTATGGGATGAATCTCAAGTTGAACTCAAAAGGTAATTTACATTAAATGCATGTATTAGAAATAAAGAGTGAAAAGAAAAAAACCAAACATCCAAGAAAGTAGAGAATTAAGAAAACAACAGCAGAAATTAATGAGCTATGACAAAAAAGTAGACAATATAGCCCCAAAGGCAGATAATTTTGCAAAGGAGAAAGGTGACTATTAGTATCTTAATATAACAAATTATTACAAACTGAGTGGCTTAAAACAACAAAAATGTACCCTCTCATAGTTCTGGAGGCTGGAAGTCTGAAATCAAGGTGCTAGCAGGGTCATGCTTTCTATGATGGCTCTAGGAGAGAATCTGCTCTATGCTTTTCTCATAGCTTCTGGTATTGCTGGCAATCCTTGATACTCCCTGCCTTGCAGAAGCATCATTCCAATCTTTGCCCCTGCGTCACATGGTGCTCTTCCTATGCGTGCCCAAATTTCCCTCATCTTATAAGAACGCCAGTCATTTGATTAGGTTCACCCTTATCCGGTATCACCTCATTTTAAATTGATTATAATCGGCAAAGAACCTATATCCAGATAAGGTCACATTCACAGGTATTAGGGATTAGGACTTCAACATATTTTTTTTGGAGACACAATTCAACCCCCAACAGTCTACTCTTTGGTACCCAAAAAGTCATGTCCTTCCTATGTACAACAAACATTCACCCCATCCCAATATACCCAAAAGTCTCAACTCATTCCAATATGAACTCTAAATCTAAAAATCTCATCTTCTAAATCATCTAAATTAAGTACGGATAAGACTCTGGGTTCATCCTGGGACAAAATTCCTCTCCATTTGTGGACCTGTGGAACCTAAAAAACATGTTATCTACTTCCAAAACATAATGGTAGGACAGGCATAGAATAGATATTCCTATTCCAAAAGGGAAAAAGGGTCACAGGCCTCAAGCAAATTGAAATCCCAGTGGGGCAAATTCCATTAGGTTTCAAGGCCTGAAAATAATCCTTTGTGGCTCAATGTTGTCTTCTGGGCCTCCTGGGATGGCACCCGGTCCTCTCGACCCAAGGTGTGGCCTCACCCTCTCTAGCCTTTGCATCTGAGGCTCTGCCCTTGGAGTCATTCTTCCTTCATTTCTTCCTGTCTCTGTCCCTTTCTTACTGCTGGTAAACGAAATTCTCAAAAACCTTTTCGTCTGTGATGTTGAGGGGATTCACACCATTAGACATGAGGGTTCGCCCCAGATCCTTCCTGGATAACCTCATCTTAATTCCTGGCTTCTGCTGAGATGGCTGATTGAATCCATAAGTCAGATGCCTACTTTTCTTAGCAAATGGTTGTTCAGCCACATCCCTGGCCGTTTCCAGAGCTCACTACCTAGATAGACTAAGAATACTACAAATCATCAACTGCTGGTTTCTTTTTGCTTGCCAATTCATTCTTCAGTTTCTTTCTTTCCTCTTGCATTTTATTGCAAGCAACAAGGAGAAACCAGGCTACACCCTCCACACTCTGCTTAGAAATCTCAGTTAAATATCCAAGTTTATCACTTATAAGTTCTACTTCCCACCCTACAGAAGAATTCAATTCAGCCAAGTTGTTTGCCACTTTATAACAAGGATCACCTTTCCCCCAGTTTCCAATAACATGTTTCTTATTTCTATCTTGATACCAGAATCACCCTAACATTCCTATTTCTAGCAACATACTCTTCTTCATGACAATATAGCAATCTCCTAGACAACAGAGGTTTTCTTTACAGCAATCCTCACTTCTTTTGCAGCCCTCACCAGAATCACCTTTAGCAACTATATTTCTACCAACAGTCTCTTCAAGGCAATCGAGGCTTTTTCTATCACATACCTCAAAACTCTTCTAGCACTTTACCCATCACCCAATTCTAAAACCACTTCTATATTTTTCGGTATTTGTTATAGAAACACCTTACTCCCAGTAACAAAATCTATTTGTTTCCTAGGGCTGATATAGGAAGTTACTACAGAGTGGCTTAAAACAACAGACATCAATTCTCTCACAGTTCTGGAGGCTAGAAATCTGAAATCAAGGCATCGGCAGGGCCATGCTCTCTCTGAAGGCTCTGGAGAAGGAGAAACTGCTCCATGCCTTTCTCTTAGCTTCTGGTGTTGCGGTCCATCCTTAGCCCGCAGAAGCATCATTCCAATCTTTGGCCCTGCCATTACATAATATTCTCTCTATGTGTCTAAGTCCAAATTTCCCTCATCTTATAAGGACACTAGTCATTTGATTAAGGTCCAGCCTAACCCAGTATGACTTCATCTTTACTTAATTACATCTGCAAAGACCCTATTTCAAAATACGGTCACGTTCACAAGTACTGGGGGTTGAGACTCCAACATATCTTTTTAGGGGATACAACCCACAAAAGTGACTACTATTTATTACGCATCCAATGTGTGCGTGCATGTTGCTATGTACTTTACATTTTTACTACATTTAATTCAGTCAACTACCCTTCAGATAGATAACACACTAAAATCACTGCATATTAGATTTCTAATAACAGGCCAAAGGTACTTACGAAGAAACATTTCAGGAAATAACTTTTAACATCCAGAAAGGCATTTTCAAAAATAAGTAGTATTTCTTTTCAGTAGAACACAAAAAATTTTAAGGATTGACTCAAGTTCGTTTATCACAGGGTCGTTATGAATTGAAATGTACAAAAGTAAAAAAAAATCTAGAATGGTAACTGTACATTTCTTTGCTGTCATTCACTAATAATCAAATAACTGCCTATTATAAAGCTGAGGGGATAAAGGCATTAGTCACAATAAAACTAAAGAAGTTTATAAATATATATATATTTGGGTGCATTTTAATTTTCTTCAAGTAACTCAAAGAATAAAGGGAACAGGAAAAGATGAATACTTCAAAGTACTTTTTCCACAGGCCAATATTTATTTGTAAATTAATCCCACTTACATCATTAGATTTGTACTTTTCCTTGTGAGAATATATAGTCCACTCCAAAAGCATATTTACTGGTTTGGTCAAAAGTGCAGAGGTCTCACTTCCTGACCAAAAGAGTTCAAGAAGAATTGCCTTTCCTGTAATTTTCAGACTCTGAGAATCTGACCAGTCATACAACCTAATTAAAATATGAACAAAAAGCATGTCAATTTGATTACCTAATATCAATTTGATTACTGCATTTACTAAACATATTATCTTTTGTCAAAAAACAACAAAAAAGTTAGCATTTTTGAACACAGAAAGTTCATAATATTAAAAAATTATAAGATATACTAAAAGACAAAGTATGACAAAATGATCTCAGTACAATAAAATCAACAACATTGTACACACAATAATCTATCCACAAGTTTTAGAATATAAGTAAAACTTACCGTGGGCATTAGAAAAGCTGTATTAAAATCTAGTGAGATTTTAACTTAAACACTCAATTACTAAAGAATTAAAAAAATATAAATCTTGAGGTATGGAAACACTTTTACCTATCCAAATATATAACTCAAAGAAAAATAAAAATGTGAACTGAGGAAACAGAAAACGAGTAAATGTTACTGCCACTGAAGGACAGTGTTCAGAAATATGTTTCTAAAATAAGAAATCTACTTTAAAATAAAAAGGTGATATTTTAGAAGTATGCATATATATGATTAGAAAAATGGTGTACAAGAACAATGGAAATATACAAAAATGTTATTTTTAATGATTAAAACTTACTTTTGAGTCAGGTGCCGAACCTCACTTTCAACTAAATTAAAGAAAAATTTAAGCAGTGTCAGGTGGAGCACTTTAGAACCAATAATATTTTCGGAAATTTGGTGACAAAAATTTTCATTGAAAAGACAAGACCTGAAAAACATGAAACCAACAATCTATAACGTACAAGCAATTCATTAAGTAATTTGTGGACAAAGTATTTTTTAATTAATTAGTAATCTATTTTCTTCCTTTAAAAAGTAAACCATGTCAAATACCTATTATTACTTAATTATTAATAATGCAGACGTAATTTCTTTATTTTTCAATGACTAATGTTTAACAACCATCTGGTATTCTCCAATTGTAGTCTTTAATTTGCTGATAAAAAACAGATTTATTCATTTCATTTATTTCTTTTGACTGAGATGACCAGATAATGCTTTCAATTTACAATACTCTTCACAATCCTCTGCCTACACAAGATTATTCTTTTTCATTATTTTAGTAAATTAATGTCATTTAGGGCTATTTAGAGCTTTTAAAATTCAGTATTTTCTTTTCTTTTCATCTTCTATAGCAGTACTGTCCAATTGAACTTTCCGTGATGATGGAAATGTTCTATTGGACACTAAAATGTGGCTAGTGAAACTGAGAAGGAGCCCTGGTGATGCAGTGGTTAAGCGCTTGGCTGCTAACCAATAGTTGGGTGGTTTGAACCCACCTGCTGCTCCGTGGAAGAAAGAGGTGGCAGTCTGCATCCATAACGATTACAGCCTTGTAAACCCAATGGGGCAGTTCTACTCTGTCCTGTAGGGTCACTATGAGTCAGAATCAACTTGGTGGCAATGGGTTCAGTGTAACTGAGGGCCTGAATTTTAAATTATTTAATCTTAATTAATTTTAGTTTAAATAGCCACATGTAGCTAGTGCCTACTGTGTTGTACAGTACATTTCTATACTATTTTTTAAAGAGAACATAAGCTTACCAGAACTCTAGGACTTAGAGCAAAAGTCTAGGCAATTACATTTATTATAATCTTCTCCCAACTTTCTTATCAATTGTATCAACAATGTATTGTAACTTTCTATCTTTGCTTCCACCTTCCCTGCCCCCTCTTGGATACCATATGAGAGTCTTTAACGGCTATTAAATCTAACAATTCGTTTAATACTTCAATCTGTTCTATAACATCCACCACCCCCATATAGTTATTCAGTATATATGACAACTAGCAAAGATGGATAACACAGTATCTCTCCTTTTTTTAAAAAAACTTTATTATAGAATATTTCAAATATATACAAAAGTAGAAAGACTAATATCATCCAACTTCAACAACAGCCATCTCATACCTAATTTTGCTTCATCTATACCCCTATCACTTCCCTAGGCACCCTCCCCCTTCTCACCAGTCCAATTATTTTGAAACAAAATCTGGGTACTTCTGTTTATTAAAAAGTTTACTTTTTAAGCTGCCCAAATTCTATCTCCTTGCAGCATGAATTAATTCACCCAAACATTTATTAAGTACCTATTATGTTCTGTGGAACCCTGGTGGCGCAGTGGTTAAATGTTCAGCTGCTAACCAAAATGTCAGCAGTTTCAACCCACCAGCTGCTCCTTGGAAACACTATGGGGCAGTTCTACTCTGTCCTATAGGGTCGCTGTGAGTCGGATTTGACTCGATGGCAACGGGTTATTATGTTCTGGAACCCTGGTGACATAGTGGTTAAGAGTTCATCTGCTAACCAAAAGATCAGCAGTTCAAATCCACTAGCTGCTCCTTGGAAACCCTATGAGGCAGTTCTACTCTGTCTTATAGGGTCGCAAGAGTCAGAATCAACTGGACAGCAACAGGTTTGTCTTTTTTCTTTTTTTTTTAACCTTCCAGGAAAGAAGCCCTGGTGGGACAGAGGTTAAAGTGATTGACTGCTACTGGGGTTTTAAAAGCTTGCAAGCAGCCACCTAAGATGCATCAATTGGTCCCAACCACCTGGAGTAAACGGCATGAAGAAGACACAGGGAAAGTATTAGCCCAAGAGACAGAAAGGGCCACACAAACCAGAGACTTTACCAGCCTGAGACCAGAAGAACTAGATGGTGCCCAGCTACCACCAGTGACCACCCTGACAGAGAACACAGCAGAGTCCCTGATGGAGCAGGAGAGAGGTGGGGTACAGAACTCAAATTCTAGTAAAAAGACCAGACTTAACGGTCTGACTGAGACTGGAGGAACCCTGGAAAGCATGGACTCTGGACTCTCTGTCAGCCTAGAACTAAAACAATTTCTGAGGCCAACTCTTCAGACAAAGATTGGACTGGACTGTGGGACATAAAATGATACTCATGAAGAGTGTGCTTCTTAGCTCAGGTAGATACATGCAACTAAATGGGCAGCTTCTGTCTGGAGGTGAGATGAGAAGGCAGAGAGGGTTAGGAGTTGGTTGAATGGACATGGGAAATCAGGGGTGGAAAGGAGGAGTGTGCTGTCACAGTATAGGGAGAGCAATTTAGGGTCACATAACAATGTATGTATAAATTTTTGTATAAGAGACCAACTTGAAATGTAAACTTTCACTTAAACTAGAACAACAAACATACAAACAAAAAAAAGTGATCGACTGCTAACCGAAAGGTCGGTGGTTTCAAACCACCAGTGGCTCTATGGGAGAAAGATGTGGCAGTCTGCCTCCGTAGAGATTTACAGCCTTAGAGACCCTATGGAGTTGCTATAAGTTAGAATTGACTTGATGGTAGTGGGTTTGGGGTATGTTCTAGGCGTTATATTAGGCACTGAGGATGGAAATGTTTAAGACTGGGCACCTACTTTAAAGAAAGTCACAGGTTGGTGTGAGTGACAAACTTAACTTCAAGAAAAGGGCAAAAGTTAGGAAGCGGCATCTGAGCTGTTTTAAAGGATAATTTGGGGTTGGCCAGATATTTGAGGAGTGAGCAGGGATGGAGAGACGCCGAGAAAACTCAAGAGCGAAGGGAGAGGAAATGGAAAACAGTTCAGTAGTTGGACACATTTGGGAAAGTGATGGGGATGAGAAAGGAGATATCTCCAGGGGCTAAACCATAAAAGGTATTACATGCTTTGCTAAGGAATCTGAACTGTCTTCTACAGGGGATGTGTGAGTCAATGAAGGAAGGACTTTAATTTGAGAAATGACACAATTACTTGGAAAGAGCATGCTGGGGCACGGTGGAAGATAAAGGAAAAAAGCAGAATCATGATCAATAAAGCAACTATCTCATAGTTCATGTAACAAATAATGAGCAATTTTAAATAAGGGCAATGGCAGTGAAACGGGAACAGATTTGAAAATTAAGAAGGATGTCAGCTACACAAACCATAACTCCCTCACATCCTGTGCCTGTGAGGTTAGTATGTTGTGTTGGTATTGTGTTTACATCTCAGTCACCTTCAAAAGTACAGAAATTGTTATTTTATTTATCTTTGTATCCCTGAAATGTAGCATTATGCCTGGCTCCCAGTAAATAATCAATAAACATTTGTTGAAAGCATGAGTAAATACATGCTACCTCATGGCCAGTGAATCTTTACGATCCAAACGGTTAACCAAAGATCCTTCTCTCTCACCACTATGGACCTTCTGAAACTTAGTACTAAGTTAAAAAGAAAGACCTTCTCAGACAAAGGAGGACTATCAGATACAGTGTTATCAGAGTAGAAGGGGGAAAACGATCAATTTTGTTTGTGAGAAAGAAGAAGAAATAGGATTTCCAGAGATGGTAACATTTGGAAGACAAAGTAAGGGTATATATACTATTCACAAGGTTTCCACTGGCTAATTTATTTTCAGAAGTGGATCACCTACTATTATGAGGATGGCGTTGGACTTGGTAAGGTTTTATTCTATTATACATAAGGTTGCTATGATTTGGTGCCGACTCGACAGCTCCCAGCAACACAACATATACTAGGCAGAAGACAGCATGTGCAGAGGCATAAAAGAGGTGGTATATTTAGGAAACATTAAGTTCTGTTTCAATATTCAAATTTCTAGCTGAAAAAATAAAACAGAAACACTAAAACATATTGTATACAGTTAAAAATATACATACTTTTGATAACCAAATTTGATGATGATGTCCATCAATATTATTTCCTTAATTTTTAAAACAATATACATACTTACCATTTTGTTAAAAATACATATATACTACATCTAGCTAGCTCCCAATATATAAATGAATTATTTTCTAAAAGTTTGGTTTTTAAAAATTGGTTATTTGCTATAGAAATACGTTTTCCCAGAAAAGCAAATACTAATGATTAACCATGTTAGCCAAGCCCATGGTCCAGTATGTGCATTCAGTCATCAAACATTTATTTTTTAAATAAACAGATTAACATGACCAATTTAAGACTTAGCCTTTTTATCGGAGTTTTGAAATGAATACAACACAGAACATAAAAACCCATTGCCGTCAAATCAATTCCGACTTATAGCGACCTTATAGGATAGAGAAGAACTGTCCCATAGGGTTTCCAAGGCTGTAAATCTTTACGGAAACAGACTGCCACATCTTTCTCCTGCAGAGCAGCTGGTGGGTTCGAGCAGCTGAGTTTTGGGTTAGCAGCCAGGAGCTTAACCACTGTGCCACACAATTTTTTTCTTAAAAAAAGAAATATACTGCTTCATCAGTATCTAAAAAATACATAACTCCTAGTAGATAAAATTTAGCATCTTCACATGAAATTTCTTACCTGATAAGCACTTCTACCAGAGACCACGCTCCTTTCATGCAAGTTGGACACTGAAACAACTCTAAGTAATATCTTGACATGGCTAGGGACTTCCAAGGAGGATGTAGGTGAAGAAGAGCTGACAGTATATGAAAGTATCGACCAGAAAACGTACCCATGTTATCCTATTATTTAAAAATAAACAAACAAATATAAACTACTATAGCTAAAAGTAGTTTCAGTGCATAATTCGGTCTAAAATTATAACAATATTGTTGGCCTAACTTTCTTACCAAATATATGTGTTTTTGACAAAGGATATCAGATGGAAGTATCATGTTTAGCTAATTAAATACTGTAATGGAGAGAGAGGTACACTTTAAAGATATATCTACACATTAGGAAATCCTAGCTATTGGGACCAACTTATATGAAATATCCATTTTCTTTTTCATGACTGTATCGAGTGAGAATAAAAGTTCCCAAATGTCAACTAAAAGGAACTAACGGTAAGAAACTTTTCATGGAAAATGCTTACTTATCACCAACATTTGTCCAGCAAAGCTTCTTCAGCCTATTATTTCATGAAATTGGCACCTTGATGAAGAACATGATTGGAATGCTACCTTTGAAAAGCCGCTCCTACTGATTTTCAGTATGTTCATTCTCTATGTATACTATGAATAAAGATGATAATTACCAATGTACTAAAGGAGTAATTTATCAAACGCCATTCTAGATCATTGTAATCTGATGTTTATGTTAGATACTTTACTCTCATGGAAAAAAATCAGATAATTTTTTTCCAAGAGAAAATTATCTTCAATATTCTATAAAAATAATAAGTTAAAGCACTCAGTTACTACCTAGTATACCAAAAACCAAACCAAATCCATTGCCGTTGAGTTGATTCCAACTCATAGTGACCCTGTAGGGCAGAGTAGAACTGCCCCATAGGGTTTCCAAGGAGTGGCTGGTGGACTTGAACCGCCAACCTTTTGGCTAGCAGCCAAGCTCTAACCACTGTGCAGTATAAATAGTAAATCATCCACCCTGGTTTCAAAAAGATAAAAATTTTAAAAACAGAAAAAAGTAGTAATAAATGTGTACCTCATTTCCTATTAAAATGAAAAAAAAAAACTGAAAAGAGAAAATAGACTGTAAACATACAAAAATATGGAGAAATGTTCACATTTGCACATTCCTTGAAAAACATTATACACCTTTACAACTCTGCGCTTACCTGTAGAATGTTCTCTAGAAGAGCATGAAGAAGGCATACAGGAGGAATATAATGTGCTTGCAAAGAGGAAAGTTCCTCAATTGCTTCTTTAAAAAACTGTCCTTCTATAAGGCTTTCAATTAAATTTAATACACCTCTGGGAAATTCAGCATTTTTAACCTAAAAAGGAAAGATTCTATGATTCAAAGAGAAGAAGAGTAAAATGCACATCCAGAATCAGGAGTTTTAATTTCCTCATCTGTAAAATGCAGATAATTCCTGCCCCTACTACTTCATAGAGCTGTTATGTGGTTCGAAAAGGATGATGTATATGTATGTGTTTTACAGCTATAAGGCACTGCAAAAACAATTATTAACTGCTATATTTATTATTCTCTGTTGCCTTAAATAATACTTCCAAGAGAAAACTTTTAAAAGGAATTTGGAGAGTTTGGCTGATACTGAGGAGAACTTGGCCAGAGCTACAACTACCCTGTTAAATTCTTTTTTTGATTTTTTTAAACTTGCAAATAAATTATGCCTATTAAGATATACTTAGAATATTAGGATATCATCAAACACTATCAATATTTACAAAAATTGACAATTACTATGTTGTTGTTGTGTGCTGTCAATTCCAGCAGAGAAAACTGCTATAGTGTCATAAAATCACACTGGGAGTGTGCATTCATATAGCTCTAAGAGTTCTACAAAGTACATTTACATTGGTAAAAATATTTTTAACAATAAAATGAAAGTTACCAGTTGAGTGAATGATTAGAGTCAAAAATACTCTGTAAGACTATATGGAATAAAACAAATAATTTTAAAGGAATGAATAGTGATATAAAGGAAATAATATACTTTAGTAAATATTATATTAAAAAATTTTCAGGTAGTAACTCTTATAAAATGTGACCGCAGGGAGGGATACATACCTCACCTGCCATGAGCACAAGGTAAGTTTTTAATACCTGTGGTCAGTTTTTACTACTATATGGAAAAAAAAAAAATTTTTTTTTTTGCAGGTTTGAGAGAACAGTATTTTTCTTTTTCTGATTAGAGAAACTACCTTTCAAATTTGACAGAAAGCGTTGTTGTACAGATACCGCATTTCATTATATTAAAATAACCAAAAATAACAAAACCAAAACCTTTTGCTCCCGTTACCACTTCCACTCCAAGTCCCTTACCTCCACATTGTATAGTGGTTGTTTATCTGCTATAATGCAACTGTATCTGACAGCCTACAAAAGAGCAACCATTTAAAGAAAATCAAACATTTTTAGGTCAAAAAATACATTTCAGCTTACAAAGCATAAAACCTTGGCCAGACTTACAAAACAGACTCAAGAGCACATACAAGCTGTAATTAACCTGATAGTCATGTTTATTCAGACTACTGACTTCTATCATTTTAGGGTAACAGAACTTTAATGAGTATGAAAGTTTCCCTATTTTTCCCTTCTAAGTTAAAATAACTTAAAAGGTAAGGTCAGATTCACTTTGAAGACCTGAAGATATCCATTGTCTTTAGTTTTTTAATAATCAGAAATACATGCAGAGAATATTTTGTATAAGGGTCCATAGAAGAAAAAAAATGCCAGTATGTTTTCTATATAGTCACATCTGAAGTGTCACCATCTTTCACTATTATTTACTTTATCATGTTAAAATATATATATTACATAAAATTTGCCATTTTAATCATTTTTAAGTGTATAATTCCACGACATTAATTACATTCAGTGTTGTGCAACCATCACCACTGTCTCTTTCCAAAACCTCCTTATTACTTCACAATACTATGTGCTAGTAAGGGTGTGGAGCAATTTGAACTCTCAACACGTTGTTGATGGGAATGCAAATGATACAGCCATTTTGGAAAACAGTTTGGCAGTTTCTTATGAAGTCAAACATAGACTGATCATACAACCCAGCATTCTCATTCCTGAATATCTACCCAAAAGAAATGAAAACATGTTCACACAAAAATCTGTAAGTGATTGCTTATAGCGCTGTGGTGAGATTAATTACTTTTGTGTGTGGCCTTTCTAGCCATGAGCCTATAACTCCCACCCAGGTGATTATGTGATAGGGTAATTGTTGCCCATCAGGGGATTGGTCAGTTTTGCCTTAAAAGAGAGCCAATTCCAGAGCAGAGAGAAAAGCCCACCACCACCACCAAGGAAGGAGAGACCTGCAAGAGATGGCACAGTGGGCTTCCCGGCCCATGGAGCAAGAAAACTGAGTGCCTCTGGGCAGAGACTGAGGGCCAGGGAGAAGTCTACGCCTGACCCATGAATTTGGGACTTGCCAGCCTCCACAACTGCATAAGCCATTTCGTTTATATGGTCTGTGAGTTCTGAGATGTTGCAGCAAATTAGGGAACCCAAAGACAGGAGGGAGAGTACCGAGGCTAGAGGGAGTAGTTGATGTTAGAGATGATAGCGTGGTGCAGCAGCTTGGAAAAGTAAGACATTAGGGACATCTTTAACCTCTGCCTCAGAGGGACTAGGTTTGTGCTGATCCTTATAAAAGAAATTATTCGTTTAAGTGACCTTAATTATTCATAACGGTCAAAAACCATAAACAACTCAAATATCCTTCAACTGGTAAACTGACAAGCAAATTATGGATACTCCTTATAGTGGAATAATACTAAACTCTAATAAAGAGCTAACTACTGATACAACCAGCATCAAGAATGAATTTTAAATGCATTAGGCTAAATCAGGGATTGGCAGACATTTTTGGCTTTGTGGGACATTATGTATGCTTTGCAAATACTCAGCTCTGCTGCTGTGAAAGCAACCATAAACAATGCATAAATACATGGGCATGGACAGACTTGGCCAGTGGTGGGCTTGCCAACCCTTGAATTAAATGAAAAAAGCTAGACTCTAAAGGAAACATACTGTAGGAATAGGTAAAACTATAACAGTAAAAAAGATCAGTGGTTGCCAAGGGCTGAAAGAGGGGGGAAAGGTTGGCTACAAAGAGCATGAAGAAATTTTTAAGGGGGTTGAAACTGTTCTAAATTTTGACTGTGGTAGTGGTTACTTGACAATATGTGTTTGTCAAAACTCATGAATCTATACATTAAAGTGGATGAATTTTGCTATCTGTAACTTGTACCTCAATTTTTAAAAATAGTAAAAAATTGAAGTAAAAAACCCCCAATAATATAGTTTTTCTTGTGTGTGTGTGACTATCCAATTAGTAATAATTATAATCAGTAATAATACCTAATATTGGCAGGGGAGTAAGAAAATAGATATATTACCATACACTTTAATGAAAGTGTAAATTCCTCTTTGGAGGACATTTTAGCAGTCTGTACCAAAATTTTCAATGTGCTTATCAGAATCAGCAATTCTACTTCTAAGAATTTACTTTAAGGGGATTGTCTCCTAAGTCTACAAAAACATATGTTCAAGAATGTTCGCTATAGGATTGTTTGTAACGTAAAAAACAAACACACAAAGAAAAACCCAAACTGGGAAACGCTTAAATGCCCCTGAATATTTAAATAATTTGCAGTATCAGGATATGGAATATGCAGCTATTAAAGAATAAAAAGACACACACATACTCTCTCTCTCTCTCTCACACACATACACACACCATATTTTTACACAAATAATGGTTGCCTTCTGTGTTTGCCAACCGTGCCCTCCCCCAAGAGGTTCCCTCACAAGCATCGCCATGACAATCCTCTTCCACATGTTGCTGTAAAAAAAATCAGCACAGCACGCTTATGAAAATACTTCAAGAGGGAAGGGCATGGCAGGCAAACAAACACAGAAGGCTCGAGTTATTTGCGTAAAAATATAGTAAACAGCCATTAAGCTGTCTACAATACATACACAGTTTTTTAAAAAAAGTTATTGAAAAGTATATATGCTATGATGCAATTTTGTTTGTATATATATTTATACTTATAGAGGAAGATTAAAATTTTGTAAGACTTATCAATTAATAAAAATAGTTACCTCAGGGAAATGAGATTGGGGGCACTTTTAAAAACCTATGGTTATGACTACTTAATTTTTTAAATAAACAAGTATTATTTTCACAGATAATTTTAAGTTATTTTTAAAGTTGTGCTTCCCAAGATGATTCTTCAACAATTTGAAAGGAGTTTTATGACATTTTATTTTTAAATAACCCAGGAGAAGTCAATTCAAAGAGTATCAAAGAGGTGAGAAGATACTAAGATTCAATCACAAGATCAGCTAAGTCTTGATCAGCACACACCCAGGGACAATGTAACCAACACCATACTTTGACGGTTTGAATAAATCTAGACAATTATGCTTTCACATGTAGAAAGACACAGGATTGTGAAGTGCTACAAATTAAAGATCTTATTAACATGAAGAAAAGTCTCAAAGAGAAATTGTAGCTGTTGATGGAATGGTATATTGACAAAATCATTTTAGAATTCAAGTTAAGAGTATATAAGGCCTTAAACATGTTTATACATTTTTGTAATCTAATAATTCTCATAATTTAAAAAAAAACCTTCAGGTTCAACAAAACTATCCATTACAGCAGTACTTATATTGGGACAAAACTGGAAATAGGCTAAATAGCGAATAACAGAAAAACTGTTAAATACATTATTACAATTTAACATATACAGATTATACACTCTTAATAAAATTACCAAAATGATCATTGTGAAACAGCTAAACTGACTCTAGAAAAATAAGGAAGACAAACCACTAGGGAAATTCTGGAAATGAATAGAGAGAAATACTAATCACACTTTTTTTTTCACCTATCAGATTAGCAAAAATCAAGAGTTTAATAAATGTCCTGGTGAGGAAACAGTTGCTCATATATATTTACCGTGAGAAGGATATCTCCCTCAAAAAATCAGGATACTGACCACAATCCTGAATCCACATTTATCTCTTCTACATCAAAAAGAATTTATTAAGGAGTATCTTATATACTGAAGGCTTATTACTGTTATTGACGGCAGCCTTCAACTATCCTATTTCTTTAAAATGTGCTTCAGCTTGGCACCTTAATTTACAAAGGTAGTTACTGTCTAAATTGATTTAATGTTTTTCTTATAGAACTAAAAGTCTTAGATATGTGTATCATGAAAATTATTTTTTAAATGAGAAAATAAGATTTTTTTCTTTAAATGAACTAAATAATTTCAGTGGCCTTAAAACCTGGCCTGAAAACCCTATGAACTATGAATTCTTTAAAAATGGATACATTATGTCTTAAAAAGACACATCATGTAAAAGTAGAAAAGTATAATTGAAAAATGATACTCAATATGATAGTCACTATATTACCTTATCTTGTAATTCATAAAATATTCAATATTTAAGTAATTTTAACTTCAAAGTGGATACTTAAATTCAAAATAGTCTGTCTAAATAAGTATTTGCTTAATGAATCCAAGCTGTATAGCAGCATAAACTCAGTTCCATTGTACACTATCAAATGCAACCCAGGTACCTGATTATCCACGTTATTTTATAAATGAAATCCTCTTTCAGAAACAACTTCTAAATGCCACAGTAAGCTCTGAAATTCTGGTATCATGAAAATATACCAATGATTTATAGCTATTATTAAAAGTCCATATCATACATTTAAATTATTAAATTTGATATAAGATATGGTTTTGTAATGTACAAGCTAAAGGCACTGTCTGTGAAAATAAAATGAATTTAACCTACGGCAAACACATAATTTATCTGACATTAAAAAAAAAACCAATGCTGTCGAGTCAATTCCGACTCATTGCTACCCTAAAGGACAGGGTAGAACTGCCCCGTAGGGTTTCCAAGGCTATAATCTTTACAGAATCAGACTGCCACATCTTTCTCCCACAGGGCGGCTGGTAGCATCGAGCAGCCAACCTTTTGGTTAGCAGCCAAGTGCTTTAACCACTGTGCCACCAAGACCCTCTGTGACATTACTGAGGTATAAATAGCAGAGATGCAGTATATTTACTAGATGTCCAAGTACATAACTGTTCATAACAGATTAATGAACTAAGAACATTATTTTAAGACATGTTAAACATAATAAGAAATCATATATTTTGGTTACATTAGGGAAGGACAGGAAATTATACAAAATTTTTATTATGCTAAATTTTACCTGAGCTCTATATATGTGCTTCTTTAAGGCATTTTTTACTTCCATAATTTCCACATCAGTCTTGATAACTTTGGTTTTTACTTTTTTGGTATAATCAGCAAATACAGAATTCTTCACTTCTTTCTGTATACATGTAAAAGAACTTTAGACAATGTACTAGTGTCAACACAAATGATAAATATCACAATGGACAATACAACTCAAGATGAACACATTTATACAATGTTAACTACAGCAAATCTTCATAAATCATATTAGATCAAGACTGTATACTGAAAGAAAAAGGGAAAAAAAAAAAGCAAATATTTTAATTTGGAAAGTTTTACCTTATATTTACATATGTACTTTCTTAAGGTACTATTCATTTTAACCTGTTCCAAATCTTTCCCAAACCTCTTTTTTCTGTTGTTGCCATGTTCACACAAAATAAGATTCATTTATTTACCTCCGTCATTTTTCTGAAGGTCCTTCTGAATACATGTATATAAAAATGCTGTGGTTAAAATCATAAAATAATGTCTTACTCTAAGAAAAATTAACTCAGGAAGGATTCAATTTTAGAGACAAGCTATCTTATTAAACATGGTCTATATTATACCAGGGAAGAGTAAGACAAAATTAAAATTTAGAGTAGTATGTAATATGTAATCTACATACATATGTAGTTTTAAAGCATTTTCATTTTTAAAAATTCAGCTCGTTTTTTTCATTTTTGTTACATTCAGGCAAAATAAAATTCATTTGAATATTTTGGTTTTTAGCTCAAAATTCTTTGTGCATGCACATAAAATACTTCTCACTGTAGACTAAAGTGAATCATAACATAAACCATGACTAGCACACCAGATCAACTAAAGAAGATTTCTTCATAAGACATGCAGGTTATATTTAACATAGCCAGTAGTCATAAAAATCATATTACATGTTTAGATTATACTGTGGAAGGGTCAGGGAAAAAAAAAATGTTTATCTTACAAAGGTTTACCTGATCTCTATATAGGTACTTTCTTAAGGTACTTTTGATTTTGTCACGTTCGACGTCCTTCGTAGAATCTTCCTCTTGTTCTTTTTCTTTTTTGCACCTTTTTCTCAAAATATAACTCCTCTGAATATCTTCATAATTTTTAACTTCTTTCTACATGTATTTAGACCACAGTTAAACAAACCTCAACATAAATGTGTATGTCACCACATCCAAATCAACTCCAAAAGAGTCTGACCTACAAAACATGCATACTACTACAAAAAGTAGTAGACCTACATACAACAGGAAATATCATCCACTGTTGTAGTGGCTATAAATTAGTAAAACATTTTGGAAAACAGTTGGGCATTGTCTAGTACAGTTGAACATGCACAGTCCTTGTGACCCAGCAATTATACTCCTAGAAATATACCATGAGCCAGAGAAACTCTTAAACATACACCAAGAGTCATGCAAAATAATGTTCACACTGTTCATAGCATAATTGCTCATAATTCCAAAAACCAACCAACCAACTAAATAGACAAGAAGAAATTCAAATGCTTATCAATAGTAAAATGGATAAATATTATTGGGCATGGTCATACAATGAAAGATAATACACAATAGCAAAAAAAAAAAAAAAGTCACAGAAGACTACAAATAGTATGAACTCAAAAAGTTCAATAACAGGCAAACCTAAACAATATATTGTTGGGGACAAATGCATAACTGGCAAACTATAATGAAAAGCAGGAAAATAATTAACACAAATTCCAAGATACAGCATACTTCTGGGAAAGAGGGAAAAAGGGAGACGCAGTTGGGAAATAGCACGTCAGTTCTTAAGGAACTGGTAATGTTCTGTATCTGAATCTGGCTGGTGGTTATAAAAAGTCACTTTTTAAAATTCTTTTTAAAACTGTACACACAAACTTTTAAAAATGCTTTACCATGTATATTTAAGAAGAAACAATTTCATGAATAACATATCTGGTAAATTTAGAAAAGGGCCTAAAATCTGAATTATTTTTAGTTTGGAAAGTTTTACCTGATTTCCAGATGTGTGCCTTCCCATGGAATTTCTTGTTTTGACAAATTTCAAATCTTTACTTGAATCTCTGAATTTTTCTTTTTTTGGATGTTCAGTCAAAATAGAACTAATATTAATATCTTCATCATGATTTTGCATTTCTTTCTGCATGTTTGTAAAAATACTTCAGTTAGACAACAGATTAAATATAGCCTTAACACAACCAATGCAAGTCACAACAGAAAAATCCACTCAGGAAGGTAGGTTTTCTAAGATATACATATGAGATTAAACATAGCAAAGCCTTGTGAATTATATCATAAAGTAGAAAAATGCAGATGTTTCAATTTACAAAGTTTTATGTCATGTTTACACATATACTTAGTTTAGGTACTTTCATTTTAATAATTTAGGTTTTTTTGGTGTCTCTGCTTTTTCTCCCTTTTGATTTAGTCAAACAGAATGTGATTTGTCTTCATCATTTTATTTTCCCAAATGTACGTAAAAATAGTTTAGGGTGTAGATCAAATAGAATCTTGCCATTATTAGGTACATAAAACAAAACATCTCAAGATAATATTTTTACAGGATAGTATTAAATAGTATTAAACACAGCAAGGAGCATTATAAACCATTATATTTATTCATTGTATTATGTAATTCATTAAAAAGATAAAAAAATTTTACCTGAATTCTATATATATCCTCGAGTTCCTCTTAATTTTAATAATTTCCACATCTTTCATGAAATTTCTATTTTATTTTTTCCCCATGTTCAAAGCCAAATTTAATAATAATATCATTATTTTACATTCCTTTCTGTACATAAAAATACTTTACACTGTGGATTAGAGAATCTCAAATTTACAAGGCATATTTCAGCAAATACATCAACTCAAGGAGCCTCTTGTGAAGCTATGTAAATACAGTTAATCATAAAAAGTAATCTTGTAAGTCACACAATAATCAACTGTACTTTGGAAGAGCAAGAAAAAAATACCAACATATCTTAAGCTTAGAATGTTTTACCTAAACTCTCCACACATGCTTTTTAAAGGTATTGTTCAGTTTAAGAATTTCCAAACTGCTACTAATATGCTCTTTGTAAAATTTTTGACATGTCCAGTGAAAGCATAACTTTTTAATTTCTTTTCAGTCACATATAAACATATTTTAGACTGCTGTTGTTGTTGTTGTCATTGCTAAATTAGGCAAATGATAAATCAAAGAGTCTTCTTTATTAAACACTGATATGATACTGAATATAATAGAACATTAGCTCTTCTAGGGTAGAACTATACTGCCTTTTTGGTTGCTGTTCCTGTCTGAAAAATTTTACTTGAACCACATATATGCCTTCTTGAGGTACTTTTACCATTGCTCAAGTTCAAAGTCCTTCCTATTTTTTGTTGTTGTTTTGTTTTCCATGTTTAATCAAAACAGAATTCATTTGCGTACTATTTTGTAAATTATTGTTCTATTGTTGTTGTTAGGTGCCATGAGTCAGTTCCAACTCATAGCGACCCTATATACAACAGAACGAAACACTGCCCAGTCCTGTGCCATCCTCACAATCATTATGTTTGAGCCAGCCTATTGCTGCTGCCTGTGTCAGTCCATCTCGTTGAGTGTTTTCCTCTTTTTCACTGACCTTCTACTTTACCAAGCACGATGTCCTTCCCCAGGGACTGATCCCTTCTGTAATAAGTCCAAAGTATGTGAGACGTAGTCTTGCCATCCTTGCTTCTAAGGAGCATTCTGGTTGTACTTCTTTCTTCCAAGACAGATTTGCTCATTCTTTTGGCAGTCCATGGTATATTCAGTGTTCTTCACCAATACCACCATTCAAATGTGTCAATTCTTCTTCAGTCTTCCTTATTCATCGTCCAGCTTTTGCATGCATATGAGGTGACTGAAAATACCATGGCTTGGGTCAGGCACACCTTAGTCTTCAAGGTGACATCTTTGCTTTTTAACACTTTAAAGATAGACCTTTTGCAGCAGATTTGCCCAATGCAATGTGTCTTTTGACTTCTTGACTGCTGCTTCCATGGGTGTTGATCGTGGATTTAAGAAAATGAAATCCTTGACAACTTCAATCTTTTCTCCGTTTATCATGATGTTGCTTATTGGTCCAGCTGTGAGGATTTTTGTTTTCTTTGTGTTGAGGTGTAACCCATACTGAAGGCTGTGGTCTTTGGTCGCTAGGAGTCGGAACTGACTCAAAGACAATGGGGTTTTGTTCTATGTGCAGGTAAAATAATTTAGACTATGAATTATAAATATGCATATTGCTAATAGCTAAGAAGAATGCTCTATAAGATATGCATTTTACATTAAACATACAGAGGAGTTTTAAGCAATTACCATGTACTGGGAACATGCTGTGTATTAGAAACTGTGTGATATTTCCAAATGCATATGTGTATTATTTCAACAGGAGTTCTGAACAAGAGATATAAGGCCATTTCCTAATTTGTTCAAGCCACAGAATATAAAACGCAGAGCTGGGTTCAAATACTAGCTCTCTGATTCCAAAGTTCCTATTATTTCGTTCATATAAAATGCTTCTCAAATAATTTTGTAAGAAGAACCAGAAACGTATTTTTTAGTCTGTAAATTTCACCTGGTCTCTACATACAGTCTCCCTTAAGGCATCTTTCATTTCAACAAATTTCATATCTTTCCTGGAGAATCTTTGTTTTTTTTTTTCTTGATTACTATGTTTAGTCCCAAAAGAACTGGTTTGGGAATTTTCATCATTCTGAATTTTGTTTTGTATCTAAAAATGGCTTAGGCAATTAAGTATAATTTCAATATTATGCACGTCTTATGGTATTCAACTTTATCTATAATTACATAATATTTTGTTAGTCAAACAAGTAGGTAGAATGCACCCTCCTAACCTGAAAGTACCAACACTGGTAAAATCTTTCAAAGAAAAAAATCATTACAGCAAAAGTTCTGAATAATAAAATGATTTCCACATTATCTCAAGAATAACTAATGCTTTGTTGATCTAGTTTAACAATGAATCCTTTTTAAGAATAACCAAGAACAAAAATGTTTTTTCTAGTACCTGTTCAAATAAAAGTTATAATCTAGATTTTTTAAAAGTCTGATTACGGACAGATTACTTCTCAGCTTATTTTTATGTTTTTTATTGATAAAACGTCTCACTTGCAAGTATACCACACACAGAGAGGAAAAGAAGACTAAGCAAATCAAATTCACAGTTCTTATTTTACTTGGATAGCAATCAACAACAATTATCTTTATCTAACTCTTATCTCAAACATTTCAATTGCTCTTGCCAGGAGATCCAAACTGAATTCATAAACCACCCACCAATAATAAAAAAATACTAGTGCATGTACACAGATGTACAATTCTAGAAGCTTAGCAATATAAAGAGTTGGGAACAAGGGTGAGACTATAACAATTCCCAAAACGTACTTATAAAAAGGTGTTCAGAGATTCATTACCCTTACACAAAATGACTGGAGAATCACTGTCTTTCTAGGCAACAATTACGATAAAGCCAAAATGTGGTGAGGCCTATATCTCTGGTTCCCTTTCACCTGTACTGGCTTCCTATGTGGATTATGAGGGCCCTTTAGCAGGCTGCAATCCTGCAACTGGACAACAATCCCTGGGAGCAGTTGATTGAATTTCTTCTTCAGTTACTCGGAAAGCAAAATAGAAAACAAAGAAAAATAAATTCTTTTCCTCCTTTTACTCCTGGCATCAAAGGAAGAATTACTCTGAACTTACAGACCAAGGATCTGAACTGGTTCAAACTGGTTCAGTCACGGCCAGGGCAACAAAACTGGAACATACCTGAATTTATGAAATTTGAGTGATCTGGAATGATAACTGTAATTGGAAAAATTATGGCTCAAAGCCCAGGAATGGGAGACTCAGAAGGAGCCTGATTCATGAAATTGGATTACAGGCAGCTTTATGGACAGTGATACACAATCAAAGAGGTGTAGCTGGCTACCATCTTTGAAAGGGGCACCACTGTTTCCACTTTGCTCAAAATCTGACAGGCAAGAGATCTGGCCGCTCTACAACGCGTACACGGCCATTGTTTTCTAAGAGGGAGATTAAGTTTCCAGCAGGGGTTTGACCTGTAATTTTTCCCATTCCAGTTATTGTTCTGGTTCACTCAAATTTTGAAAATTTGGGTCTGTTCCAGTTTCGCTTCTTCAGCCATGACTGAACCAGGAAGAACCTGTTTGAAGCCCTGGTACAAACAACAACTCTCCTTAAGGAGAACTTGTAGAGTGAAAAAAGTCAGTTTCTGGTTTTAAATTTCACATGACTGACAATGGGAGGATAAATCCACAGGTCCAGATCACCAAATAATGTCTAAGACACTGAATAAATTAATCGCACATAGATTTTAGTTACACAGACTATGCAAGAGAAAATACTATTATCATTAGTAACTAGGCAAGAATATATAGCTTTCTAATCCTGAATATATCGCTTTCAAATCCTGAATATAAGGAGCTCTGGTGGTGAAACGGTTAAGCGCTCAGCTGCTAACCAAAATGTTGGGGGTTCCAACCCACCCAGCAGCTCCATGGGAGAAAGACCTGGTGATCTTCCATGAAGATTACAGCCTAGAAAACTGTATGGGGCAGTTCTACTCTATCCCATGGGATCACTGTGAGTTGAAAACTGACCCAATGGCACATAATAACACAATCCTGAATATATTTACTTATACATTCAAGTGCTATATAGCCATCAGTGAAATAGGATGTATGAGACAAGTACTCTACATAAGTTAACTATGTGAAAATTATAACCTGATACATAAGCTATGACATTCATAAGATTTTTAAAGTAAAATAATTTATTCTTTAGAGAGCTAAACAAATGATCTACACATAATATTTTCCAATTAGCTACTTTATCATATATATAGGAATTATTTTATTTATAAATATTGATTTTTTATTTCTTATTTTTTATAAATATTTCTTTCATGCCAAGTATGTACTGAACATTGTGTTAAGTGTTTTGTCTCCCTGTATAATCTAGGAAAGCGGGCCTGTCTAGTCTGTTTTATATAGTATAATGCTATGTTCCAAATGGATGACCAAAAACTTAACTTACTCAGCAAATTATTCTATTATCTAGGAGTAAAGCAACACAGTATGGCCATGGGAGTTGGCCTGGCTTCCAATCCATATGTTCGCTTCCTGTCCTGGACTGTTGTTGTTAGTTGCTGTCAAGCTGATTCTGACTCATGGTGATCCCACAGATGTGCTCTGGGCTTTAGGTCTTATTCATTGATTTAGTCATGGCATTTGGCACACAATTTAAATGCACTCATGAGACTGGATTATAGACTCACAAGAAGATCAGAGAAGTCAAATAAAGGACAAGAGTCTTTTGAGTGCTACTTGGTTCCTAACTTGTACTTATACCTTCATTCTAAAATGTTCTCTCATAATCCTATGATTGACTACTAGTTCATGGTACTGTTTAAAGCATTAAGTATTTCCTTTTTCTTTTTATTTATTTTTTTAATTGTACTTTAGATGAAAGTTTACAGAACAAATAGTTTCTCATTAAACAGTTTAAAAAGATCCTTTGCAGCAGATTTGCCCAGTGCAATGCTTCTTTTGATTTCCTGACTGCTGCTTCCATGGGTGTTGATTCTAGATCCAAGTAAAATGAAATCCTTGACAACGTCAATCTTTTTTCCATTAATCGTGATGCTGCTTATTGGTCCAGTTGTGAGGATTTTTGTTTTATGTTAAGGTGTAATTCATACTGAAGGCTGTAGTCTTTGATCTTCATCAGGAAGTGCTTTAAGCCCTCTTCACTATCAGCAAACAAGGTTGTGTCATCTGCATATCACAGGTTGTTAATGAGTCTTCCTCCAATCCTGATGCCCTGTTCTTCTTCATAAAGTCCAGCATTTTGTATCATCTGCTCAGCATACAGACTGAATAGGTATAGTGAAAGGATACAACCCTGATTCACATCTTCCCTGACTTTAAACCACGTAGTATCCCCTTGTTCTGTTCGAACAACTGCCTCTTGATGTATGTACAGTTTGCTCAGGAGCACAATTAAGTGTTCTGGAATTTCCATTCCATGCAATGTTATCCATAATTTGTTATGATCCACACGGTCGAATGCCTTTCTATAATCAATAAAACACAGGTAAACATTCTTCTGGTGTTCTCTGCTTTCAGCCAGGATCCATCTGACAACAGCAGTGATATCCCTTGATCCACATCCTCTTCTGAATCCAGCTTGAATTTCTGGCAGGTCCCTGTTGATACACTGCTGCAGCCACTTTTGAATGATCTTCAGCAAAATTTTACTTGTGTGTGATATTAATTATACTGTTTGATAACTTTTGCATTCAGATGGATCACCTCCCTTTGGAATGGGCATAAATATGGGTCTCTTCCAGTCGGTTGGCCAGGCAGCTGTCTTCCAAATTTCTTGACATAGACAAGTGAGCACTTCCAGCACTGCATCCATTTGTTGAAACATCTCAGTTGGTATTCCATCAATTCTTGGAGTCTTGTTTTTTGCCAACAGCTTCAGTGCAGCTTGGACTTGTTCCTTTAGTACCACTGAATCATATGCTACCTCCTGTTAATGGTTGAACATCGACCAATTGTTTTTGGTACAGTGAATCTGTGTATTCCTTCCATCTTCTTTTGATGCTTCCTGCGTCGTTTAATATTTTCCCCATAGAATCCTTCACTATTGCCACTCGAGGCTGGAATGTTTTCTTCAGTTCAGCTTGAGAAACACCGAGCGTGTTCTTCCTTTTTGGTTTTCTATCTCCAGGTCTTCGCACATATCAATATAATACTTTACTTTGTCTTCTCGAGCTGCCCTTTGAAATAGTCTGTTTAGATCTTTAACTTCATCATTTCTTCCTTTTGCTTCAGCTACTTGACGATCAACAGCAAGTTTCAGAGCTCTTCTGACAACCATTTTGGTCTTTTCTTTCTTTCCTGTCTTTTTAATGACCTCTTGCTTTCTTCATGTATGATGTCCTTGATGTCATTCCACAACTCATCTGGTC